>NC_044194.1:3680292-4032471 GCF_900880675.1 Sparus aurata | reverse complement strand
TCCCCCTCTCCCCTGTCTCCCCCTCCCTCTCTCTCTCTGGTCCTGCTCGAGGTTTCTTCCTGTTCACAGTTTCTTCTTCACGGAGGAATCATCGTCTCTATAAATAACTGAATGCAGTTCAGGAGTTACGTTCAGACCTGCTCAGTTTAGCAAGAAATGAGGCGACTCTTGTTGTGAAGACCGATTGAGATTAATCAAACAAATCGCTTCTGTTAGTCTTGGCCAGCAGCCTATTTAGTAATGTTGGCTTTTATTTTGAAAAACCAAACTCTCAGAGGCAGCGGCGAGGTGAGATGTATGTTCCCGGGAGCCGGTTAAATCCTCCTCATTATTCTTTAAATGATTGGATCCTGCTGGAAAACAACTCCCGTCCTCCCTGCTTAAAGCCCTTCCACCGCGGACGATGGCGGTGATGAACGGCGGGCGCACACTGGGCCCGGATAACAGACCTCTGCTGTATGATGTATGAGAATAAGGCCGGTTTAGAGCCGCTTTTATTAAGAGGCCACTTAAATGGGGTGCTCTGGTAAAAGAGCTCAAAGAATAAAAAGAAAAATGAGTGTTTTTGAGACAGACGAGGATATAACGGATCTATTTCGGTCCCTCTGGTACTGAGTCATCACCGCTGACAGTTCTGCAAAAAGAAAGATGGAGGCTGAGGAGGACCAGGTGATGAAGATCCAGTTGGTTTCACCGTTGATGATGATGGAGTTCTTCTTTGTTTAAGGCTCACGCGTAAATCATACGTGAGATGCTGCAGGACCACCGCGATGAAGAGAAATGACCGTAAAGCCTTCAGTGCTTCTTTCCCCCTCTGAATCCTCCCAGCCTCATAAATAGCACATTATTAAATCTACACTATTAGTTCGTAGCCTTGAACTGGTCGTGTAATGTGAAACCTGCCTAATTGCCGGAGCTCGCCGGGATAATTAACTGAGAGAAAGGGGAGTTTGAGGAGTTTTCATCCTGCATCCGAGGTAATATTCACTCGTTTCATAGAGATCATCATCGCAAGCCTCGTACAAAAATCTCATCTCTCGGTCGGCCGAAGTGCGCGGAGCACCGAGCTGTGCTAATATTCATTTTCTTTTATTTTTCAATGACCGTCTCCTGTGTCTTTTTATTTTCGTGTGCTGATAGGAAGCAGGATTGTTCGGGGCTAAAAAAAACCCACAAAAAACTAGATACTGTTCAAATCAATGATCATCTTCTGGGTGAGCTAATCACCGAGGCAACCCCGGGCTCCACCAATCACAGCGCAGCTGGAACCAGACAGGATGTGGCCCTGAAGTTGTGCTTTTATTTTGTTTTGTTTCTTTTTGTCTTTCTATCAAAAACAACAGGCCATGCATTAATCATTCAATTATTTTTAGGCTCTCTCCCTCAAAGTGGATGCTGTTGTTCTCATTTTTATTTTACGTGCCGAGTCTCCCGATGAACGGAAGTCAAACCTACGTGAGATGTGGCATTTCTGAGTCAAGAGGCGGCTCGGTAATGAGAAAGTTTGGTTTTTCGTTTGCTTCGCTCCTCCGTCGCTGACCTTATCAGAGCCTGATGGTGCCTCCGCTGCTTTATTATCAGCGAAGGTGGAGTCTGAACCTGGCTGCACACGATGCACCGTAATTAATATCCTTATTAATAAACAGTTATGGTTTCTACAGCTTGAACACTGCAGTGGGTGGTGTGAGCCTGGAGGGGATCACAGATCAAATCTAATTAGTCGTACCTAACACAAGAGGGAAGTGTCTTTATATTTATCCAGCTCCTCTTACTGCTTTTTGCCTGCAGGTTCTGACGAGGGGGGAAAACGTCCTCGGGGGGGCCCAGCAGACGTACGACGACGAGCGGGAGGTGTCATGGCGGTTTCCAGAAAATGGCTCTTTGCAGCTCCTTCCGGGGGGAACGAGTCGAGTAGGTCTTCCACAAACCCTACGAGAGGGATAAAGAAAAACGGTGTTCGCAGACGAATGGGGGGGAAAAAACCAGAGAGCCGGATGCTTAGTCATCCACTTTAACTCGCCCTGTCATAATAAAACCTTCCTGCTTAAGTCACCGTCTTCTGATGAACCGTCTATTTTTAACATTTTATAAAAACACGCCACTTTCTCCGCGCCATAAACTGCCTGTTAAGCGACGTCAGTGCCGGATCCTCTCAGCGCTGCTTTCCATCATTCCCTGTTTGTTTTTTTTCTTCCCCGTGTGTGTTTACAGGAAGAATCACAGACAATTGTCCATTTGCAGAACATGGAAGTTACATTATGGGAGCTCCCTCCTCCCCCCCTCCTGCAACAATCCCATCATCCCCTGCTCTCTGCGGGACACACAAGCAAAGGTAGAAGGCTTTAAACGCCACAGAGCTCCAACCTTTGCCTTCAGAAGCTGCGTCTGCCTCCGTTTTGATTGAAGGGGAATGGATTCGGGTCAATTATTCATTAAGTAAGCATGCAAGCTTTCTAATGTTCGTCGGCCGGCGTACCGCAGTGTGATTTCTCTCTTCGGTGCCCTGCAGCTTTCAGTTATCAGTTGGAGAAGCTGGATGATGAGACTGTTTCATGATTTTCACCACCAACCCCCCCCCCTCCTTCTTCGTTTTTTAAAAAATTCATTACAGCTTTGTTGTTTTTTTATGTGATGTGTATGTTGGCGTTTCATCTCAGCAGATAAGTGCTGCAACCCTCCAGTCAACCATCCCTCGCACTCTGGCCCGGGCCCCTGTGATTGAATTAGCCTCTGCTACCAGCTATCTCCCATGCTGGCAGTCACGGCAAATTTTTGCCCATGTGAGACAACATGATAAAAGACAGGATTTGATTTGTATTCATGAAGCACTTAGGGAAGTTCAAAGAGAAGTTACAGAGCGGGGGAGAAGAAGAAGAAGAAGAAGAAGAAGAAGAGGAGCGGAGGGTCCTCTCGCTCAGACGCTGTCGTGTTTTTTAGACGTCACAGATTCACCTTAAGTGACAAAACCACCGACGTCGCTTGAGGTAATTTACCAACCAAAAGCCTCCCTGTCATAAATCCTCTCCGAGGTCATTCTGGTGCACGTATCTTTGAAACGCCTTTCCCCTCCTCCTCCTCCTCCTCCTCCTCCTCCTCCCTCGTGTCACAGATTGTAAAACACACCAGTGAGATTGGTGTGTCCTGGTGACACTGCCCACAGCTCGTGCCATGTAAAAAAAAAAGAATACAGCGATCAACCAATATGAGCTCTGTGCTCTCAGCTGCAGGCTGCGATTCCCAAATTGTCTAGAGGGGCTCGCTGCCAGTTACCGGAGTTATTGCCTGAAAAAAAAAAAAAAAAAAAGGAACAGTTTACTGCAGAGAAAGGATTCGGATAAAATTGCAGTGATGGATTGTGGTTTCAAATTGATAAGGATCTTTCCGCGGGTGCTTTGATGAATTTTCAAACTGAATACAGATGTATGAGCGCAGAAGCATTGCGTGGCATTGAATTACACGTCCAGCATAACACCACACACACACACACACACACTCACACACACTCACACACACCCTAAAGCATATGAATATTGATCCGTGCACGTCTCAGGTGAAGGCTGGCATGATATGGGAGACGGGACTCAAAAGGAGCGTACAGCAGAGCTCTCTCATCCATTATTTCCGTATCTTTTTGACAATTCCGAGCCCTCGATGTAATGTTTAGTCCTCTGACTTGTCACGTACGGGGTGGCGAGGGGGGGAATTGGAGCTGTGGGAATTAGCAGTAGCCACCCACAGATTAGGTTTAGAGTGCTCGGGGTGCTCAGCAGAGTGGGAACAGGCGAGGGAGAGCAATCATGGTGACAATGTTAATTTGAACTCTGGTCGTGTGTGCACGTAACACCGGCTGCAGAGGTGCGCGGAGCTGTCTTAAATCATCATGTTTACACAGTTTAACAGCTCAGATCCAGAATTTGCATTTATATTGAAGCGTTTCTCGGTGTTTTGTAGTTTCTCCGAGCTGTGATTTAAACGTTGTTTTTGTGTGGACGTGTGGCTGCAGGAGCCTGGAGTTCAGAGAGGGTCTGTGCTCAGAGGGGTCGAGGGTTCGATTCCTCAGAGAGGAGATGAGAGCGGTGCCGTGTGAGTGATCTTGAGCAAGGCAGCTGTTAATGCCTCAGTGGAAGTCCTGGTTGGTTTCCAGACAGCGCGTCGGTGGGAGAAGCAGCATATGTGTTCAGTCGACTTGGTCGCGGACTGGAGGGATGAGTGCTTTCCTCTCTGTCACCACTTCTTTACGCTGAGAGCGGATTTGTGGCAGACCCCGTCACACAGCTGGGGGGAGGCTCTAGCCGTGCGCGCACAGGCTGATCCGCCGTGGAGAGCTGGCTGCGAGGCGAGGACCCTCCTGACCATCTCACAGGGTGGGGTTCACCGAAGAGCTCCGTCCCCGCGCGCCGCCACGCCCCCGCGCTTGGCGCTGTCCGGTGCTCTGGTGCTGAACGCTGGGTACGAACACATCCAACAGCCTGCAGCGCTGTGGACTGCCCGCACGCAGCCGTGCTGCATGGAGCCAAGAGACGGACCTCCCGGGATGAAACAGCTCTAAGTTCACAGGGGTCTCCTGCGAGGATCGTGTCGTGGATCACCATGAAGGGAATGTTTCTCAAGTGCTTTTATTGTCTTTTTTAATGGTTTTCTGCGCGCTCGGAGGGACGTAACTTACCACCAACATGATTTGGTGTTTTTTGTTATGCTGCCTTCTGACGCCGGCTGCGGGATATCAAACACAGCGGCGCCTGCCTTTCTTTCACGGGCATGTTTTTGAGAACTCCCCGGCGGGTTCCAAAGTGAACGGACTGAGCGTTCCGGTGCGGCGCATCAACGCGCAAAAATGGTGCCCGGTCTCCGGGATGCACTTCAACCTGTACGGGAACGGCAGCGAAGATTTCCGCGCCTTCGCCCACCACAAGCGGGGGAATCTGCTGCTAAAAACTTCCCGGGTGTTGGACCGGGAGGCTCGCTCAGAATACCTGCTGAGCGTGGCTCTGTGCTGCCGGACCTGCGGGTCGGCGGCGGCCGCCTTCGAGGTGGCGTCGGTGAAAGTGGACGTTCTGGACACCAACGACCACCAGCCGACTTTTCGCAGTGCAGACACCGTTCACATAACTTTAGATGACACCACGGCTCTCCGCAGCGTGGTGTACAGGCTGGAGGCTGTCGACGCGGACAGCGGCAACAACGCGGAGTTAACATACATCTCCATCCCCAAAAACGGCAGCTTCTATGTTGTCCCGAAAACGGGCGAAGTTCTGCTGGTTGACTCCCTCCTGGGGCTCCCATCTAAAGTCAAATTCCATGTTTTTGCCAGAGACCACGGGTGGCCCCCTCTGACCAGTAAAGGTGTAGTGGTGACTATTGCGCCACAGCGGTGGGCGACGCGTCCTGCCGAGTTATCGGGGTCAGGGAGGGCAGGACGCTGGCCGAGGGCTCTACTGGACCCTGGCACTGTGGTGTCCCTCAACGTGTCTGAAGATGCCAGCATCGGCTCGGTCATAACGAGCCTGAGTCCCACCAGGTTTCAGTCAGCCGCCTACGAGCTGATCTACCCGGAGTCAGAGAGCTCTCCGGTGAGCGTGGGGCGCGACAGTGGAGATATCACCATCACCAGGAGGCTGGACAGGGAGACAGAGCCTGCTGTGGAGCTCTCTGTTAAGATTCAGGATAAACGAGGTGTGTAGAACATTCCTCCATTAATCTGCACTTAAGTGAAGTCATGAAACCCCCCCTCCTCCCCTCCACCCTCCTCCCTCCCTCCCCCTCCCTCCCCCCCTGGGAATGATTTGCATTGTAGTGGTGGTGCCCTATTTTAATGGTGTGCTCCACATTGCATGCACATGTTCAAACTGTGCTGCCATCTGGACACCTCACTCTTCACCAGCGGAGCCCCGTCGACAGGCCTGACGAATCCATCATGTGCATCGTGTCCATATGAGGCTCGTCAGTGCAGCTGCAGCATCACAGGACTCGTTCCACAGGTGTGCCTCGTTATCATCTGCACATCCGCACACCTGAAACACGAGCGGCGTTCAGGCTTCGTGTCAGACATCACGGGATGTTTCAGATCTGAAGCGGAGAGAGGAGGAAACGCCACTGTGAGCCGGTCGACATCATGCCTGTGATTGACATAGTTTGCGACTGCGAAGTTGTTTTCACAGCTAATCCTTGCAGAGTGGCAAACCACTTTGACCCTCTCCCTCCCTCCCTCTCTCCCCCTCCCCTCTCTCTCTCTGTCTCATCTGCTGGCATTACCCCTCTAATCCTCCTCTCATTCACTCTCTAGTCCCAGGGATTTGAAGTGGCACCGCCACAGTCAGTCAACCTCTCAAATTCTTGGAGGATAGGTGAAACTCGAGCGTACGAGTCGCTCTTGAGTTTTTTTTTCTCGTTTTGTGCCTCTGAAATTTTTTGATTTGAAGCTTAAAAAAGAACAACAACAACCAAACAAAAAAACCTGAGGATGAAAAATGATTTGCTTTGTAATTGAGCTGCACATCGTGCAGGAAACGTCGCTCACTGTTTTCATTCTGGATGCGCCTGCTGCTGTTACATTGCACAGCATGTTCTAGATTGTAATTGCAGCCTGATTGGGACACATTCCTGCATTGGAGAGTGTTTTTTTTTCTTCTTCAGAGGGAACAAAACTAGTCAGAATTCCCACTTTCTTCTCACAGATGCGTGGTAGAATTAAGCTGCTCGAGCCTGACAGATATTCAGATACCTTCCTCCATTTTGCCTCCCTCACCTGTGAAACTCTCCTCTCCTGATCAAAGGCATGGCGTGTCCTTTATCCTGCGACTGCAGCTTCCCAGACAGAATCCTGACAGGAGTCTGGGCGGACAGGCCTTTCTTCTTCCTGTCTCGTTCCCAATCCCTGCGTACGCGTCTTTCTGAGTGAAGGAGGTCTGTTTCAGATGTTATTTAAAATATATTTTTTAGAGATTCGGCGAAATCTCTCACCTGAATTCCTGCCACTGCAGTGTGGGTTTGCTCGGGCGTTGGAACAATCCCGCCTGTCTGCCTCACAGATAAAGGAGGGAGAAATGATTGAGATGCTTTGTGTGTGCGCCTGTTTGTTTGTATGCAAGTGTGAGACAGCCCGGTCATACTAAAACTGACCCCAGGTGCGGTAACAACAGTTTTAATAAGGCCCCATGAGTTGCATCGTCTTCACTTACTTTACCGCGGTGAACTCTCTGTAGCACAGAGCCGTCCGTGCTGCTGACAGTCACCTGCTGAATGTCAAACAGAAAACACCGTCAGGCAGCAGCCTTCCCCGCAGTTCAAAGAAATATTCGAGTCAGCAGCGTTCGGTGCCAGCCTGCATAATCTTTACGACACAATTCACGTACAAAGGGCTGGACAAAATAATGGGTATACCCTGACACAAAACAGCATGACAAAACCAAGTCCTCAAAAGCGAGAAGCGGAGTTGAAATAACGCCTCTGAGCGAGCGCTGCAGAGCTGCAGCACTGCCTGTGCTGCTGGAGCAGAACAGGAAGCTTCCTTGGCGGCATCGTTGTAGGTGTTCTGTTGAATTGTTCTGTCTCCCTTTCATTTTGTCCACCCCAACCTAGATGTTCCAGTCCTGAAGATCCTCTTCTCATTCTGCCGCCTCCCAAATGCTTTTATCACAGCTACTATCACCTCCATTACTATGAAGCCGTCTCGTTGAGGCCTGAATGTAAATGTTTCCCTCTATGAGCAGTTTTCTCTTCGCTGTCCATCACCGCTCAATGTTTGCTCTCCTGTATGACTCCAAGAACACACACGTGTTTGGTGTGCTGACGCTTTATTAGCCGGCGAATGCGGATTTTGCCAAAAAGCTGTGTGGTAAACGTGCTCATTAAGTCACTCATTTGGACACGGAATGCTAATCACACTGGCGCGAGGCTTTCTTATGTTAATAAGTTTGCTGAGAGCACGGCGTCGTGATTATTAGAGCCATCAGAAGAGCTGTTATTTGTGCTGTTCAAACGGAGATTAAAAAGTCTTTTTCGACGCGGAGATATCTCCGATAAATTATTCTGGCGCGTCGCAGACTCACAGCGGTGCTGGATTACTCTCAGCGTGGGGCCCGTCCTTATTGACACACTTACCTGAAAGAAAATGTGCTCACCAAAAACTCATCCTCTGCCCCCCTTCTATCGCTCCGAGACGTGACATGTTTGAACACTGAGACTTCTTTGTAGTCTAGTTGTATTAGTAGAAAAAAAACCCCCCTAAAAAAACAGTGTTAAAAGGTTTGATTTGAATAATAAAGGTTGTAATGTGCTAATTATGCCATCAGAATGTTTTTGTTATCAGGACAGAGTGTGGTGCCACAGCCGTTTGCACACATTTTACCCCGGGAACGCATAATTTGTCAGGATCCATTTATAAAAGTGATGTACAGGCACACAAACAACAAAATGTGGTCGCTTAAAATAAATATGCTGCTGATTCCCAGATCTGATGCGCTCGCGATCGTTTCATGTACCGGCGGCGGCGGCGGCGGCGCAGCTCCACGTGTGGCTGCGCAGTGTGAACAGTGACATTGTTTAATCAGTCTTGCTCATTTCTGCACTAATATTCTTATATTACGTATATAAATATCACTCGCGCCGTGATTCATCGCGCCGCTTTTACTCTTTAATTACTTTCCCCCCCCCAAAGTTAGGAATTACTTTCTCTGTTGCGCAAACACAACAAACGTTCTCGCTTAATTTCCCTTAATTACACCTCGCTCGAAACTTTCTTTTTTATGTAACAAGAAAAATGAGGTTGTTCAATTCCGCGGACTAATTTTAGATAGCTGTGCGTGTTCTCGGCTCATAATACGCATAAATCTGAGACGGGATTTCTCAAGGCCTCCTGACGAGCTTTAGACGCGTCCTCCTCCCACTCCGATGCATCCGAGTTAGTAGTATCACCTTGTTTGCCCAGAGGAGTGTGTTTTCCTGCTCAGGGGGGGCCCATGAAAGCATCCCCCCCCCCCTTCTCTCTCCTTGACTAGATCTTCCTGCTAATGTTTGGGAAATATTTACCTTCTAAACTATATTCGGTGCACCAAAAAAATCCCTGGAGAAAACAATGATTTTTTCCGACGTAGCCTCTGTGTATCAAACCAACAGTATAAGGGGGGGAAATAAAAAAAGAAGGTAAAAGCAATGGAAGTAGGCCATGACTCATGACTCACAGAAACTGGTTATGTGGTGTTGTTTTGAGGAGAGAGGCAGTGAGGGACCTCTACAGCTCTTCCTGTAAAGGATTTTCGCCGGCCCACAGAGGACGTCAGTTTAGATTTGTATTGTTGGGGATTGTTTTTTCTTTTTTTTGGCTTGCGGTCGTCCCGCCCGAAGAATCTTTTTCTTTGCACCTGAGTAGGGAATCTGTTAATGGTATTTGACGTGTTCGAAGGAGTATTGAACAAGTGGTGCAGTGCTTTGTGAGTTGGAGTGGTGGTGATGGTGATGGTGGTGGGGAGGAGGATACTGGAGTGGCTTCTCCCTCTCTGTTAGGTATCTGTGGGCAGGGTGGCATTCAGCTCATGGTAATCACCTCTTCTCTGCTCTCCTCTCGCTGTCCTCCTCCCTCTTCCCATCTCTGCCTCATAGTCAGCATCTCGCCTCACGCTGTCTTTAATCCAATTTCCCCCTTTTCATACTCGTTCCCCCCCCCCCTCCATTATATTTGCATATTCCCCCTTGTGATGTGAAATGAATTGAGAAGAGTCCCGATCTCATTTTTGTTTGTAATTTGTGACTGTGGGGCTGTTTGTTTAAGTAGAAAACAATTTCATAAAAAGCTGTCTGCATTTATTCAATTTAGTGAAAAAAGAAAAAACAACACAAATGCCTGTGGTGATTACGCATTATTTTTTGCGTGATTGCGAGCCGGCTTGTGGTCGCGTGTGCGCACACACAAACTGCTTTCCTTTAACATGCGCGAGTCTAATTGTGTAAATCTGTTTGTTTATCAGTCTCGGCCTGTGGTAAATGTTGTGATTGTCCTTCAGATACCCTGCAGCAGAGATTCTGAGATGGGTTGTTTCTGTCGACGTGCTGTGAAGCTGCAACATGCCTGCAGCACTTGATTTCTTCTCTGTGGTCTCTCAGATATCAAATGAATGTGTCTAAACTACATCCCTGCAGTCGTCTCTTCTACAGTCTTAGCATGTATCTGGTGCCATGTAGGAGGGAAGGGGAGTGTGTTTGCCACAATTTTCAAAGATGGGATTAAGCGGAGAGAACAAGAGCGGCGAGAGGAAGAAAAGTAGCTCCTCTTTGCATGTAAAACAGATATTTTTCAATAAACATAAAGCATATGGATATGGAGTAATTTCAGTATAAAGGCAGAGTCAAACTATCACCATTTTACACCAAGAACAGGCCGTTTCTTTCCCCCCCATTGCCAGGAGATGAGTTTGCCTTTCTTTGTTTTTTCAGGCGGGTATCATTCGACATCACAGAAAAACAGGGAACCGTGGAAAGCGACGCGGAGGTGCCAATGTTACGCTGGTTAATTTTTGATATCTTTTCGTTCAACCTCTCTTTCAAAGCGAACACAGACTGAGTGATGTTCAAGTGCCGCTTGAACGGAGACGGATGAAAACCGGCGACACGTCAACGTCTCCGACTTCAGCGCGCGTCGCGGCTGGAAGAGTGAAAATGAGCGTTTCCTACCGAGTGTTATGTCGTTATCATCACTGCTAATCAGGGCTGGAGCCAATAAACACCCCTGACTTCGGCAGAGTCACTCGACCTACTAATATGAACGCCGATTGTACCCTTTCTCACAGAAGCCAGATGTTAGTGGGTGTACGAAAGGGTGTTTTTCAAAATCTTCCAATTTAGTGTCTTATCCCATATTTGCACAGGATAAATTAAGTCTGTGTTTACTGATTATTATCTCCTGGACATGATGTCAAGGCTCCGTACAACTTATTAGAAGCGAAGCATCTGTTTATCTTCAGCAGCCACATTATTAGAATAGTTGATAGTTGGTTTTTCCGTCGTTCTGCACGAGTAACAAGCAAAAATACACGTGCGAGTTAAAGATGCTTTGTGGCTGTAATACGACAACCTTTTGTTGTTCTCAGTCACCCTTCTCTGTCAATGCAGCCGATCTTACAAAACAGCTTTTGTATGTTGACGCATTAAATGTTGGATGGACTGCGTTTACACAGCTCTTTTTCTCGTCTTACTGAACACTCAAGGTGCTTCACAACACAAGTCAGCATTCGCCGATTCACACACACATTCATGCACGACTCTACCATGTGACGTGCCACCTGCTCACCAGGAGCAATAACCATTCATACGCGCTCACACGCCGATGGGAGAGTTGCCGGGAGCGATTTGGGGTTCAGTATCTTGCCCAAGGACACCTTGACATGAAGACTGCAGCGGCCCCCCCATCAGAATTATGAGCTGCGATCAAATTTCTGCTTAGTTTTACTGTCAGACGGCTTTTTTTTTTAAAGAAATACAACCCTAAATCACAGACATGCCAATTCACACAGGACGTATATCGTTATATTGTCACATGGCAGCTGTGTTTGGTGAAATATGGGAGGCAATTTGCGGTTGGAATTTATTCTTTACAAATTGTGGACGAGGCTGCTGCGAGATGGCTACATTAGCATTTAAAATGAGTGACAGAGAGGGTCAGGAGCATCAAACGCTGGTCACATTAAAGCACAGCTACACAACATCTGTTGCTTGATCTAACCCAGCTCCATATGTGCGTTAATGCTCATAAAAATGCAGAAAGTTGGTGAGACAACTATCTTATTAACGTGGCTGCTGAAGAACAGATGTTCTGCTTTTGAGACGCAGATGCAACGCAGAGCCTTGACATCATATCTGGGAGCTAATGTCAATTAATGTAAAATGTAGACAAACACACATTTCATGAGAATTAAAACAAACTAAAGAAAGTAAAAGTTGAATTCAAGCATATGATTTCTTCTCATCATATAAAGGAGGACCAGGTTGTATGAACCATCCACTGAATACCTGACTGTTTCTAATTTCAGACGTCGTCATCTCTCAAATGAACAAATGAAGGTGACTGTGTTGATTTTGATTAATTAAGAAATTATGCAGTTAACTGGCAGTGACAAGTTCGTGGTTCAGCGTTTAACCACATGCATGCGAGAGAGGGATTTAAAAAAAATGGGGTCCCAGAAGTTGTTCAGCGCCCAAAGTGGCATCCGGTACATTTGGGATTTACCGGCGGGTGTATTTTCGCTAATCTAGCATTTGAGAAATGCGGTCGCGGTCGGTGGAGGACTTTGAACTGACGAGGTCCGATAGTTCTTCCCCCCGATGTCCCCTTCCAGAGCTGCTTTGTTGTCCAACCAAGTAAAGGGCTTAATGTGCTGGCTTGTGGCGTACACTATGAAGATTAGGAGCCTCTCGTTCGGGTCGAGATCTAAGACGCAATGTACCGAATCAACTGGTCAGGGATGGAAAATGCTTTTTTAAGGAAAACTCTTGAGTTGCAAGTATTTAAAAAAGGTGCGACCTGTGGATGTTACTGTCGCTTCATGTGGTCAAATGCACAGGAAATTCTCATCAGTGAACAAATCAGAAAACAATTTCATTTCTTTTTGTTGTCCTCTGATGCAGGACGGTACTTTCAGGGACACAGAAAGGTCAGGACAAGCTGTGAGGCCGCAGGGCTCGGTCAGAGAGCGTGGCTTTAAGATCAAAAAGGTTAAGTGAGGCAAAGGTGAGAAACCCGATGAGGACTGAGAGAGAGACGGGGACGGATGGAGCTACAAAAAAGATGGAGGTGGTGTGTAAAAAAAACGTGGCGGTGTGAGATTGTTTTTTTTTTCCTGCATGCCTATAAGCTTTACTGAAGATAAGTAAAGGGCAGCCAGATCAGAGGCAGGCAGTTATATACTGCAGATGAGGTCAGCTTGGTGAAACATAATTGTCAGATGGTTAGAGGGCAGAAGTGAGAAACTATTGGGGTGGTAGGAGGGGAATGAGGTGTGCATGTACTCTCGCCTGTAGTTCAGAGTGGATGGCTGCAGGGCAGCGGGGGGGCGGGAAAAATATAGTTGTGCTGTGAAAAGGGCAATGTGCGCTCATATTTGTCTGAAGATTGTTTGTAGGGCAAATGCGGGGAAGATGAGGAGAAAAGTATGATCTGCCCTTTTGCAGCGGCATGAAGAGAGAAAGCAAAAGATAGAGAGATAGAAAGACAGAATACTGCGCGTTGTCTCCCGATTCGATTGCTGACCGTCTTGACCACTGAGGTCCACTTCCAATTAGACAAAATAAGATGTTCGTCACTGTCGTAAGTCGAGGATCATTTATAGGTGCCCTGTAAACCGGTTAAACACTTAAAGGCGTCCACAATCTGCTGTTCGTGGTATTTAATCTTCTCTTTCTTCTGTTTCCAAATTTTACATAACCTCCGTGACTAGCAGATCTCAGAGTATATGCACAAACCAACAGAGAGATGGAGCCACCAGCTAGATGGCGATGCTGATTGGAGGAAGTACTTCATTTGGCTCAAGTGTTATTAAGGATCCCACTGCTTTAATTGCAGGACTTCTCCTACTCTGCACCTGATTGGCTTTTCTTCCATCGTTTTCATACGGTGAAAGCTTGTTTTTTTCAACGGGAGAAGGTGAAATAAAATTGTCGGGACTCGCATCCACGAGCGAGTGTCTGTTCACGGATGTTATACTCGCGTCTGCTGCACAAACAGAGGGAGGGAAGGAACAATGGATTCACTGTTTAATCACACCACAAAATGAGACAGTAATAATGGGTTTTATCTGGGTTTTTCTTGCTATTGGTTTGTAAATCAAACGGCAAGCAGTGAAGCTGAAACAGCAGGTTATGAACTTCAGTTTCCCCGGTAAGCTCCATGACCTCTCCAGCTGTATCAGTCTGGTTTGTCTGCTCTGCCTTGCCTGGTATGAGTTCCCCTGAGTGGACCAGCAGCAGACCGGGAAGGAATCCCAAGAGGTTGGTGTGTTTACTGGGGAAACCAAAGTTTAGTTAGAGAACGCAGCAGTGATGTGCACAAGGGGGGGGGCCAATTGTTGAAAAACGCGCTAAAGTGCCCTCCTGGGAACCAAATCGTGTGCTAAATGCCCTCTTGGGAGCCAAAACATGTGCTAAAGTGCCCTCCTGGGAACCAAAACATGTGCTTAATGCCCTCTTGGGAACCAAATCGTGTGCTAAATGCCCTCTTGGGAACCAAATCGTGTGCTAAATGCCCTCTTGGGAGCCAAAACATGTGCTAAAGTGCCCTCCTGGGAACCAAATCGTGTGCTAAATGCCCTCTTGGGAGCCAAAACATGTGCTAAAGTGCCCTCCTGGGAACCAAAACATGTGCTTAATGCCCTCTTGGGAACCAAATCGTGTGCTAAATGCCCTCTTGGGAACCAAATCGTGTGCTAAAGTGCCCTCTTGGGAGCCAAAACATGTGCTAAAGTGCCCTCCTGGGAACCAAAACATGTGCTTAATGCCCTCTTGGGAACCAAATCGTGTGCTAAATGCCCTCTTGGGAGCCAAAACACATGCTAAAGTGCCCTCTTGGGAGCCAAAACACGCGCTAAAGTGCCCTCTTGGTTGGCAAAACACACTAAACTGCCCCCTTGGCTGGTTAAAACATGATAAACTGCCCTCTTGGGAGCAAAAACACGCGCTAAAGTGCCCTCTTGGGAGCAAAAACATGTGCTAAAGTGCCCTCTTGGGAGCATAATAAACCACGCAATGTGAATTAGCTTGGCTGATGAGACGCTTGTTTTTGTTTACATTTCAAAATTGAGATTTGTGATCGTGATTCCCATGAAATTGTGATATCGTATTACTCTTTTGACACGATCACCTTCCCCTGCTCTTGTTGATAGGGAATAATGTATAAATGTCTGATGCTTTGATATTTTGACCAGCCTGACCTCGTCACAAGTCACACTTTCTGACTAACTCCTACAACAGCTAGTGGACTCTGTTACTTTGCTGCGATTTGACATTTCCTGAAGTGACCGACGCTGTCCCCTTTTCCTTTGAGAGGGCATTTCAGGTATTTCTGTCTCACTAAAAAACTGAGTTGGTGGTCTGCCGTGACTAAATGATTATAACGGATAGCAGAAACACCACATGTTATCATGATGACATTATAATGAGAATAAGAGCAACTGCTTTTAATGTGAATCGGTCGCGTCTCATTTCCTTAATAAGGTCAGCATCGACCCTGACGCCAGATCAAATCGGGCAAATCCCTTCTACCAAAACAACTCGAGGAAAGAGGAAGAGAAGGCGTTCGTGTCCTGATGTCAGATCAGGATGAGATATGAAAAAAACACGAGGAGACAAAGACGTGGAGTGAGCGACTTGATATGCTTTACGACCGTCTTTCTGTTTACATAAGCAAAGCACATCTCATTAGAGCAGAAAGCTCAAGCACTCGACCCACATAAATTGTGCAAGTTTTTAGTGCGAGGTGATGCATCGGGTGATGTGAGTGCCGCATGAGGCACAGTGCTGCGAGGACACTCATGGCGACAGGGAGTTTTTATCTGGCCAAGGGTCTGCATTATTGATGCCCATTACCACAGACATTGTCAACTCCAGACATTGCACGGAGGCAGGCGCTGTCAGGTAAATGTCTCGCTGACCTCCAATGGCACAGAATCCCAGATTGCCTCCGTGCAACCTGGTGTCTACCTGTGTGATAAATGAGCTTTACTTGCGCAGTGTACACGGAGCTTATCGCCACCGGAGACGCTTTTGTTTTATTAAATCTAACCCTCATGCTTTGGTGACACCAGCGTTGGAGGAGACAACAGTTTGAGTGTTTTTGTGAATGTCATTTAGTTTTTTTTGGCCGTTGTGTTAACTGTGATTTCTCTACATTTGTAATGATTTGTAAT
This sequence comes from Sparus aurata, assembly GCF_900880675.1. Lineage (NCBI taxonomy): Eukaryota > Metazoa > Chordata > Actinopteri > Spariformes > Sparidae > Sparus > Sparus aurata. The sequence continues at coordinate 4,016,584 of NC_044194.1, read as the reverse complement.
TAACACAGCGGACGATCATTTCCCTGGCTGAATGCCCCCTCCGTACCTGCCATCTTCATCGTCCATTTGAAACTTTTGTCTTGGCTCCACCTTTTCATGCTCGCTAGCCTTTCTCTGGCGTTTTCTCCTGGGAGCTGAATTGATTTTGCGCTATTGATTAACCAGGAGCTGTTTTGCTCGCAGTCACAAAACATCACTCTAAACAACAATTTATATGTCGCAGAATAGGCTGTGACAGACTGTTGCTGATAGTTTACAAACTGGGGGGAGAGGTAGGTGTGTGATTGAGCTGAAAGGCTGATAGAACTGTCCTGAAGCACTCTAATGAATCAGCCTTTCAGACAAGCCCGCCTGTAGGAGAGAATGAGCAGGGGAAAATTGGAGCTAGTGCCGGGATACGTCATGGGAATTCAATGCTTGTGCTTATTTATCTATTTGGTCTTGAATTTCTCAACCTTTTGTACCCAAAGGTCCAATTAACTGAGCATAACAGTAGTTGCAGTTTGGCTCTCGGTGGCCAAAGGAGGCACTGATAAACACACGGGACGCAGACGAGTTCGAAAGCTTTGCTGAACGAACTGTGAACATGGATATTTTTTATGCAGGGAAAAGATCTCATGGCTGGCTAAGTTGCCCAGTGAGATGTTTTGACACGCCATGAACTTTGCTTTAGAGTAAAGTGCACAAATTGCACAAATTGCAGTAATTGTGCGACACCAATTTGCACAGCGCGAGTGCGGCTTTTGTTGAAAAGATGAAAATGACTGCCATGCTAAAAGCCATGTTAGAATGAAGAAAAATACTTTTTCTTTCGCATTTTGGGCCGACTGATGATCAAAAAGACTACGGAGAAAGGCGAGGGAATTGCGGCCGAGATTAGAAAATGTGTTTGAAGATGATGTCCATCTCATGGTTCAGTTATTTAATCAATTCCAGGAAACAGGGGGACTAAAAAGTCTACAAGTCCATCACAGCCGGGAGGATAGATGATTACAATGGCAGGTGTCTTTGATGCAGAGAAAATGTAGTGCCTCTCAGGGCTGATGAGTATCCAGGAGAGAGCTCGGGCTGCACAGGCTGTTATATGGATGATTTCAAATGTGACTTTGAGTGTGTTCGTGTGTGAGACAGCGGCAGATATATAGAGAGATAAGCAAACACAGGATCCAAACAGAACAAAGGACCGTTTTTTTGTTCTAGCTTTGTGATCCGTCTTGGACGGACTATTGAATGCTATTGTTATGTTCTTCCCAGATGTATTGGGCCGTTTCTGTTATGTCCGTTCCAAACTTGGCTCGTGTGCATGTGGAGCGTGTGGAGAGTTTCTTTTCTTTTTTTTCCTCCCTCCTCTAACTGTGTTCCAGCCACCAATTTGTGTCTGTTCTCAGTGGAACTAGTGAACGTGCATGGCTTTCTTTTTATTATCCTCGCCGCCTCGACAGCGTAGGGCTTAATTCTGTGGACTAATCAGACCATATGGTCTCTACAGTCTTATGATGTGCTGAGAAGGGATGGGATGGGGATGCTGCTGTGTCGTTAGTGGTGCCAGCCTTGGGAAACGCAGACACGCACCACTGCAACACATGTGAGGATCAAGACCTTGAAGTTCAGCCTTATAACTCCTTTTACTCCACACTAAAATGAATAAGATAAAATATGCAACAGATTTCTAAAGATGAGCATATGGAGAGTGAGGAATTCGTGAGTTTTCTGCGAGCTGCATATTTGCTCTTTAGACTGTGGTCACAGTTTTGCGCGTCATTTTTCACAAAGTTATCGACTCGTAATTACTGCTGCCCTTTCTGCCCCGACACCACAGCCGCTGTTTAATCGAGTCATTTCAATAATTAATTGTTTGAATGTGCGTTAACTTGGTTTTGATGGATATCTCTGACTGAGAAATGGCTCGCGTCTGTCAAGCACTAAATTGAGGATCTGTCCCTAAATGTTCGGTTAGCACTGTGAATAATCATGTGCTGAAAGTTACAGATGAGTCGCTCAGCCTGTCTTAATATTTGGATTGAGTGCGATATCGCCATATATTTAAATCCCACTGATGGAGCATTACTCTTTAAAAATATTACTATGAGCTCATGTTCATCCAATGTGAATTTGTGAACGTTATCGCTGATTTGGGGCATTAAAGTTGATTAATATCAATCTTTACTACATATGTGAAATATAATCAGAGATTTCCGTTGTTAGCGCGGCTCCGATGGCAGATATTATTATAAATCGTGATGAGTTTGGGGAGTTTAACACTTGGTTTCTCTCGAGCACAGTGGGTGATAAACATTGATCTTGTTTAATCTTGCTGGCCTGCTGTTAATGACGGCCGATGATGGTCCACACAGGACAGACTGCTCACTGGATTAGACATCTAAATGAGGACTTTATCCTCATCCTCCCTTCCTCTTCCCCCATTACCAATAAGCCAGGCTGCAGTCACATGCTGAGTTACAGTTTAATGCATGTGACTAGTGGAGTGTGTGGCATCCTTAATGCACGTGTGTGTGTGTGTGTGTGTGTGTGTGTGTGCTGCACAGACAATAGACGAACCATGTTGATTCGATGTTTTGTCGGTGTGCAGTCGTGCGAGGGTGCAGTGTTTACGTTGTCAGAGCTCCGGTCCACGTTCGCGCTGCTGCTCCATAATAAACTGCTGTATTTCCGCAGGAATACATTTGCAATGTGCAACACATTATTGTACCTGTGCACAACAACAGACAGTGATAGGGTGTTCCCAGAGTGCCTCCCTCTCCCCATCGTACTAAACAAACACAGACCCAAGTTCTGGTTCCAGTGATAGATTAATGCTGTCTCACCCATACACTGTGGCTTGTTTTCTTATTAAACCTGTGGGCTCCTTCTGTTGCTTCTGCCTGGCTCTGGTCTGTGTGTGTGTGTGTTGGCTGCTCTCTCCCCCCCCGTGCTGTGTGTGTGTGCTCGTGTTTGTTTGCCTATATACGTATTTCTATGGAAAAGATATCGAAAAGGGCTCCGAGGACAACCCCCATCAATCACCAACTCAGAGGGAAAATGGAGAAAGGGATGGAGGATGGAAAGAGAGATGGGGGTCGCCACAGGAAGCAGCATTTGGAGAAAAGAAGAAGAGGGGGAGACGGAGGAAAAGTGGATGAATGGATGGAGCAGTCCGAGCTGGCTCTGATTGAGCTGGGTAGTGTAGTTTATATCCTTTAGAGATAAGGCCGGGGAGCACTGCTCAGCAGCTTCCTCCCCCTGTAGCTTGAACTGAGCATGATAATAAGAAAGCGTGAATGGGGCAAATTGAATTAATGCCGCGGCACACCATAAAAGCCCTAACTATAATGCATTTTAAAATCCTATAATGAGCAGAGAGCTAAAATAATTTCACACTCCAGTGAAGAAGATGGCCCCTCGAACAGATTTGGGGCCTGGCTGACACCGCCTGGGCTTTTGTCATTTAATGTGGCTCTAGGTGCTATGTCGGAATGATACTTACTCTTACTTCCTGGGGCGCGGCGGCGTGAGAGGCGAACTTTGCGAACGTACCGTTCGAGTCGCCGCTACGCATGCAGAGCTCACGTCCGAGCGGCAGGGAGCGGCTGCTTTGCCGGCTAATGTCTCGCTTGGGTCAGTTTTACCGTCTCGGGGTAGAACGCAGTTGCAGGGAGGGCACATCTGCCGTGAAAGTGCTCCCTCATTACTCTCCATTAACAGACCATTCAGCGGTGGGGACAGTGGTAGAAGTTGGACCCCGTCCCGCTCGTTTCCGCACAACACTCGCTCATACGTGAGCAGATCCGCGCAGTGAAATTGGCACAGATGTGGGGAATTTTTTTTTTTTTCTACGTGCTCGCTCAGAAATACACAAAGCATTTTTCACCCGCTTCCCGCCCTCACATGCTCTCAGCCCCCCCGTCCACATCATTAGAGTCACACCGTCATAAAGCTGAAATTACCTCTCCATCATCAAACCAGGGAGGGAGAGAAAGATGGCTCTCTGACACGCGCTAACACTAACAGACGGGCGCTGATAGAGACTAATGACGGAATGAAAGCCTCTGGTATGAACAGCGAGCCTTTCCTGGCTGGATGGAGGAGAGCAACATGGTATCAATCGCTTTTTCCTCTTCTCTTCTCTTCTCTTCTCTTCTCTTCTCGACCTTCATGAGCATCAAACCCAGCCCTGCTCAACATTCCTAAAAGGAATACATCTTGTTGTTTTTCTGGAGCTGCACTGGGTTTCTTGGAGCTCCTTACTGTATCCACTTAGCCTCGGGCAAGTGTGAGCTGAGGGCTGCACGGGAGCATCGGGAGCATCTCACTCCTCTGCTTTCTATTGTAGACAAACAGACAAACACATACACACAACCACTCTCACACCTCAGTGCACAAACAACACACAACACTAAAGTATGTTCCACGCTGACATCACGTCCATACATGCACACCCAATTACACACACTCACACACTCACACACACACGTGAAAAGCCCACAAACATAAACACATGAATGCATGAGAGGCGCGAGTCGATAAACCTTCAATACTCTGACATCAACAACAGAAAGTACATACCACACAAATGCACGGAACATAAGCATCACGTGTTTCCTGCTGCAGGCAGGAAAATAAAAGCCCAAAGCGAGGTGAAAAGTACATCTTTCTACCTTAGCTGTTAGCCAGAGATTGCTCTGGAATATTCCATCTTGCAGTGTCGTTTAGATGAACTCTTGTGGCCGCCTTTCCGAGTGACTGGTCCCCGCTGTGATCTGTGTGACAGGGCATACATATGTGCCGCTGTACATCCATTTTAATATGTAGAGCAGCGGTAGGGTGGGTGGGTAAGTGCACCGTGCACGTACTTTGTGCATGCTTGAGTGCATATTATTCCTACAACGAAGTGTCTGTTTGGATATCAGGGACGTTGTTCCATCACGTATTTGAGAAGAGGAAGCTTCACAGCCAGATCTAATTTAATTATGTATGATATTACAGATTGTTGAGAAGATGCAATACTTGACTGATAATGTAGTGCTTATGTAAATGTTACCTAATACCTGCCTGTAAAGTTATTTCTCCAGTTTCATTTGAAGAACAGATGGGATCTCTTGTACTCTGATTTCATTTTGAAATATCTCCCCGAAAGCCCCATTTGTTTATCCATTTATTCATCTTCACCTGCCCATAAAAAGTTCAGAGGAAACAGGGCTGTGCGGCATTTATAGATATGAGAAGAGAGCTCATGTAGACAAACTCCCTGTTTTAGCTTCGTGTTGTGCCTCTCCGTCAGCGTTTACACTCGAGCTCTTACCCAGTGAATGAGTCGCCCACAGCCTCTGCTAGGAAGCATTTAATTTCCAACCTCCAATACTCTTACAGAATAATTGCAATTTAAAAAGATGGTGTTTTGTTCGGGCTGTTTCAAAGTCTAGATAAGAGACAAAAGGCGATCAAGCAACTTAAATCAGGACCTCGAAACTTTGATTCCACTTGCTTGTTGAAAGAACTGCAAATGGCAACACTGTATCTTCCTTTACGACACGGCTGAAAACCTAATTATCTTGCATCAACAGTCAACCAGTTACTGCCCTCATTATGCTGTAGGACGACTATTGATTTGTTGGGAGCACTGGGTCCTGTTGACCTTGATGGAGTATTCAGCATTTGCAGAAATGGTGAATGGAATGTTTTTTCTGTGTGTTGGTGGTGCTAATCTGCTCTGCGGGTCTTGATGAAGAAGTGCAGGCTCGACTGTGTTGGTGTTGCTGATGTTTTTTTCAATAGTTGTGATATCCAGCCTGAAAAATAAGTATGCATTGCTGCTGCCAAGATTCAGAAGAGAGGAATATCAATATTAGCATGTGTACATCGAGGGGGCACAACATGGAGCCATTCAAGGGAAATCTGGATACAGTGTCGGAGGAGGAGTCCTGTTCATTCCTGTGAAAGTTGCTCAGTGGTGCATGAATCCAAAAAGACACTTCCTGGGTGTGAAATCAGCAGAAACCTCCTCGTGCTTCTGCAGTGTGAGGCCCGTTGCATTAAAAACAACCGCCGGCTAACTTCTATTTTGAGCCCTCCGCTAACTTGGATGGGAATAAAACAATTTAATGTGCGGCTCTTCTTAGACATCCCAACATTTTGCAGGGGATTGTGGGGCTAAAAAAAAACATGTTTCCAGTGTTGTACAGCTTCAATACGTCTTTCAAAATGTAAGCTCATGGGAAAAATGTCTGTCTGGGTCGAGTGACTGAATTTGGGCTCCTGGCGCTGCTTGTGGAGGCTGAGTGCACACAGGCTGAAGGTCTGGGTTAAGTGTTTAGCATGATGTTAGCTTAGCCCAAAAACTATTGTAAACATTAGCCTAGCTCACCTGGAATACCTGTGTGAATGTTGTTATTAGGGCCTGAGCAGGTCTCGACTTGCGACGTCCCTATTGTTTTTCAAATGATTCTTTATTTTTTTTTCTTTGTTCCAAATTTTCGCATTTTTCACTGCCTGAACATGCCCCAAAACTCACCAAACTTGGACCATACGTCACACCTGCCGAAAAATTTAAGAATCTATTGTTGTCCTCAATTTCCACCTCTAGGTGGCGCTATAATCAAGGAAAGTGCGTTTTGGCTTAAAACTCATAAACTTTGTCGCACATTCAAAAAACGTATATCCACGCGTTCACTGAATTGTGCTGAATCTCGTCATATAGGCCACGCCCATTTTCACCTTTGTTTTTTTCCACAAATTTGCAAAATGTCGTAAACCTACTTTTTCGAACTCCTCCCAGGAGATTTCACAGATTTGCATGAAACTTTGCACACAGCATCTGTGGACTCTCCTGAGAAAAAGTTATTAAAAGAATTTTGATATTCCAAACAATACTCAAGTTATTAAATAACAACTTCCTGTATATTTTGCTGGTCTATCTATTGGTCTATCTGAATGAGATGAAACTCAATGGACTACTTCCACATCAGCCACTAAGGCTCTGTGAAAAAATTATAAACGTACTTTTTCCAACTCCTCCTAGGCTTATTTGACTGATTTGCAACAAACTTTTCGGGTAGCATCTGTGGACAAAACTTATGAAAAGCTTTCACCTACGTCACACCTGGTGGCGCGGTCCATTTTGATGCTTCGCCATAAAACCATCAACTCATTATAACTTCCGCATACAATTTGCCATCTACTCCAAATTGCTCAAACATGTTGAGGGTGTTGTCCTGAATACGTCTACGCGGCACACACCGATGGCAGCATGCATGACGCCCGTGGACTGCGAGGGCCCGTTCATCGCTGCTTGCAGCTTAAATTTGATTTATTACATCATTTGTATAATTTGTTTGCTTTTTCTCAGGCCATCAACTCAGACTACTGTCAATTTGAATTCTCAGCTAAAAGTCCAACACAAGTCTTTTTGCGCAGCTCGGGCGAGACGTGATGATGGACATCTTTACTCCGGCAACAAACTTTTACTGTATCTGAAAAGGCTATAAGGAAACTTCTGAATGCTATAGGACTATTCCCTTTTCATAGCACCCAGCCAACAAAGTATTTTGTTTAGTTGGTATGTGTTTACTTTGGCAGACTGTTATTTCACCCTGTGCTATTGTGTATGTTAAGCTAAAAATGATCTATACACTGTGTGTTGAGTTTTCACGGTGGATTTGGAGAAATGCCTTTGACTAAATGAGAAGAAGGAAGCCGTTTGTGTCTGCCTGCGCACCGAGGGAGTTATATAAAGGGAAACGGTTTGCCTAGCGCTGTCAGAAGTCAAGCAATTCACATTTCAAAAACTATAAAGCTGTATAAATAAAAAATGAGTCACTGGTTATTAAGGAGCTGTTCACAATACTGTATTTGTTTCTGTTAAACCTGCCTGCTGTTGACACTGTCATCTGCCAAACAGGACTGCCTCCACGCCACTGTGTGGATGCTGGGAGAGGAAATTGCTCCTGTGCGTAATGTGGTTAACAAGCATGTGTGGCGACTGTGACTCAGGTGGTAGAGCGGGTTTTTTTTCACTGATCATATGGTCGGCAGTTCAGTCCCCGCCTCCACCAAGCGAGCGTCTCCGAGCGAGACGCTGAAGGCCCTGAACTAACCGACGGCCGGGCGCGCACCTCGTGTGGCGGCTCGCTGGGAGTAAACGAGCAGCAAAAACACTGCAAAAGCACTTTGGCTGAACGAGATATGTAAATGTAGCAATTTGCCATCTTTTTTTTTTAAATGTCAGCGTTGTTTTGAGAAAGTGCTGTTATGTAGTGAAACGATCGCCCGCTGGGAGAAATATTGAGACATGGCAGGCGTCACTTCCACCTCAACATGCGACCGGAGATGCTCGATGCTGCGCGACACACTTTTGACATACAAACAGTAAATATGGCTTTTAGGAAGAATAAGAATCCATCACCAATCATATGACGTACAAGGTGAAAATAGTTCCCTGCATTTAAACCCATCTCAAAGGAAGCAGTGGTGTGTGTCATGTACTGTGTGTATTACGTGATCTATGAGTTACATCCTTATGTAAATTTTTATGTTTCAATTCCACTAAAAGCTTCCATCGGTCCTATGAGAGGTTGAGTTATTGGAATTTCAGGAAAACATCTGCGCACGCCCGCTTTTAATTGATATCAGTGAGTCCCTACCTTTTTTTTTATGACTCTCTCTGATAAAATATTTGACAATCCAACAGTTCAAATATTTTTTCAGGTTGTGTTTTTAGCGCCAAGACTGTTTTATTCACCTTTTCTTTGGGAGCTCTCGGTGCGGATATAACTGAGCCATAACGTCCAAGTGTAAAGTTCATTTTATTAAATTTTGAAGCACTTACATTAAACTTTAGTGATTCCTTTAGTTTATTTGATACCGCTAGTCAATTACATTCAGAGCGAAATATCTGTAACTTTGACTCCATTAAGTTTACAGCGTTACAGTTACTTTTTAAGATCAAGATTTTACACTCGAAAGATTGGACGATCTCATAAAATATGATGCATTGTTTTGGATTTATGGCCTTTTAAAGCAGTTTTTTTTGCAATAAGATGCACAATGTGTGTCCTTCTACGTTCTATTCATGTCCGCGGCATGTACACGTTTCTTTACAGAGCTATGCGAGTCTGTTCTCAGGCGAGCCCATCACACCTCCTCCACACAGAGTATGATCTCTCCGTCCCCGACTGGATACTCAGTGATTTTAAAGATTAATTTGTGCCGACCTTTATCAAACTTTTAAAGCTGCCCGAGGCTGAAGGGGTTGTGTAACAGTCTCATGATGTTTCTTTATTTATCATGGGGTGTGTGCAATATATGTTATGTACGTGCAATGTTGTGCAATGTACAGCTGGTGCTGTTGAGCTTAATGTCGTTTATTTTACCGTAACTTGGAGGAGTTTTTCTGAGCAGCGCTTGAGTCGGGGACAAATTTCCCCATGGGGACGATAAAGTACATCATGTTCTGATAACCAATCAAATAAGATACACCCTGTCAGTGACGATACACAAGGACGATCATCCAAAAGACTTCTTGATTTAGTGCTCACTATGTAACTATTCTAACATCTGTTATATACAGATGAATGTATGAGGGGAATGTTCTGGAGTGTAAACCCGCTGTGACGTCACCCGTTGATTTGCGGATCAGCCGTCTTGGTTTTTAGAAGGCGAGAGGGTTCAGATCATTTACTCCTGACCGCACATCGGTTGTACAAACGTAAAACTAAACCATCGTCCAATAATCAACAACCAGAGCAGCAGAGATTAGAGACGACACACACTCACGGTTCACACACACACGCCGGTTTGGTTTTTCCCACTTCCACTAATGAGACGTCTTTAGAGGAACGCCTGCGTGCACGCAGACTGTAATTGATCGACATCTCTTTGACCCTTTTTATCAGTCGGCTGCACCTGTTGGGACGGCGCAGCTCCACCTTGAGTTCAGTTTATAACTTCGTAAAAGCTCCACTGAAGTTCAACCTGAGCTGAAATGTGAAAACACCTGGGTGGTTTTTTCAGGGTCTTATAACATCACATTAATCATCCTTTTCACACATTTATAAATGTATATTGACGCTTCGTCATGTTGCAGTTTGATTATATTGGGATCAATAGTGCAACCTTTGTGCTTACACGTGCATTAGTAATTAGTGTTTTCTACACTGATGTGTTACTAACTTACTTAAGTAAAATATGAGTACTTCCTCCACCTGAATGAAGCAATGCTATCAGTGTGTCTCCTGATATCTCTGATCACACATCTCCTCTTTCCAGTCGCTGCAGTTTTGAATAGTCAAGTTTAATTTGATGGTAGGAAGTATTTTTCATCAGTGTAAAACAATTGGCAACACAGATTTTCCGCAGTAAACTGACTGTATCAGTGATCCGCCTCCATTTGTGTCGGGACGAAGCTTTTGTCCATCCATCATCCACATAGTTTGATTAATGTCAGATGCAAAACTCAATAAAAGCTCCGTCGATGGAAACATTTCTGCAAATGACGCCTTATTTGAACAGAAAGTGGCGCAGTAGGTGGAAGTAATAACCGCGTACAGATTCGGCGATATGACTCAGTCCAAAATAACATCAGATTTCATTTCATTTCAGCAATTTATTTGTTCATCTATAATTAAAAGTGGGAGTGGGGATATTGGAGGAGGCTGTTAGCTGCATTGATAAATCATTATTCTTTATTGTTTGTACGTACTGGAGACAAAGTAAACGAGGGATGAGGTGTAACACGTTTGTCAGAAGACACATGTCAAGAGAGTTAAGTGGCCGAGCATGAATTAATCTGTGTTTTGACCTTGAGTTTCTTCGTCGCAGCAACTGTGATAAGTTATGTGAAAGCAAGGCAAAGAGTGTTTGTACTGTGGGTTTGATCAACAGAGCTTTATGAAGGTCTGAAGTGGGCAGTTCGGTGCATCTCTGAAGGCTTTACCCATTCAATCACAGAACCAGGTTTTGTGTCCTCGTAATGATTATCCACAGTCAAAGGCAAGAATCAATAAAGTGCCCTTTGTTTATGAAGGCCGTAAGGACGACGGGAGAAGAAACCCATTCATGACGGAGTACACAGGTTGTGTTTCATGTCGCGCTGTTGAACACCAGGCTGTAAATCAATATTTTTTTCAACACATTAACATCAAGAACAATGTTTGAATTCTGTCCACAAGCAACGAACTGTCGCAGCCGACACAGCCGCGAATCCGCTTCGCAAACCGTGAGTTCTTTGTGCGTCGGACTTTGCCGCGTGACAAATACGCCGACGTGACTAAAAAGACCTACGACAGCATGACTCACATTCCTTTTAAGTGCAGGCCAAACATTTCTGCTGGGATGGAAATCGGAACTGGCTCCACTGAAAGCCGTCGACTTGAAAGTAATCTGCCCCTTGTGTTTAAATGAACTACGTGAAGATTGTGTATCAAAAAAAGACCTAAACGGATTGTGAGGAGGTGGAAGGAAAATTTTATCTCTGCGGTGCACAATATACAATTTATTCTGCCTCGCAGCAGAAAATCAGCTGAAACTATATGAAGGGGCTTGGTGGGGGTTCCTGATCTTATTACGTCTTGAAAGTTTCTGGCTGTCAAACCTGCAGTCTTTAACAACCTGATCAGACGAATGGAGTTTCATTATCCTGGATTAAAAGAGCTCTTGACTGTCGGTCTGGACGATGTCTACAGATTTGGCATATGACAGACAGTAAAACATTGCGATGGACGATGATGTCGTTCTTTGGGCGGGTGCGGAGACATTTTGAAGGAAGGCTGCACACCGCAGCTGACTTCCTCACAAGCTCACCTCTGCAGTCAGCACCGCTTTCCTCTTTCTTATCTGACGACAGTCTCCAACCGTCTCAGCGAGCAGACAAAACTCTGGCTCCTGTCACCGTCGTCCCATCACGTTGTTCACTGCTCTCATCAAAAGAACAGTGAACAACGTTCCTTCAGGCTCTGCAGCCCGCCGAGTGCCGGGGAAAAAATTAAACTGCACTGTATGAGTCGAGAAGCGAATGAAAATGTATCAACAGCTGGAGAGATACATTTTGACTGTGCGTTACAACAAAGAGGAATGTTGATGTTATATGGCATCTGCCAGCGGCAACCCAACTTATCTGACAAGTGACGTTAGCTAACTAGTGTCGGTCGCTGTAATTGTGACCTGCTCTCCCCGAATCAGTCACATTGACCCAAAAACACATTTTGAGATAAGCTAAGCTACAAAAATAGCAGACAGGAGAGTGGGGGAGCTCGTTCGCCCGCCACGTTTGATGTTAACTAAACCCAACTCATTTGTTATTGCTGTTGGAAATGTTGTCTGACAAATGAATGTGAGTAGGCTCGACCATCGGTTCTCAAACTGTGTGCCGCAGGAGCAGACCTGAGGCCGGCACTTTGTAGAATCACTGTGTGTTTACGCACAAAGACATTCTGATTCTGATTCTGTTACACGTCCTAATCATTGTGGAAACAGGCTTAATTTACATTCCCACATTCACACAGAAATAGTTCACGTTCATTTCCACCACATTCTTCTGTTTTTTTTATTTTAGCGGTAACAAAGTAATATAAGATGTTACTGATGACTAACACTTTACCACCCGACCTCGTTCATTTGGGGTCCAGGCTGTCATATGTTATATTCAAATACATTGTTTACGACCTAGTAAATATATCTGTAGAGCTGCATGCTGGTGACTTACTTCCCTGTTTGCCCAGGATGATAACGAGGGCTCTGGTGTGTTTGTGTCCCTGTTAACAGCTTTGTAATCCAGCCTTGACCTGCAGTGACGTTGTATAATGATAAATCCAACACTGAAGGTCGTCTGTTTTTCCGTGTTGGAACCAGCTTTTGTTGTTGTTAGCAATTGTTAGCCACCCACTTGCAATCCCATGATGCCTTGGGTTGAGTCTGTTGACCAACAAGACTACATCTTGTCTTTTCAAGAAAAGCAGTGTGATCTGTAATATCACTGCTGTGTATGAAGCGTTGCTCGCTTCCATTGCATCTGAGCATCGTAACTCAGTTTAGATGTTTGTTTATCAGTTACAAAAGGATCCGTTCAACGTTCATTTACGACACTGACTGTTAACACAGCACGGTGAGAAGTGTTCACACATTCAAGCCTCTGACTGTTTCTAATTGTTGTCTGTGAGCTTCTGGAAAAAAACATATAAAAAATGATCAGCGTTGATCTGTTTGCCATGTTGGGTTCCTCAATTTGAGGGAATTTGGTCCGGAGAGCCCTTTAATTTAATGCTTTGAGGTGCTGGTAGACTGAATATTTTAACCGTTTTCTGTGTATTGTTTTGCATACATTTTTTACTATTGTACAGAGCAACGACCGTACAGAATCCTGCATGCTGTAGATGCGTAATTTAGCCCAGCATGTGTGAGAATAATAATTTAATATAAGCTTTAATACAAAGCATGTAAACATCTAGTGTTCTGCTCACATCTTGATTTCTTTTCTGGTGCACAGATCAATTTTGATACTTGCAAAATGTAAATTTCCAAAAGTAACTCAACTTTTCTTGGCTGTAAATAGACAAACTTTCATATGGACTTCACACCAAACACACGTTTTTATAAAAAGTGACAAAAGTGTACCTGTAATATGAGACTCACACATTCACATGTCGGCTTTTCCACCTTGAGGCGTCGTCATTTGTTTGCACCTCTAATAGCAGGAGGATTGAGACTTCATACAATATCTTTGTCCTGTCACCACAAAGCCCCTGATTTTCCATTTGACTGAGGTAACTGGGCTAAAAACGAAAGGTTTCCACATGACGGAGAAATCGGTACAGACATGATCACCTCAGTGATCAGAATGTCTTTATAGCTGGCAGGGGTTTGATGAGTCATGTTGAAAGTGACTAACGTTCCTGTCGTTGATGTATTTTTGCATCTCCCCTCTTCTGTCGCTTCACGTTCGAATGATGTCCAGTCATCATGTTGCCTCAGCATCTTACAGCTTACAAGCTTTATACGGCTCCGTCTGACTGTCGGAGGCGGATAAAGTGACACTCGTCCTCATTTATGCGTTGTTTTTTTTTTTCATTTTTCATATTGAAATGCTGCAGAATCACTTTCAGAGTGGAATCACACAGCACACAGTGAAACCTTTTCACAGCAGACATTTCAACTTGTCAAAGCAGCAAAGCACAGGTGGAATTAGTACCATTAACATTTAGGCGGGCCGATTTTAGGGCTCTGGCATTGTGCATGCTCGCTCGCTGACAGGGTTTACTGAGGCACTTAATGGATTGGAGCTATTGTTAGTGCTGTTTACACCTGTGCTCTTCCTGTTGTGAAAGTCAAAATGTCTGCTGTGAAAAGGGGTGTATTAACTGACCCAGGCTCGGAAAAAAATGATACAGCTAGTGCATCAGGACTTTAGAAATATCGTGTCTGAATGCTGCTGGTGCTAAATGTTAGTATTTTGTATAGTATATCCAAAAGTTAACATGCAGGAAAGTACTTAGAAGCCTTTTAGACATCAAGTTTTCTCCACATTATGCTCCATGGCTGACAGATTAAATCGTTCTGAAATAACTTTGCTTGAATTTGAATTTGGATATCCTCTGTAACAGCTGCTGATACTGTAAAATCACATTCAAATGTATAACAAAGCAGATCGATTAAACTGTGTGTTAAAGCAGAACTCCGCCAATTTTACACATTAAAGTGTGTTTACAGGTGCTGGTGGGCGCCGCTGCATATGTGATAATAATAGTATGAAGCCTGTTGTGGCTCGAGAGGAAGCTGCATGTAATTTGATAAATTGCCTCCGGTAATGGCAGCCAGTGCCTAAATTGCATTGTGGGTAATGTGTTGTTTTAGCATTAGGCTCCAATAACACTGCTGGACTCATGGAGTTCAGTTTAAGGACAAATGACCAAGTTCGATACAGCAAAACCAGAGATATCCCCTTTTTTTATTCCTCCTTTTCAAGACATGGTGCCTACATTACCCACAATGCAATTTAGCCACTAAGTAACATCATTGGAAGTGATTCACAGATTACGTACAGCTTCCTGTGGAGCCACAACAGCTTTATACCAATATTATCAAATATGCAGTAGTTCTCCCCGAGGAATTACCCTTAAAGTAACATATTAATTGACAGTCAACACCTGAATTGCATTGTGGGTAATGTGTTGTTTTAGCATTAGGCTCCTACGACACTGCTGGACTCATGTTGTTCAGTTTAAAGACAAATTGTCAAGTTTGATACAGCAGAACCAGAGATATCGCCTTTTTTATTCCGCGTTCCAAGACATGGTGCCTACATTACCCACAATGCAATTTAGCCACTCAGTAACATCATTAGAAGTGATCTACAGATTACGTACAGCTTCCTGTGGAGCCACAACAACTTTATACCAATATTATCAAATATGCAGTAGTACTCACTGATGAATTACTCTTATAGTAACATATTAATTGACAGTCAGTGCCTAAATTGCATTGTGGGTAATGAGTTGTTTTAGCATTAGGCTCCTATAACACTGCTGGACTCATGGAGTTCAGTTTCCAGACAAATTGTCAAGTTCGATACAGCAAAACCAGAGATATCCCCTTTTTTTATTCCTCCTTTACAAGACATGGTGCCTACATTACCCACAATGCAATTTAGCCACTAAGTGACATCATTGAAAGTGATTCACACATTACATACAGCTTCCTCTGGAGCCACAACAGCTTTATACTAATATTATTACTATGCTGTAGTTCCCCCCCCGAGGAATTACCCTTAAAGTAAAATATTAACAAGCGTAGGAGAGCAAATTGCTGAGGCAACTAATGTTATCAATAACTTGATCGCTGATGCTTTTATCAGCTACTAGTGAAAATATTTCTATACATGACTTTAAAAGCAATAAGACAGAATACATTCGATCTGCATTGGAGGGATGACGTCTGTCCAACATCGGATCAATGAACTCCATTAACGTCGACTGTCGATAACGATAATGGATCGGATCGCTACTCCAGCTCAAAGCTGCGTGATCCAACATTTTGAAGTCATCTTTCACGTCTACAGAGGCTCAGTGTTCAAGAGCAACCACATAAGTTTTCATAAACAATATTCCTTGTGAGGCATTTTGTGTTTATAGCAGAAACAGAAACATCAAGTGGTGAAACAGTGACGGAGATTACGTGCAGCAAAGTAGAATCAAACTGGGGTCGCTGCGAATACACAACCGAGAATCCTGAGTTTTGTTTTTCACATGAGTGTGTTTTTGCCTCAGAGGTCTTGCGTGTCCGAGGGTTACCGTGTGTGTGTGTGGGTGTGTGTGTGTGTGTGTGTGTGTGTGTGTGGGCAGTGCCTGCAGTTTTATAAGTCGTGGATGGAGGTTCTGGAAAGGAGCACACATGCCTTCAAGAATCACTGAGGGACTGTGGGTGGAGGTTCGGGGTTTTTTTGTTGCAGGCACTTTATGAATTTGCCTCCTGTTCAAAAGCAACAACTTTGCACTCTGGATTTAGAAATCAGTTGTGAAGCAATCGCAGGTCAACTTGTGTGTTTTCTTTTTCTTTTTCAGCAAAATACCAACCCGTTTTTAGAAGACTTGCTCGCTTCGGTTATCAATTAAAGGGGGTTAAAGCTCAGGATTCACCACGGAGCGAAGGCAGTGCATTCATTATTTAACGTGCACCGTGTGCGAAAAAATTAACTGTGAAAGTGGGTTGCAGGAGCGAAAAACATTGAAGGAATTTCAAAGCAACTATTGTTATGTACTCCAGTCCAGATCCATCGATCATACACAGTAAGTTTTAGAATCGCTTAATACATCAGCTAAATCATATTTCCTGTCCCTGAAGCTACAAAGTACCTATACCGATTTATTTAACGCCATTCAACGCTTAAATCGTTTAAATCCTCCTTTTTTTTTTGCGAGCGTATAGAAGCGAATAGGGCGCATCCTCGTCTGCTCAAAGCAATAAGACACAAAGGGTTCGTACGTGTTCTGTGATTCTTTTTGGCTGAACTACAAGAAAAAGTCAGCCAGAAAAATGACTCCAGCTGTCTGCGTCTGACGGAGGAGAGCCATCCATCTATTTTTTTTTTTAAACCACTTGTGCTGGTCAGGGTCACGCAGAGTTTGAGCTCACCCCAGCAAACATCAGAAACACTGAACGCCCAGCGGAGGAACCATTAAGACTAATGCCAGTAAATAATAAAGTTTGGGCTTCTGACGTGCTAACAGCATAAATACTGCTGTTTGGATCTTTTCTCTTTAGCTCCTCTTGGCCAGTTTTCCCCCGTCTGTTGGTCTGGTGAGTCAGACATTAATCTATGCCTCCGTTTGTCTGTTTTTCATCTCATGTCATCATCTCACTGCTGTAGAAGTAGACGAGTTGGTTAGTCACAAAGCACCGTTCATGGGACTCAATCAGCCGAGTACGTGAGGACCAAAAAAAAAAAGATAATTTTATGCACACAAACATGCTTTTTATGAATCCGCGCTGGCGACAGCTTTGGCTGGCGGTGACATGTTTTTGTGCCGTCTGTCCCATTTTTGTGAAAAGCGATGTCTCAGGGATGCTTTCAGGGAATTACTATCTTTTTTGTCATTGTCATTCAGGTCATTGTGACCTCTTATAACACATTTTAATGCCATAACTTAAGAATTAAAAGGCTAGTCGTGACAAAATCTCACATGACACATGTCTAATAGGAGAACGTGGTGAAGGTATAAGTTAATATCCAAAAGATGAACTTCACATGACAATGTTTAGGGCTGACTGAAATACTTTTTTCTTGATGGTGTGGTAAGTGTATCCATCAAATGTGGCATCTCATCAATAACAACACTTGTACAAATTCTGGGTTCTAGCAAGGGCTGCAGCTATCGATTCTTTTTGTAATCGATTAATCTAGCACTTTATCGATCGATTAATCGAGTAATCGGATAATTTTTTTTTTTGCGTTTTTAAACAACCAAAACAAATAATGCATAACGAAAATGATGTGGCTGTAAAATGATCAAGCATTTCTCAAAAAAACAGAGGTATTCATTCCAACTCCAACATTTGGCTCCAAAACTAAGCCCATTTATTAAGTGCCAGTGCCAATAATTAAACAACAGTAGAGTTAAATCAACTTACTGTAAAACATGTATAACATGTAAAACTGTGAATACAAACTTAAATAGTAATGGCTGTTTCAGTGAGTTTTGGGCGCAGAGTGATGAGACGTATACCGTTGAAATTTGTAGAGTCCCAGCTTTCATATGACATGCTGTATGTAGCATTAGCATGCAGTCGCGTCATCGCTAACGCCGATTTTTCGGACATGCGCCATTAGCGTGTTTTTTCTACGTGCTCCTTTAGTTGCTTGGTGTCGGAATTGAGTTTCGATTAGGTGAAAATGATTATCATGAGCGTTTAGCCGAGCTTCTTCCCGTTAAGTTGGTGTGCTGCATTAATATGTTGCTACATGGTTAGCATGCTCGCATGTATAATGCAACATGCGCAGCTCGGGTTGAAGAGGTTAAAAACATCAAAGCTAAACATCATATCTTGTCAAACCGCATCACATCACTACAAATACAGAGCTAAATTGTGCCAGCCAGCTAAATTCAAAATGTATGACGCGCTGGTGTGCTTCCTGAACAACGGTCCGTGTGGAACAATCAGATCCCTGCGTGTATAGTGCGCGTCATAGGAATTTAACGAGGCTTCGAGGCAGAGTTTTTGCCTCGAGGAATTTTTATAATTGAGTTAATCGAGTAACTCGATGAATCGTTTCAGCCCTAGTTCTAGCTCAGATGTACCTGTCAGGCCACAGATGACAGAAAATGACAGCTTGAGATTCACCTTAAAGTAGCAGCTGCTCTGAGACGTCGATGTGTTTAGATATCGCAGGCGTTTTGCATTTTGCAAATTAACGGGCAGTTGCACCTGAAAGTGGCTGTTGTTGCTGCAACGTCACGGTGATTCAGTCTATTAAAGAGACGTTGCGTCAGCTGCACTGACAAAGAAGGCAAAAGACTGATAAAGAATGAGAACTGGAGCTGCTCTGTGGTGTTTGGGAAATCTCTAAACCCACGGCATAGAGAACAACGAGGGAGAATTTCTGCTCCGCATGCACAATTTGATCCGGCAAAGCACACAGGGCTCTGATGAGAGCGAGCTCAGCCCTCCACTCTCAATCACTCAACACCGGCACGCTCATTAAGTTGAATCTTGAGACGTCGGAGGCGGGGACAGCGCCACTGTCGAACCTCCTGTCCTCGTTTGTCATGAGACTCATGGTGGAAATAATAACACGTGAATAATGGTCTCACGTTTCATAGCTTCTTGTTGCTTGGTATTCAGCTCTAATAATGTTCTGCAAAAAACTACTTTTCTGGCCATTTTTCAACACCACGGCTCAGGAACAGAACAGTTTGTGACCATATTTCACATCAGGTCAGATACTAATCTCAGATGTCTGGCAGTGATGCAGCATGATGACTGATGAGATCGCTTGTGCTGCGGAGAAGAAAAGTGTGTGAATCATCATCCAGGTTTTAATTTAATTGTGTTTATTCAAGAAGGGCCGGTGCAGATAAGTAAAACACATTGTAATACACTAATAAAAATGACATATATAGCCAAAAGGCTATTTCTTCTTTCCGTCATCTCTTGGCCAAGGTGTTAAAAAAGTTTTACTGAAGAATTACAGTTTGTAGTTTCTGAATCAACTTCGTCAGCCGAGCACGTGGACACATCAGGGAGTTTGACAGTGTTGCTGGTGTCGAGCCTCAGCTGCACTAAAAATAGTGAAAAGTGAAGACAGCATGTTTCTCACTTAAAATTATTAATTAAAGTCATACATGTCAGTGTCGTGTAGCTCCAAAATAAACTTAACACCTTCTGTTAGATTCCTTTGAGGTTTTCACGACAGGTTTGTAGACAAGTTTGCTGCAGTTTAATTGTTTGATGGAGGCTTTTCATTTGAGTGTTTTTCTTTTTTCCATTACCTACAAATGTTCAAGCTTCAACACAATTCCCTCAATATCGCCGTTTGCACGTGCAGTTGGTCGAAGTCACGTACCGGCCGCTGCATCAATCATTCCTTTGTGCGTTTTCTGCAGTGATGCAGATTTCGAAGTGAAAAAATGGAGCGGGACTTGAAGACGTGTAACATTTGCAATTGTTCTGGGATGAAATTCGCCTGCACGTGTGTTTACACGGTTAGTGTGTCAGCCCTTCTGAGTCTCAGAGTCCAGGGTGTGTGCTGTTGCTGGGATCCTTGAGTTAATAGATTTCTGTCCCCAGTGCTTTTAGCCCGTTGATCTCCTGCTGACGGCTTCACACTCAGCGTTAAGCACGGAGATTGGGGGGTGGGCGGCTTAGAATAGAGCCTCCTTAACACCGCAAACATTTAGCTAATGTACCTTATTACTCTCCCATTGAGCTGATTTTCACTTTCCATTCACTCGCTGCTACAAAGCACCCCTGAAAGTCCGACTCTCACATGGGCCATTGATATTTATGCTTGCATACGCAATTTATTTAATTCCACACAGAAATATTTGTATCTTAATATCCTCCCTCGCTGGACAGAGGAGGAACAAGGGAGCCATGAGAAGACCCTCTGATATTAATAATACTGTACGTCCTCTCCTAATTTCCTCCTCTCTGCGCTCCGCTGCTGTATGTTTTCTTTACAAACGCGGATGCTCTCAGCATCTCTTGTTGTGATACTCCGTTTGTTGTGCTTCCCTTGTGCACTCGTCTCTTGCAATGTTATTTTACGTTCTTTGCTCGGCATCACACAACACTCCTTCCTCCCCGCCGCCTGCCTCTTCCTCCTCTCCGTCTCTTTCTACCCTCTGTAGATATTTGTGTTTCGGTATCTGTGCCTCTCTCCTTCACTCTGTTTCCTCTCATCCCCTTCCCACACACACACACACTCGCTGTCCTTGTACTGTGGGCAGAGTACATGTGCACAGAAGCACTTGAGACAACTTTTTTTTTTTTTTTCATACTGGGAAGCCACTTAGCAGCTTTATATAGCAACTACCCAAGGAGAGGATTAACAGCAGGAAACATCAACAGAGTAGCTCGCAGTTATATAGAACACACACACTTGTGCAGGAATGGCGCGCACACACATGCAAAACCAACGTGCTCGTTGCAGACGCCGAGGCGGTGCAGCCCTGTCAGCCGCCTTTTTTTTAAAGATACATTATTGTTGTTAGTCGTTCGGCAGATGCTCTTATCCTTATGGGATTGTGGCGTAGTGAAGCTAAAGCTGCTGCTTTTCATCCCGCGGTGCGAGCACAAAGCATGTTTGACTTTGAAAAATCCAGTGGAGCCCCAGAGCCTCTGCTCTGCCCGGTTATTTGATCTTCTGTCTCGGTCAGGTGAGGCAGGTTGTGTCAGTTCGGTGCTGGTGAGGCATCGCTCACAGTTGTTTCTGTTCCTATCTCAACAGATCAGAAGGAAATCGCACACGTCTGCAGACCTGAAACATGCAGCGTGCACTTACTGTGCACGCAAGCCCACCTCACAAACACACACACACACACACACGCACACACACACTGGTACATTCTTCATTATCATTCCAGAGCTGATAGGCTCTAATTATCTGCCTTGCCTCTGATTAGTCTCTCTGTAACAAGCTAATTAGATGGAGCCTTGTAAAATCATCACCACCATTACCACAGAGACATGGTTGGGAAAGACACCAACAAGCAGGAAGCAAGGAATGTGTCTTGCTCTGCTCCCTGCAAAGATTTGATAGTCAACTAAATGTTAAGTGCTGGAGCTCTGATTTCTTTTTGATTAAGTGCCTTTTAAGCCCATCGTCTTTACTAAAGAATCTCTATCCTTTCTCATTATTCATCAGGAAAGGATCGCTCCGTCTTTGCAGGGCAGGATGATCTGGCTTAAACTGCATAAACCGCTGCTGCCGACGTTTTACGAGATAGCATCTGAACATTGATTAGTTTCTCGGCCCCCACGATACAGTGGCTATTTATCCAAAACGAACGATCGTCAGATCCGAGCCTGAACTTTCTTCTCTGCAGAGCAACTTTAAAGCCTGAGCAGAAAGCTAGATTAATTTGCTCCTCTAGCTTCTTCTTCCCCTCTGTTATTATCCCTCTAACAATCCTTTTAGGAGCTGTCACACACTTTATAGCTATTGTGCTCCAGTTGTGAACGCTCCAGAGCTACTCTGGAGTGCAACACATTGTATTTTCCATCAAAATGCATCTTAGCTGTAAGCCAGTTAAAAACAGAAATAGGAGCTGGGATCTGAGCGTCTGTTTTCTGCTTTCCAACTCATTTGGATGAACACAAGGTGCTGTTAAAGATTCATGATAGCAAATGCCACAGTGTGAAGACTTTATACCATTTGCTGTATGCATGTACCGCTCATTACCGATGTATAGTTTCCCATTATCAGCTATAATCGACTTTGGAGAGACGTTCTGCAGCAGAATATTAGAGAAACCGACAGAGTAGAACTGTTGTGTAGAGCACAACACATCTGTTGAGTCAGCGCTCATCCAGTGAAAGGATGCACCGCAAACTGCTGCTGCTTTTGTCTTGGATTAAAAAAGCACATATATAGCCTGTGGTCACACACACAGGGGAGCTTTTATGTAATGGGATTTGAAATCCATAGTTACTTTTAGCCCTTAGGTAACTCCCCCCGTGTGCGTGAGAGAGCACTGTGCCTGTTCATGAGAGGGGATAGAGACGGGACGACACGTCAACTGTGCGAGCATGTGTCGGGGTGTGACAGGGCGACTCGTCTGTATGTCAAAGCTTTTGGGATTGTGTTCATGTGTCTGTTTGTCCTGGCAGGGGGCTGCTTCTTCTCTGGGGTGAGGCAGATGGCCTCTGCAGATCGCAGCCTACTGAACTGGTTGGCAGCTCTTCTGACATTCCTCCGTGCCACGTTGACACGAGATCACAGCCAATAGTAGCGGAAATAGTGTTCTTAGCTCACAATTCTGTGACTTGCTCCATTTTGCAGAAATAGCTTCTGCACAAAAAGTGCCCCAGATGGAGCCTGTGACATTGTCAGGAGTTTTTTGGCTCTCATTGTTTCCAGGATGTATTTAATGTAGATAATGATGCCCCACTATCTAGTTACAGCAAAAGGCACGCCACCGCTGCTGTCACGGAGGCAGCGACGCAGTTGTACACCACTTCTCCTTGGGCGCTGCTGTGCACTCTCGCTGTCTGCCCCGGCTCAGGGTTAGCGAGTTGGTAATTGGATTCCTGGAATCTTCTTATTCACTTCAGTGATGCAGTGTGCAGGCGACAAAATGCCTGCAGACATGAGGCATCATCCTGAGGCCCCTGTGGGAAGATCAAGGTAGCCTTGCACAGACGGGGTAGATGAGACTGTGGCTGAGTCTGTCTCCTATGGGAACCCGGGTGTCTGGAAGCCTGGATGGGTCCGATGATGGAGAATGGATGGATGATGTCACATCCACCAGATTCCACCATGGGCTCAAACTGCCCTCCAGACATCAGCTTCTAACGATCTCCCTTGAAGCTGGCAGCTATGGTGAAGCAAAAAAGGAAGTGGGGGAAGATAGCGGGTGAATTGACATGTTAAAGATAGTGTAGCGATTGACTCTGACCAAAACTCTGAGCTGAATCCAGACTGTTTTAGTATCAGTTCCACATTGCAGATACAGGAATCACTGAGATTTATTCTAATCCTGCAGCATTATGTTTTGCCATCTGCCGGAGAGGATTTATGTCTGGCGTACCTGTACCCTCAGTTGACTCGCTGCTCAACGGTGCTTCGGATTCCCCTGGCTGCTTGTCTCCCGTCTACACACACAGTTACATGACAGCTGTCACTTCCAGTAACCACAGCTCCGTCACTATCTCTGCACTATCCCCCAGGCCCAGACTGGTACCTGAACAAGGTGAAGCTGAAGATCACCGATGTCAATGACAACGTCCCTGAGTGGAGTATGAATCCGTACCCGTACCTGGCTGTAGTGTCCCCCGAGGCCCCCGCGGGAGCGCTCGTCTACCGGCTCCAGGCCCACGATGGGGACGAAGGCAAGAGCGGCGAGGTGGAGTACTTTCTGTCAGATGGTAAGCTCTTTGCTGTACATACACACTCTCTCACATACACACACGCGATGTATGGCGGTGAAGAGATATTAAAATAGACAGTGTTGTTGTAAAAGTAGGTTGACAGGCTATCGAGTCATGGAAATAAACACAACTAGTCAGACACCAGCACAGTCGCGGAGACGGACAGCCGCAGGCGCTTCGCACATTCATTCATGCATTAATACACTCTTTAGGTGTCCATTAGTTTCTCTGTCTCTCTGTCACCCTGTCGCTCTCTCTTCCTCTGTATCCCTCTCTCTCTCTCTTTCTCTCTCTGCTGCACACACTTGCGTAGAACCACGCAATCACACACACACACACACACACACACACAACACAGAGCCACAGCCAGAGGCCTTAACACATTTGTTTATGCGCTCTTGTCTGTCGGCTTCTCTCTGTTTCACACACACACACACACACACACACACAAACACACAAGCATCCGATGACGCACACACTAACGCACACAGTGGGCTGTTGGGCGGCTGCCAGACTCGCGGACCCCCTGGTGGCTGAGGGGATAGAGGTTTGTTCGCATGTCAGAGATGGGGGGGGATGTGCTAATCTCGCCAAAGGGGCTTTACAAAACGCTGCAGACTTCTCTTTGAGTAACATTCGTTTTTTTGTTTTTTTTGCACAACTTCCCGTTGTGAGATGAACCACAATTACCACAAGGTGCTCATGATTACGGCTGGGGAAAAAAAACCGAAATGAGAAAGGATAAAACTCCTTGTAAGTTGTGAGGTTTGCCACTACTAACTAAAATAATTTCCCTTCAAAGTAATCCAGACCCGATTTCAAGAATCCACATGTATTAATTCGACCCTCTTACCATGTGTGATTAACTTTTAAAGACCTCAAGAGGATGAGAGTCGCTGGCCTTTTGATGAGCGAGGTCAGGCTGTCTGATCCATTCTTCAGTAAAGAAAGAAAAGCCGATCTTTTATTTAAAGGTGGCCTGTGGAGCTTTTTCTCTGCAACAAACAAAAGTTATACATGCAGTATTTCTCACCAGAACGAGACGTGTGTTTCCTCAAGGTCTAACAAATGTGTTGAATGCATTTCCTCCCTCATAAAACATTTGTATATCTCATTCTTTATAAATAGTTAAAATCGTATGTTGTGTACACTTGTATCCGCTCGCTTGCATTCTTCCCCTCCGACAGTTGACACACTCGGCGGCGCGTCACAGCTGTCAATCTGCGAGACGCTGTGAAATGCAGAGAAAACTGGAACCCACAAATTGAAACATAACATAATTTCCAAGAGAAAAACCAAAGGCTTCCCTTAAAAACATATCAACACCACATTGGTATCAAAAACAACAGTATTCACACTACAGCATAATGAAGATTGCCACTTTATGCAATGAGAAATATTCAAGTGAAGGACAAGAAACAATCTAAATGTTACATAAAGTGTAATTCTGTTGATATTCTGTGTTTTTCCTTTTGCTAACAGAGTCCATGAAAGGCCACACACAACAATGAATTGCTCCTGAGAGCCAGTGTTGTCTGCGTACCCACAGTCTGAAACGGTTGATTCCTCTGTGCCAATTACCTCCGCAGACATACAAAAATAATTCAAAGCACATCAACGTGCCGCAGCACTGGATAACATCTCCCATTGAATATGAAAACGGGAACATTCTCAATGTCAGTATCGAGTGATTTGATTTTGTTGGCCAGTCCTAATATTTATGAAATGCTTTTTAGCTGATTTCATTATAACGAGATAGATATTGTAATATTATTTTAAGGTCACAGCATTCTGAGCATGCATGCCAGCAATTAGTTATTAAAAAAAAGAGAGATAATTTCGAGGGTATCGAGCAAGTAGCCTAGCTTCGCCGCCCTCGCCCCAAAGCACCACGCATTAATAGAAAAGATACAAGGCTGTGGAAGTTATATTAATGTTCAATGGGCATGAATTCATAGCTTACTGTAAAATACATTAAGGAAACATACAAAATGTACCGAAAAAGAACATCAAAAGTTAACATCTTGAAATTTACATCACAAAGAATATCTTCAGCCATCGTTACCGGATAGACCCTCAAAAAGAAGAAGAAGGATAAGAAAGTGATTCAGGACTACAGTCTGCAGAGTGGTCGCTCGAGGACGAACACGTGAAACAGAAGGCAAATATCGATAGAACGGAAGGTCACAAAGTTGAGTTAAATTTGGAAGCGTATGTCTTCTTCTTGGGACCCGTTTCATCCGTTTTCCAGCAGCGAACCTCGCAGAGCGGAGGGCTCGACGAGAGGCACACCAGGCAGGGTCTGAAACTTCAGAGAAACTTCCCTTGTATTTGAATCACTGTGAAATTAGGGGATTAAACGGGAGAAATTACCCATCGGGAGCAAAACAGCAGGAAAGGGTTAAGGATGGGAAGACTGCTGCGAAATTGGGAGTTCTCACAG
Organism: Sparus aurata; assembly: GCF_900880675.1. Lineage (NCBI taxonomy): Eukaryota > Metazoa > Chordata > Actinopteri > Spariformes > Sparidae > Sparus > Sparus aurata. The sequence continues at coordinate 3,990,069 of NC_044194.1, read as the reverse complement.
TTATGATTTTGAGCCGTTCCCAACGTACCTCGTCTTGCTGCTCAAGACATTCCTCAAAAAATGCTCGAGTTACTCCTGTTTGAGTAACGTTTTCTATAAACTGCAGTTCCCAGCTCTTTTTTTAAAATTAATTATGTCCTTTTAAAACAAGGGACTAACAGGTTTTGGTGCTGAGATCCAAGGACAGGTTGATAAAATAAGAAAATATTGAGAAATAGACCAACACATTGTTAATTTGGATCCTTTTATGGGATTTGTTATGTCATCATTTTCATCCTTGTGATCATTTTACGAGCCTGTTGTGTTTTAATTACGCATGCAGGCGATGCAGACAGCATTCCTGATCACACTTTCACACTATTCCATGAACAGTTAAAGGGATATTCCGGTGTAAGTTTAATCCATGGTCTAAAACACTGTGAAACTGTGTTAGACTCCCTCTCGAGAGATCAAGTTAGCAGACCGCTAATTTACGGAGTTTTATCAACCTCAGAAACGACCGCACGACAACAATACACTGCAGTAAATGGATCCAGATATAAACCGCCACCAAAAAGCCACAAATAATGCTCAGAACAGCACCAAACTTCAGCAACAGTACAAATAGGGTCTCAGCACATAGTCCGGGGCATCTAACCTCCGCTAGCTTAGCTGGATTTCTATTGTGAAGCTAAAAACAGATTTCAACTCTCCTCCATCAGCTTCCGGGTCGGGGAAGTCCCGACGCGACGATTACCGAGTGCGGTTAGAAATGCTCAATTCCGTTCTTTTCCCTGTCCGCTCTCGATAATAACTGTTATAAACTGGCAGGTAAGACACATATGAACTTTGATTGCTTTTCCATGGAGTCATAATCATACATTTTCATCCATGAGCCGCGGAACTCTACTGCACTCGGTAATCGACTCGTCGGGACTTCCCGTCAACAGGAAGCTGCTGCAGAAGAGTGGTAAATTTAGTCAGCTTTTCAGTAGAAATCCAGCTAAGCTAGTGGAGGTTAGATGCCCCGGACTATGTGCTGAGACCCTATTTGTACTGTTGCTGAAGTTTGGTGCTGTTCTGAGCATTATTTGTGGCTTTTTGGTGGCGGTTTATATTTGGATCCATTTACTGCAGTGTATTGTTGTCGTGCGGTCGTTTCTGTGGTTGATAAAACTCCGTAAATTAGCGGTCTGCTAACTTGATCTCTCGAGAGGGAGTCTAACACAGTTTCACAGTGATTTAGACCATGGATTAAACTCACACCGGAATATCCCTTTAATGGGCAAATAAATGTACAAGGGGTCAATGGAAAATGTGAGAAGAGGGCTACATAAAATGGATGTTAACAACTTAGGTTACAAAATATCTTTATTATCTTCGTTTAATTGGATATTCTTGTTGAGGTCACTTCAGTAAGAGAGACGCAAGTACGGCAAATCCTTTAAAAAGGACTTTGCAAAAGCTTATTGACGAAGGAATGCATTCAACACCTTTGTTCGTCCTCAAGGATACGAACAATAAACGGAATATAAATGTAAGACTCCTTCAAGTGTAACACCTTCAAGTGCTGCCTTGAGGAGCAGGTTTTGTCTTGTGAAATGTATTATTGCAATTTCTTTTTTGACCACTGTACATTCACATTCACCAGTACCGCAGGTACGCTGACAGAGTGGTGGCTAGTTCGATAAAACATTCCCGATTTAATGTGAGGCAGATGAAAGCGATGTCGTCTGTCCTCGAGTTTGAAAGTGTCGCAGATGTCTTAACGGTTGTCTGATATATACAGATTACAGCCTCAGTAAAACTTCTTCAATGTCAATGTTACTTTCTTGACTACATCTTTATTGAAAAGATGTTCTGGCAGTTTGAGAATGACAATGTTTTCTCAGTGATTTTGGAATGTTTGAAACTATTTTCAACGTTTGACTTGTTAATCACTGTTTGCCTCTGGAGGAAGAATGCTACTGTGGACCAAGGCTGAATTTTCCAATAAAACTGCATTCATGTCAGTAATAAGAACACTGAGTTCAGTGAGAACAAGTTCCCATTCAGCATCTTTTGGTGGCTTTTGATCAATCTGACCTTGGAGTGCTTCAGCGAACCACGAAATCTTCCCCTCCATCCAACCCAAACCAGCATCTACGTGCCGTATAGATCATTCAAAGGTCCAAGGAGAGGTTGATTATATGAACGTCTTGTTGGTGTAATCGTGTGAATAAAAAGAAGGTTACGCCGGCGCAGGGTTTAATAAAAACAATGTTTTTATCCCACAAAAGGAGTTAAAACATAACTTCCTGTCCACTGGGGTACCGCAAGGATCAGCGCTCGGTTCTCTCCTCTTCTTAATAAACAACACCTCCCTTGGTCGGATTATCAGCTTTACGTGGTTTTTCTTACCATTTATTCGCTGATGATACCTTTCACTATTTGACCTTCCCTCGGCACGCTCCAATGATCTATCAAAATGAACGGATAATGGATGAGTCACCTTCAACTCAATCTCTCCAAGACTGAACTCTTTGTGATCCCAGACAGTCCTTCGATTGAGCACGACATTAGTATACAGCTCAGCTCTGACTCGAGTCTGCAACAAATCTGGCTGTCATGACTGATTTGAACCTATTATACTCAGAGGATGCGGCAAGACAATATGATGAAGCCACATACGTACAGTATATCAGCTTATACAGCACTGTTTTCTGTTTACCTTTATTCTAATGTTTTTTATTATATTTTTATTCAGATTTTATTCAATTCTTTCCAGTATCTCCTTATAATTGTCTCTGTTTCTTGAGACTTACTCTCGTGCTGCGACTTGTTTCGCTCCGTACCTGTGAATTTCTCCCGGGGGGGATCAATAAAGGAACATCTTATCTCTCTTATCTCTAATAATGACAAGGATGAATCACCATTAATAGTAATAGCTCGCGACAGCAAGGTGCTCCTTTCATATGTGAAGTAAATGAGATATAAAAATCACAAGGTGGAGAGAAGGGACACTATTAAAAAATCGATTTCTTGGAGATAACTTCGGTCCAAATACCAGCTTCAGTGCCTCATCAGAATATGAAGCTTGGTTTTTCATTACTCGCCGTCGGCTCCCACCTGCGGGTCACATTAATTTTAAACCACTGATAGTTGGCCACAAACAAGGCACCTTTACCTGAGCAACCTCATCAAGGTTTACGAGCCTTTTGCGCGACAGCTCGTCCTGCTGTTGCTTGTTTCAGGTGAAACATGGACCCGAGTGTTGAGACAAGGCTCCTCCTCAACCTATTGTGGTGCTTAATGCGTGCATGGTTTGGGACAAAAGCGGCTGCCAAGTGAATTAATTGTGTATATATAAATGCAAATTCATTTTAAACTCAATGTTGAATGTCTACCATACAGCCTGAATACAAAAAAGAAATTAAAGAGTAGCTTTAATAAAGCAGCTTTAAATATCTTAATCCACTGGGACTTATAGTGGAGAGCGTGCTGGAATGTTTTATGTGTCCATACCATTAAGATCTTTTGATAAATGAATGAACTGCACAGAAATATATTGCATTTAAATGTTAATTTGAAGATAAATCATATGGGGAAAAAAATAACTCTCCGTGCGAGCAACCTTCACTCAGCAAACCCAGCGAGCCAGAATTGACCAGGTGCTCAAATTTCCACTCCTGTGTTGATATTCACGCCAGCAGTCAGTTGGTGTTTCCACCATTGGATTGGTTTGCATCCAGTGCATCAATGTATCATTGTATTTCCCTGCAGGCGGCGACGGCTGCTTTGCAGTGGAGAAGAAGACCGGCCAGGTGGTGACCACGGGGCTGGTGCTTCAGAGGGACAGAGAGTACTTGTTAAGCGTGGTGGCTCTCGATGGTCTGGGCAGCCGCAGCGCTCCCGCCATGCTCTCCGTGGTGGCGGGAGCCAGAGCGCCGCAGTTCACCAACGCCAGCTACGCCATTTCCATACCAGAGAACACACCTGAAGGACAGCCGTGAGTACCGTGCGCCTAACGTTCACCCACACACACATAATCAGGGATACAGGCAAAAACATCATCTTTTTTTTCTTTTGTAATTTCCAACATCGTGTGACAGTATTTGGCCTTTTCAGTAGAAATTGCCGTGATGTTGTATCTTTCAGTTACACTGGTGGCTTTTATTCAAATGTGCCCTATTCCCTTTTGTGGCTATCACCAAACACTCTCTGTCAGATACTTCATTGTTGACTCAGTAGTATATTGAAGTGTAATTGCTTGAGACAGAGGAATACAATGCAAGGAGGAACAATATTAAAAATGTCAGTACGCCTCACGTCCGTAAATCATCTCACACTCGGATGAATGCGTGCGTGAGTGCGAGCTGATTCGCCGACACGACGGCCGTTTTACACGTGCGTCCCTTTATATTAACCAGCAAATGCACGTAGAGAATCTCCCTGCAAAAAACAGGTCTTACAGTAACTAATGCAGACATGCACAGAGACGCTTGTCGTACGTGTTGATTCCCATTTGCTACCTGTGAAGATTTATGTTGATGAATATTCATTTGGTCACACCGGAGCACTCACCCGTGAATTAACAAATCATCATCACACACCATTAGGACAACGTACACTCTCTTAACCGTAAAAACAAACACTGATATCTGCATAATGGTACGACATTATTACACAGGACTGACAAGTACTGATTGACTGTGTTTATAGCACATAGTCAATGGGCCATACAATAATTGATTCCTTTACAGCGTGCTGCTGATGTAGGAATAGAGGATTTTCGATATTAATTCAACATGTGGGCGCCTTGAATCGAATAGTAGAGACCGTTTTTCCTTTTTCTTTTAATCACTTTCTCTTTGTTCCGCAGCTTCCTGGTGGTTTTTGCCATTTCCTTCCAGAAGCAGCCGGTCAGCTACAGCCTGCTGATTAATCCCAGCAGCCTTTTCAGCATCCGGCAGGAGACGGGGGAGATCAGTCTGACCAGGACGCTGGATTATGAGAGCGACCAGCGACGCTACCTGCTGATGGTGCGAGCGAGCGAGGAGCCCGGCAGCCTCAGCTCTGCCACAGAGGTTAGTTTAATTAGAGCGTGATACGGGCGGAGAACGTGAGTCATATACGAGTGTGTGCACTCGGGTCAACTAAGCCCAAAGCGGAGGTCCGCTGTGATGTTTCATTATTGTGGCTGTCACACAAGCGTTTACTTTTGCTGCTGAGTTCAACTGAAATAAAAAAATAAGAATCTGCCCTGTTGCCGACATTTTCTCCCTCGTGTCCTCCCACTGGACTCTTCGCAGAGCTCTCAGACAGACCAGTTCTCACCTCAGTGTTATGCGGCCGGTATCGGATGACAAGGCTGCATTAATGGCAATGATCTGGTCTCGGCGCTGACCTATTGACATCACACCACTTGGCAATAACCACAGAGGGAAAGCAGCAGAGTTTGCGGCTGTCGACAGGAACGGCACGGCTGAATGGTTCTGAAATGTTAACAAGTGGACCGCGGGGGCCCAAGTGTTTCTTTTTTGTTGTTTTTTTCTGTGCGATTTGTTTCACCGTTTTTGTTTTTGTCTCCCAGAAAAGGAGCCTTTTTGCGATCTGAAGATGAACTGTATGAAATATAGAACGCTCTCTGAGGCGCCTGGCGTGAGAGCTCCCACCAAAAAAAAATCTGAATACTTCATTCACAAACGAATATTTCTAGCTTAACTATTCATGAATTCAGTATCATTTAAATTATTAATTCGAAAAGATTTTGTTGCCCAATTATCATGTCAGGCACTCGGTTTCGTACCTCAGATTCAGTGGGCAGAAATCTCCCTCTGCTCAGCTGCATGTTGTGGAGTCGGAGATGGAGACTGGGAGAACCTATCCCAGCTATTTCAGGACTATTACTCAGCTGTCACTTCACACTTTACACACAGTGGTGACAGGGAGCTTGCAGGGCGGAGGGCGGCTAAGGGCCTTTGTAGAATACACACACACATGCTCAGAACATTTTCTATTTTTGACTCGGGAAAATCATGAAGTGGAAGATAAAGGATGTGTTGAACTGGCAACTTGAGAAACTATAAAATGCAATTTAGATTAAGTTTTGGGGTCAGCGTCCTGTAGACAATTTTCTACGGCTGTCTCCTGGATTTGAGGTTTTTTTTTTTTAGGAAGCTAATTTTGTATTCTTCTCTGATTTTGACTGGTTTCTCTCCTCCTCCTCCCCTCCTCTCCTCTCTTCCTCCCATCACACTGGCACTAATCAGGTTCAGGTGCTGATAACGGATGAAAATGATTGCGTCCCAGAGTTCCTCCAGTCCATCTACAGTGTAGATGGAGTTCCTGAGACTGTAACCACCGCCACGTCCCTGCTGCAGGGTGAGTCTCCGCTGACTCCATATTTCACATCCGTCTGTTTCATTGTGAAGCGAGGAGGGAAACTATCCAAAAAAAGTCAGTCTTTCTTCAGCAAAAGACTGATTGTACTTTGGGAGAAAGCCAAAGCTTCTATTCAGACGTTGAGTCATTGTTTCGGCTCATAGACCCGTAATGCTCCCGTTTTGGCATACTGAAAGAAACTAATAGATCCTCCATATCTGCTAACGTAATCTCAATTATACTGAACTAAACTAGCTGCTGCAAAGAGGCCGTACCATTTGTTGTGATTTATGATGTACTGTATGAATAATGGCATATCAATGTATCTGTAACTGCCCGAGGCTACCTTATAATTGTTAATCATGAGGCTAAAGGCACTGCATACAAAATACACTCCAGTGAAGGAACATATCGTGACAATGTGTAGACATGTTCTGTACTGCAGCAGGTCATGTGTGTCTGTTAGGTGTTAATCTTGATCAGCTTCAGTCACGGACACCTTTGCTTCTTGGCTGCTTGAAAGAAAGACATTTGTACCCATGAAAAACTAAGCGAGATGAATATTTAGCAACAGCCTTAAATAGAAAAGCATTTCAACAGGGCTGAGAATGTTCCAGTCTTTTATACTTTACATGCCTTTATTTCAGAGGTTCAAGGCAAAAGTTCCCTCAGCTCAGTCAACCCAACGCACCGTAATTCAGCAGAATTATTTTCGGAATCCACCTTGTTCACGGTTTAGTTCTTGTCAAACGTCTCTGCACCTGTGGGATTTCTGTCCCCCATGGGCTGCCATAGGTGATTTGTTGGGAATCTCTAGCTGGGTGATTGTTTCGACTGGATTCTGGGTGAGAAAAACGGAACAAATTCAATCTGAAAACATTCGAATACACAGCCTAGAGCGGAGGAAATTGTTGGCACGGCAGAGCTGGCTCTGGGAGAAAATGGCGCCCAATATAAACCCAACGCATCAACAACAAAATAATTTGCCCGTCACCGGCGGGAAGAGCTCCACAGTGGAGGGATCAGAGCGAAGATAGAGCGTCTTGTGAAAGAGGAACCGACAGAAAAGTTCGATCATCGTGCTACAAATAGACGGCGGCTGATCCGCCATGAAAGTGTGCTTGACTTTAGAAGCTCAGGATGTCCCGAGACTCTGAAACAAAAGTGAGAGGAAGAGTTAATTTCTTAATCTGGTGGACTGCACAGCTCGCTAATGAAATGTCAAAGTTTTGAGGCACCAAGGGAGTGAAATCCCCATTACCCCATCAGCTTATACTCTACCCGGGGGCAACGACACAGATGAACACTTCAGAACGAGGCGATCACCTCAACTTTGCCCTCCGAAGTTGATGGTCGAGACGATATAAATAATCTTTAGTTGGAGCTGTTGCGGTTGAAGGGAAACGCACCACCTCGTTTCTTTAACATTTAATGAGACGATCACATTACTCAGGTTATACAAAGAGTGCGGAGTAAATTGCCAGTTGAGATGGAAGGAGGGTGAAGGTTTGAGATGCGCAGGCTGCTTGTGTTGATGCCTGACACAGAGGAAATGAACACATCAAAAGAATATGCAATATGCGAGTGTTATGAGCTGGAGGCGCTTTGTATGAAACAGTGAGTTTAAGTGAAATTCACCGAACAGCAAACTTCGACTAAAATGAGCTCTTCAACCAAGGGTGTCAATATGTGTGTCTGTTGCTCTATAGTTTTTTTTTTCTGTGTAATTACCTCAAAACCAAATCATTCCCGAGCACACTCTGCGGGGAAAAAAAAAACCACAGCCCGTTCATTTCACTTGCGCTCTTTTGCTTGTCTTCGAGCTCATTTCTGCAAATGATGGTTTTAATTCTGGAGGGTCACAGCGCAGTTTACGTGCCTGTAATTGTAGCTGTCAGAGCTTATGATCTATTACATGTTTAGCAGGGCCATAAAGAGATAATGATGTACACAGATGTCAACATATTCATCAGCTGATGCCATCTCATCAGCTCATTTTCGATTAAGTCTGAATTGATGGTTACTAATGTGATGTCTTATCCCCCCCCCCTCCTCCCCCGGGCAGTGCTGGCCACGGACTGTGACTCCGGGTTAAACGCCGAGCTCACCTATTACACCCTGAGCCCGGATTTCAGCATTTCACCACATGGGACCGTTTTCCCTGCCGGCCGACTCGACTATGAGCGTCCCAACCATCTGTATGAGTTTGTGGTGATGGCGATGGACAGCGGGGACGAGCCTCACTCAGGCACCGCCACAGTCCGCGTGAGGATGGCCAACATCAACGATGAGGCCCCTGAATTCTCCCAGCCCGTGTAAGTTACCTCATCACTTAAAGGGATATTCCGGTGTAAGTTTAATCCATGGTGTAACACACAGTGAAACTGTGTTAGACTCCCTCTCGAGAGATCAAGTTAGCAGATCCGCTAATTTACGGAGTTTTATCAACCTCAGAAACGACCGCACGACAACAATACACTGCAGTAAATGGATCCAAATATAAACCGCCACCAAAAAGCCACAAATAATTGCTCAGAACAGCACCAAACTTCAGCAACAGTACAAATAGGGTCTCAGCACATAGTCCGGGGCATCTAACCTCCGCTAGCTTAGCTGGATTTCTACTGAAAAGCTGACTAAATTTACCACTCTTCTGCAGCAGCTTCCTGTTGACGGGAAGTCCCGACGAGTCGATTACCGAGTGCAGTAGAGTTCCGCGGCTCATGGATGAAAATGTATGATAATGACTCCATGGAAAAGCAATCAAAGTTCATATGTGTCTTACCTGCCAGTTTATAACAGTTATTATCGAGAGCGGACAGGGAAAAGAACGGAATTGAGCATTTCTAACCGCACTCGGTAATCGTCGCGTCGGGACTTCCCCGACCCGGAAGCTGATGGAGGAGAGTTGAAATCTGTTTTTAGCTTCACAATAGAAATCCAGCTAAGCTAGCGGAGGTTAGATGGCCCCGGACTATGTGCTGAGACCCTATTTGTACTGTTGCTGAAGTTTGGTGCTGTTCTGAGCATTATTTGTGGCTTTTTGGTGGCGGTTTATATTTGGATCCATTTACTGCAGTGTATTGTTGTCGTGCGGTCGTTTCTGAGGTTGATAAAACTCTGTAAATTAGCGGTCTGCTAACTTGATCTCTCGAGAGGGAGTCTAACACAGTTTCACGGTGATTTAGACCATGGATTAAACTTACACCGGAATATCCCTTTAAACTTTATACATATAGAGAGATAATCCATGTGAAATAAATGGGAATTTTCTGTCTGGTCATTTACATGGAATAACTCAGACACATTAACTTACAACAAAACAAACATTTCGGCATGATAGGCCACCTTCATCTAGTACAGCACATCAACACATCTAAACATAAACCTCAACAAAATAATAACCCTCCTGCAGATATTCCATAATGAAAATACCAGAAATATACAAACACAGCCACACAAACATCATCACTACTTATGAAGTGCTCACAATGAAATAAAAGGTGCAAGGCCAAGACACAAAAGTGCTATGAACGGATCAATAAGCTATTATAAAAGGCATTCACTGTGTGTGTGTCTTTGTGCATATAAATGTTGCTTCAATAATACATTTATTTGCACCTTTTATAAACAAATGCAGCAGGCTCAAGGTATATTTCTTGGCTCATATGCATTGTGACTGCGTCCAAATCATAAAAGAAGAAAACTTTCACATGTCATCTCGCTCAAGCTTCGCTCTCTGAGAAGTCAAGGTAGTTGCATCACAGATATATAGGTTGTTACATCACACATCATGGACCTGCCTCCCTCAAGGCTATTCATCGCAATAATATTTGATGCTGGGAGTACTGCCATGGATAGTGGCCAGCTTTCATCAACACTGCTGTCGTAAAACCACCAACAGTAAGACAAACTCAGTGTATTTTAGTTGGCGTGTTAATCTCAGCAATCTGCCGTCAAAACAATCTGTTCTTGCTCCTCACACACAGTGGGATACTGTTGCTTTCAGAGAATGTTCTGGAGATTTACTAAAAATATTCTTTCCTCAATATTGTAGTAAAACAGAGCTTTCAAATGTCATTCTTTGGGGTTTATTTTTGGCCTTTTCCAAAGGTATGCTGCAGCCTGACTTATGGAAGCAATCCGGTGTGTCCTCGACCGCCTTTTTTGGCCAAGCTGTGTGAGTGGGTGGGCAGCAACTGTCACTGCAGCTTCGCTGCATTTATTCCCCCAAACGAGTAAGCTGGTTGTCCTGTCAGTCATGTTTGAATGACCTTCACAGAAGACCGTTGCCTTCCTCTTTTACTCACTGTTGTTGCATTGTCAGGTGTCAGTCTCGGTGGGTGGCTCGACACAGAGCCCAACAAACAGGCAGTCAGAGAGGTCGACATGTGGGCAGGCAAACATAAAAGTGAAGAGAAAAACACAGTAAAACATGGTTGCAGGGCAAGCCACAAGAGGATACCAAAACATGCACGGAGAGTAGACAGGAGACAGCCAGTCAGATATGCAGATAAACAGAGAAGCCTGTCGGCAGTCAGACAAATACTCTTGCCAGACCAGCGGACAGATAGTTAGAAATTCAGGCATTTTGCCAGGGAGGGTGTGTTGGACGCTTCATCATAGTGTGGCTTACTGAGATGTAGATGAGTGCTGTGAGGGTAGAAGAGGAGAGAGCGGCCAAACACAGCACAAAGGCAGACATGTAGAGGTAGGCTGATGGATGCTGTGACGTTTATGAAAATTAATCTTCCAGTCAGGCTAATTGAGATATCCCGACATGTGAGTGGACAGGCTAATGCATCCTGGCACGTCCTCTCGCTTCGCATCCGAGCGAGTTGTGAAAGTGATTGAAGTGAGGGATGGACGGCCTGCGAAACGCTGTCCAGCAGACAGACAGCCGGTCTTGCTCCGTCTGAGTACAACTTCACAGTTCAGTGAGACGCAAGGGGGATGAAAGCAGAGGGAGTGTATACGTCTCATCCCGCGGAGATGCGGAGAGGTGGCCTCTGAGCCGGGTGACAGATTACAGGTCACTCATGTTGCCACGGAGACTGCCGCGACTGGCGGAGATGAATCACCCATCAGCGTTCTTCTGTAAACCATCAATCACCTCTGACTTTCCCGCCACAGACACCGCCGCCGCCGCCCTCCCCACGGACACACATAGTTACACACACACATTAGAAGAGGATACGGCACAAAATCTCACAGGGGGGACGAGTTCTGCTGACGAATCAACTCAAACTTTGCGTGAACGCCGCCCCCTCTCTCACATCCTGCACCTCTCTGTCTATCAGCCGTCGTCTTTCCTCTCTCTCTCTCTCTCTTTCTCTCTTCTCCCTCCGCCCTCGCATATCACTTCACCTGTCACTTCTGTGCCAGCCCTCTTTTCTGTCACCTGCTCCTCTCCCTCGCCTTTTCCTCTGTTTTCCATCCCTCTTCATCTCCGCGTCCTCCAAGTCACGCAGTTCATCTCCACCCCGTTGTGCTTTGTACCACAGTGGTATATCAGTCTCCCGTGTCTGGCCGGGCATCTCGCTGCCCAGCACCACAGAGCAAGCAAATCACTGTTGACATTTTAAAAGGCTCTGGATCAAATGGCTCACAGTGTGCCGGGGTATGTGGAAGCACCATTTGTTCGATGACTTCAACATCCCAGTAGACATTATCATTTGTCTCTGGTCTGGCCGGCAGAGAGGATAGGTTAAATCATCCTGACAAGCAAAAGCCACAACCATAAGTCTAATCAGCCTGCTGATGCTTTGGACTGTGTGAAATGATTTGTATCTCCTGTCCGTGTGTGTTGCCATCATTGACTTCCACGTGTGTGTTGTCACGTTCTGGCTCTTGTTAAACTCGAGTTCCTCTTTGCAGATATCGAACGTTTGTTTCCGAGGACGCCGGCCCCAACACCCTCGTCGCCACAGTTCTGGCCAAGGACCCAGACGGTGACGGTATAATCTACTCCATAACAGCGGGAAACGAGGAAGGAAACTTTGTCATCGACAGCCAGAAAGGTGATACTTCTTAATTTTCCAACCAGGCTCCGCTTTTGCGGCTCTCAGTCTAATTGACAGGCTTTCCGTCAAATCACACATTCAATTTTCCCTAATACGTTCCTGCTACAGCGGCGCGCAATGAATGCCCTCTACTTTCAAAGTCAATGTGGAAAGATATTGAAAGTTGATATTAAAAGCTGTAATTTCAATACGAGAGACGTTCTTTCTATTATTGCGGTCATAAATATAAACGATGACATTATTTAGACCGCTTCCGCTCTCAGGGTTTTCTATTTTTTCTTCGCAGGTACTGAGAGAAATGTTCCCTGTGTTTCAGAGCTTTCCAGTACTGGCGACTGCACAGTTTATCTTTTTTATTTACCCTTTGATCCGAAACCAGTGGCAATCGCTGTGACATTTGTCACCCAACCCTTTCAATTCAATTTCACAACAACTGCTCTATCATAGCTCACAATCTTCAGGCTGCGCTCTGCCAGCTCCTCGTTCTTTTGTGTCATCTTTTCATATTCCTTTCCACCCTTTCTGCGGATCCGCACCGCAAGGAAAATGCAAAAGGCTGATATTCTTCTGGCGCAGGAAAAATCGCTGTATGGCTTCCCACTTACTGTATATATACGAAGAGCGCAGGCTCATTGAATAGCTGCTCGAGCTCGCGTTGCATTTGTAAACAAGGTTGACATTTTCAGCCAGGATAATTACGGTGCACATCCCACAGTTCACTTATTTTAATGTAGTGGTGCAGCGCTGTCAACGTCACACATTGTCATTAGGAGCCGGGGCGCTTCTTCTTCTTCTCTGTGGGCTGCCGGGATCACAAGCAAATTGGAGAGAGAGGAGAGTCAGGCACTTGCATCTGTGTGTCAGCATGCTGTGTTGTCTTTAATCAAGAGCACTGAAAGAGATGAATAGAAACACAACGAGAGAATAAAAAAAACCTCCCGACGCTCTTCACTTGGTTGCGTTTCCCCCCACATCACAGGCGTCTCGTTCGTCCCGCTCCCTCTGATGTTTTTGTATTACTGTTGACGAGAAATGTGTTGACTCAGATGCTGCGTGCTTTTATCCCACCTTTGATCTTGGCGGTTACATGAAAGCAGACAAAGGGGGGTGAGACAGGAACAGCTAATAGGCATCTGCTGAGCCTGGTTAACTTCTAACCCGAGTCACTTACTACTTTATGTTTTTGCTCAAGTGCTCAAACTGGATGGGCATCTTTGGAGGAGAGCGCGCAATTATTAGATTAGAAATGTGACAAAATCACCACTGTGAAATTGCTTTTGGATTTAGCCTGCATATCAGATTTTTTTTACCGTTGCGTAGAGTTCTGAGGTGGATTTTTCCACTACTTGCTATCTCGCTGCCGACTTCTAGAACAACAACATCCAGTCTGCATTTACTTTCTGCTCTAGTTTTTATTGATAGCGCATCCTTCACCATGCAAGGCCGCAGCAGCAATAACATCCCGCGTAATGACTAATGGAACGGTAGTGCTTACCGTGTTAGGAGGGACGATGTTTTATAATGTGTAATTTGATGGGTCCGTGGTCTTTTGTAGGGTTGATTCGTCTCCGCTCCACTCCTCTGCCCAAGCTTCAAGGTCTGGAATACGTCTTGAATGTAACGGCGACGGACGACAATGCGTCAGGTGGGCCGCACCCTCTCTCCACCACCGCACGGGTCATCGTCGGAGTCGATGACGTCAACAACAACAAACCTGTGTTTGAGCAGGTGAGGACTTTATTTTTATTCTTAAGAATGGCCACAACTATGAGAGTGGAACCCAGGTTTTAAAAAAGACAGGAGTTCCCCTTTAGTGAACAAAGTAGACACACACCACCCATCAAAACACAAGCCCTTTTTAGATAGAAAAGGCGGCACATTTGCTCCAAGGTAATGACGGCAATGTGCCGGCCTGTCTTTCTAAAACGGAGGCGTAATATTCCTCCTTTTCCAAAAGCTGCCTCTGAGGTAGGCGTAAACATGTGACGTGACGTGAAGCTCGAAGTTAGGCTGTGAACAATGACAACGAATTTGACTTCAAAATAAGAGCTTTACATTGCACCCCATTGGAGTTTAGAACTGGGTTCTTAGCGGGGGGCTTTTAATTTGAAAGTAGCGACCGTTCGTAGCTTGCCGACACAACAACAAGCTAACACAACCAAACAGCTACAGAGACCGAGGAGATGCTAGCATCTCCTGGATCTCAGCGGCTGTCCAGTTGCTCAACTTAATGTCCGCGGATGAAGTGATGGACTGACTGCTGTGAATCAGCTGTTTCCTGGTTTTAAACTCCCCGGCTGTGGATCGCACAACAGCGCAGGTCATTGACACCTCCGCCCACCTCACGCAGAGGCCGGCACATTGCCGCCTCGTTTTTAGATATAAAATAAGTGTACCCTCCGAGGTGGAAAATCAGCGGACCAAAACAGACCCCCAATTTGCCGCCCTCTGTCTAAAACTGCGGACCTAGCCGCCAAAAGGACGGGCAGATCGGCAGCTTGGTTCTCTGTCTAAAAACGGCTACTGTTGGTATGTAAGAAGACCCCCTCATGGCAATGGCAATCCCTGATGGCAGCGACCCGCCTCATTAGGACACTGCAGCAGGGACGGACATGAGCCCAAGGTGTCACAATGGCCTGACACCAACAGGGCACCACCAGCGGTCATGTGTCTCACCCGAGATAGATCGGACACAGGACTTCAGGGGTGTCCTGTGGGATCTGGCACCATGGCTTTGGCGTGAGACTCCTGTGGATCTGATTGGGATCGGGGGGAATCTGGAGGCCAGGTCGATGCTGTTTGTCACGATCCTCACACCATTCCTGAGTAATGTGGTGGCAGATCCTGCCGGAGGGGTCAATATATGGGAGTGCCTTTGCTGTGAGGGGGCCGACTTGGTCTGCAGCAGTGTTTGGAAAAGGCGGTGCATATCAAACGGCTTCCACGTGAATGCCAGCACCAACGATTTTCCCCCCACAGAACATCTCATTGTAACAAGATGATCAATTTTATTCACTTCACCCGTCAGTCCTTTTTAATGTTTTGGCTGATCGCTGTGTATAAAGATGGATGACATGACAGCGTCCCCAGAAGTGAAGCCGGAAGATGTTGATCAAACCGAGGTGGCTGGATCTGGGTTATAAATCCTGCCCCGTCCATGTGTGCAGATCTGACGTGGGCTAAAAATAAATGTTTCCCAAAGATGGTGTCTGTCACTTTAGCTAGTTTTTTTATCACACTGATGTATGTTCAAGTGTCCCTTTTCTGATAATGTTGGTTTACATTTGTTATTTGATCCTATTAAAGATGGCAGTGCTTGGTTTAACTTTTGTTAAGGATGAGAAAAGGGATACCTTGTTTAGTTTTTTGTCGTTTTTAACCTCAGTCGGAAGTGACTAAGTGGTCTCGTTACCTTTGGACAGAACAGAGGTGGTTGTTTCCCCCTGGGAAGCTAGAATAAGTGTATTTTCCAGGATGTCTAATAATTCCTTTAAACTATTAGTTGTATTCACTGTTTTTGCCACCAACCAGACCCTCAGTTCCATTTTTTTCACAGCAGCTGAGACACATTTCCTGAAACCCTCCACGCTTTTCTCACAAAAAGGGGATAGACAAAAACCAACTCTTCAAACTACATTTACAAAACCGCTGGTGAAATGAGAAAAAATCACCTTGAGACAATTTTATCTGTCCTCGAAGTCTTCATCTCGGAACATATTGTGTAGTGAGACTTCTGCAGGTAATACAGTGATGCAGACGAGGGATTCACTCTGCCTCGGCATCACGTCTCAGGCAAAGGTCTCTTTTTCCAGGCGACGGGGGATAAACCCTCTGGTGTGCCGGATCCAGCCTTGACAGGACTCTACACCTGTGTCGCTGCAGGTCAGGTCTCGTGCCTGTAGGAGGTTTTCCCTGGTGTTCTCTCCGGTCATAGACCTTTCACCGGCATGCAGGGAAAAACAATCCTATATCGAGTTGAGGAAAGGGGAGCGTACTTGAAGACAAACCACAAAATCGCCGGTTGATATTGAAGTGCTAACATTTCAGGACACCACCGTGACAACAAATACTGTGTTCGGATGTTCAGGGTTATATCGCCCTAAAGTGGAGTGGTGGTGGAAAAACCCCACGATTACTCACGGCTGCACAAAGGCTCATGCTGCCCCACATGCTGATCAGGGTCTTTCCTTCTCCTCTGCTCCAGATTGAAACAAGCTTCATCTCCATCAACATTTCCTTCAGGTCCAATTCAAACACTATCTTTAAGTGAAACAGATCAAAAGCAGGTGTGCGTAAGCGGTGGATTTACGTGCATCAGCGATGTTTGTGTTGGAAGGTAAATAAATAGGTGCAGTGTAGAAAGGTTGATGATTCCTTCCACATTTACGTTGTCTTCAGCAGCTCCGTGCTGTACGTCACGCGGACGAACGGCCTTGTCGACGATAAGAGCCTCCTTCTGTTCGGGAGGAACATAAGAAAGTCCTTTTACCCTCAGTCTTGCAATTCAAAAGATGCATATACAGTGAAAATAATAATGGGTTTGACTTCAATAACATATTGCATGGCGAGAAAAACAAACTTGTCCTGCTTGTCCTCTTCTGATTGTGTTGTCGTCCTCTCAGAGTCAGTCCATGAACAGGAACATTACCCATCGCAGGAGCTTGATTTTCATTTGAAATCACCGTCATTGTTCGCGCTCTTGTTCTTCCTCCTCGTCCTCCACCTCCTGCATGCACTCCTCCACCTCTTCTGCCTCTCCGATTTTGTCGGCATCGACGTTACCCCGAGCCCTCTGAACTGTCTTATATTCTATTCAGTCGGTTTAATCGCATCATTGGGAACGAGCGTGATTCTGTTTAAACTGCTCTGAACAATTGGGGAAAATCTGTGATAGCTTACAGCGAGTGTTTTGTCTCCAATCAAACGACGTGCGTACACGCTGTTGTTAAATCTTTCTCAGCCGTCTCGTCTCCTCGGCGCTCGTCTCCGTCCATCACTCCCTCCCTCCCTCCCTCCCTCTCTTCATCCCGCTCTCCTGCTCTTTCCTTTTTGCCCCGGCGTTCTCATTTCCCTGGCCTCCGTCTCTCCCTGCTCCTGTTTTCCCAAGAGTTCTGATTAGCCCGCACACCCACTCTATCTTTAGGCGCTCCGTTGGGATTTCAATTAATTCACGAACGGAAAAAAAAAAAAAAAAAAAGTGCAATATCATCACAATATACCATACCTGTTTAATTAACTTCCTCCCTAATTAGGTATGACTTGAACTTCAGCGGGAGACATATGCACGAGGAGCTGCGAGCTCCGGCGGTCTTTCAGGTTGGTGCTGGATGTTCCCAGAAGGCAACTGTTTAAATATCAAGCTACGCCTCAGAACTATCTCGGCGAGCGTGACCTTCTGTTTGATACGATGTGATTTTTATGAGCAGCTATCGACAGGCCGCACCGTCTGAGCCATCACCTCCGATACAGCCTTACATTGTATTTCCTTTAACACTTTAGCAATTGTGAAAGAGCTACATCGAGAGTGGGGAAAAAAAATTGTGAATTCTTCTTCGCGTGTTACGAAACTCGGGATTGGTCAGTTTTGGAAGCAACAAAGGGGAAAAGAGCTGTCATCGTTCCAGCTTCCTGTGGTAATGAAACGCATGGATGGACACGTTTCTTCCACATAATTAAAAGTGTGACGGTCACTACTTTATACTCCCGGAAAAATAAGAATAAAACCCAGTACAGTCAAGTACAGTACAGCGTTTGATGCACTATCCTCATGTGTTTGCTGGTTTCCTTTGATCCACCGCTGTTCTGCTGTTGTCTCTCGCCTTTTGTTTTTCTCTGTTCACGGCCGTTCTGTTGAAAGACTTGCTCGCATTTATGTCTGATTTCAAAAACGGAGAGAGACTCCAGAGAACAGCTCTTTATCTGGGGCATATATTCATTAGGGGAGGATGGATTCCTGGCTAAGACAAAGCTGTTCACTGCTGGCTCTTCAAAAGGAATCTGCTCAAGTGTTTCCATTTCCACAGATGTGGCCTGTTGTATCTATAACTTCCATATTGTGTTTCATGCTCAGTACCTCCCTGTGTGTGCACGCTGACCTTCTACATAATGAGTTTATCTTCTTTGATCCCTGTGTTCTCGTATTCCGACAGCACAGTGTCATATATGAGAATCATTTCTTGCGTTATGTGTCCCTCTCCTTCTTTTCTCTCCTCTCTCCTCATCCCAGTGCCAGCAATATCGCGAGCAGGCGTCAGTGCTGGAGAACCAGCCAACGGGGACTTTTGTGTTGCAAGTGCATGCCGTGGATGCAGATGAGGGAGCAAATGGAAAAGTCAAATACGGCTTAATGCACAGAGACAGCGCCATGCCCGCCTTCAGAATTCATCCAGACACAGGTAGAGCCGTCATGGATTGTCTGGAGGGAAAAAAACGGTCTCAATTAGATGTCGAGCACAGAGTTTACTGTAGATAGACGGTGCCGCATGTTGATGTTGTTGGTAATTGACATTCCTAATGGTCAATCAAGTTGAACTTTGATCTGAGAGGCTAGGAAGTGTTCAAATTGCTATTTTAAAGAAGTCAAAAGCCAAAAAACCTGCCACAGTCGATCCTCATTTCGGGTAAACCTTCCAGGCTCGACGTGACCTGTCAGTGTGTAAGAAAGACTCTACGTAACGAAGGGGGATGAAGAAAAGACCGAAGCTGCTCCGAAGTCCGAACACGTGGCGTCAACGTGTTATTCTGTCAGTCATTTCCTTTAAGGCTTCGCCTCTATTTTCTTCATCTCAGAATTTAATAACAAAGTCGCCGTACTTGAAGGGAACGGCTGACTCGTTCAGAAAGAATTTATAATTGTTTACTTGCTTCCTTGATTTATGGTTGGATGGTTAGATTGATAGCTCGACGGGTGGATGGATGGTTAGATAGGCTGATGGATGGACGGTTGAACGCATGCATAGATTGGTGAACCAGACAATCACTGAATGGACGGACACGTATATATGTATTCATGTGTGCACGTTTCTTCTATATTTACAGGAGTGATTGTGACAGCCCGCCGGTTCGACAGGGAGCGGCAGCGAGAGTATTCAATTACAGTAACGGCCACTGATTGGGCGGAGGAGCCGCTCATAGGCATCTGCCAGCTCACCATCCAAATACTGGACCAGAATGATAATAGCCCCAAGTTTGAGAATCTGCGCTATGAGTGTAAGTGTTGGTTGAAAATGATGCAAGCTGATACAGCACACAGGCATGACACGGACCTTTAAACACGCTGAGGTAAAGAGGAGGCTTCACTCTAATCTGACTTCATTGAGGATGTGTTTTAGAGCATGTATGCAGTAAATTAGGGCTGCCCCCGACCAAGGATTTTCTTGGTCGACCAGTGGTTGTCATTTAGTTTTTCTTGCAAAGTTTGCATGTCACCTTCTTGGGGTCGTCCTTCTTCTTTTTAAAATGATAAAAAAAACACTGACAGTGAGTGAGTGTCACGACTTCCTGTATCTGGCCCTTCAAATTAAAAGCCCTCCAGCCTTTTATACACAGGCCAGCCGCCAGTCACATAGATTTTGACTTAATTTTGACAAGACACAGCTCCAAATTTATTTTTTTTTTTTTTCCTACGACCAATCGACCAATGAAATTTTGGTCGGCTAATGAGTTTTTGGTGGACCAGTGCTTGGTCGACTATTTGGGGGCAGCCCTACAGTAAATTCACCTTTAGATTAAGTTTTTATTTGGGAAATTATGTGAGATCACATTCAACCCTTTGCTTAACGAATTGCATCTCTGTGATACTCTAAGTCATTTTTGCATAACAACTTGCATGACCTTCAGCAGCCTTTTGCCCTCGGCCTCACATGTCTCTGCTCTTAGACTCGCAAAAACTGAGTGCACGTACATTATTTATCCCCTGTAGACTTCCTGAGAGAAGACACTTTGGTCGGTACCAGTTTCCTTCGCGTGGCGGCTCACGACGATGACTTTGGCACTAATGCAGCTATCGCTTACTCCATGTCCCTGGAGCCGCCCGAGTACCTGCGGGTCAACCCTGTCACCGGATGGGTCTATGTTAACCAGCCCATATCACAGGTCAGTCAGCAGTTATTAACAACCTCTCTCTCTCTCACACACACACACACACTCACACACAGTGTCTGTATCACATGGCAGCCTCTGGGTCTGTGTCAACAAAGTTAATGAATAAGCCGCCCCAAAGTGCCTCCGTCTGCTACTTCCAATCTAGGGTATGTGTACTCACAGAGGTGCCGCATGTGGAAATACCACAGAGGACGAGGACGCCGGGGAGAGACGAATTCAGCCCAAACAAGTGATTAAGAATAGATTTTAGCCACTTTGGATTCCCGCGGTTCTAATTGATGACCAGTTCTGTTCGTTCCACCGTTACTAAAGAGTTCAAATATGCATAAAAGTCCCCAAACGTCAAAAAAACAACTCAGGGATACTTAATACTTTAATTTTTTTAAATTTTAGAACGCTAACTATCACAAAGCAGGACCCATCTTAAATACTCTGGCTTTGATTTCATGGATTAAAGACTTTTTAATTTTAATTTATCATCTGAGGCTTTGATAAGGAGACTGACAGCACGCAGCAGCTTTAGATGAGTATTTTTTTTGAAGTTATTAAATTAATCGATTGAGCTCGCGGAGCGCGGTTTCCACCACGCCAACAGCTTCTCTCAAAACTGAAGTCGTATGTTTTTTTTTGGGGGGGGAAAACTGCTGCAGGAAGACGGCGTCGTCCCTCAAGATGAATTAAACACGTCTTCTCCAAAAGCGAATTATATTGTGTTTCATAAATGATTGTGTTCGACATGACTCACACGTCCTTTGCTGGTTGATCTTCTGTCAGCTGCTGTAATGTGTCGGTGATGTAACACGCTTCTTCTTCTTACATTTTTGATCGCTGCGTTGTCGACGTTGATCTTCTCTGGCGTGTATCAGCTTTCGCCTTCCTGTTTTTCACTTATTCAAATCTAAATGTTGTTCTTTTGGCCAGAAACTTGCTCCAGCACTACGGAGGCATTTATTATTTAGCATACTTTTTAGTGCACTGGTGTTAAAAGTCTTTGGAAATTTTGCCGCTGACTCATGTAAAATTGAAAGTGTTACGCCCCAAACCTCGCTGAACAAAGCTGTTGCATATTTAAAAGTGGTTTCAGAAGCTATTTGAATCATCCCACATTCCTTGTGCTGTAACTAAGATTGCAGAAGCACTTCATTAAATGTTAAACGTCTCTGTTGGTCTGAGACATTGTTCCTTTTTTTTTTTTTTTTTTGGTTTTCTCATCACAGTTTCTGATTACAGTGAATCACGAAGGACACATTTTCACACCGAACTTCAGAGTAAAGTGTGCAAACGGAGCTCCCAGTTGATTTGCAGTTTCTCGGCTGGAATTCGGAGGAGATTGCACAGCGGCACTTCTTCTGTTTCTCAGACGAGTAGAGCCGGCGTAGTGCAGCGTCATCATACTGTACGCTACAACCGCACACAGAGTTGAGTGGAGAATCCTGGAAAAAAAGGTTGCGACCACAACCGCACGTTTCAGATCTGATACCATTACTGCAAATTTAATTTGGAACCGTGGGTGGATGTAACCACCAAGTCAGCCAGACATTAATTTATTGTAAAAGCCGCAGCTGCTCGGTCCTCGTCGCCGATCGCAATCTTTGTTCCCGGCTATCAAGCTTCGGAAAAAGAGTTGTACTTGTTCACAAAATATTAATTGGATTGTCCCAGGAATAGAACGTGTAATTGTGAAGTCAAGTGAGATTTCTTTTTCTTTTTTTTTTTTTCTATCTGGCACAATAATAGAGTTGCTAGGCCACAATTTGCATTAATAGAATAATACAGCTGATGGTTGAATTGTTACATCGTGACAAAAGAATTCTTATTCGAGCCTTTCATTTTTTTTGTTCGTTAACAGCGTGGTGTAACCGTGACTTGCATTATCTTCGACTGTTAGCGGTTGAATTAAATACAATTACCTCGTCTGGGCCAGAGGAGGCATTTCAGAGGGCTTTTAGGAGCTCCGCTGTGGTGCGAGTGTTATGTCGACGTAACACATTGTCTCATTTAGATAAACAGAATCAAATACTCTAATGACCTCTCAAGGAACATTTTCAGCTTTCCCCGCAGTGTCCGCCTTTGATGAGATACAGTTCCTCAGTCAGATTCACCCCCTTATTTCCTAGTGGTTCAATTAAAGCACAATAAAAAAAAAAAAGAAAAGGAGAGGAGAGATTTTTTGCAACTTGAATTATAGCTTAATAATGTTTGGACGGCTCGCCGTGCAGCCTCTGTTGTTGCTCTGCCTAATTAAATGATTTCTGCGATGGCGTTCATACAGCGAGTTTCAGTGGAGGCAGGACCTTTTCCACCGCTGCAGAGCCAGAAACAGACACAGTCGTATGTTTGTCCAATTATAGCAATGTGCTTTAAGAGTTATTGTTATCACTATTTTCATGATACATCAGGTATATCCTGCATATATTCTATACTGTGTATTTTATCTAGTAAGTGATTTGCCAGTCGATCAGTTACGACTGAGAATTAGAGCAGAATTTGAGGTTTTGTGATACCAAACAACTCAAATATCTTCGTTTTAGAAACTTGAAATGAATTCATTTCAAACAGTTGCTTCTCTCCAGTCAGTGATCAATTAATTGTTACTGTTCTTATCTCTACGTACACATATATTCATGTAGGAACAGATACACAGGGACTAACACAAGTTCATGATCATAAATATCATGCACATACACATTCAGTGTCCTCCCATGAATTAGGGAACAAACACACCCACTCACACACATTTGCAACACGTCTGAAGAGACTGTAATGTCATGTCAATTATTGAGAACAATATGAGAGTGTCACTATCTATTATGTGCTCAATTTAACTAATGTACTCTTGGTAAAGATATGTTGTGACCTTGTTTTTGATATGAAAGCCGTGGCGGGGACGAAGCTCTCCAGTCGGCCTTGGCTAGAAATCATCTCTGTATCACGATTCTGTGACTGAGCTAAAAACGAGCATTTATACCTGACTGAATAAACTGTTTACTGTTGAACACAGAGGAGCTATATAACGCGGGACATCATAGCGACCGACGGGGGAAACCGAAGCACTTCTGTGGAGCTGTCAGTCACGATTACCAACGTGAAGAACCAGCCTCCGCAGTGGGAGACGGAGAGCTACAGTGTCGTCATCCCTGAAAACACCGCCAGGGATACACCCATCGTGGTGCGTCTGCACGTAACTCCTTCAGCTGCTTTTCTTTGTCTTGCCAGTTTGAGTTGCTGTAATTGAATCGTCTGAGCGTTTGTTTACTTACTCCCTTGCATTTGTGCACATTCTTGTGTGTAATTCAGACAGTGTGCTCTCTTTGTGCTCGAAATATGCCTTTGAAAAGCTTGTCAGTGCGCTGGGAGGGTCTGTAAACTTGTTTTAAGATTGATGCTGTAGGAGATAGCTGACATTGAATTGCATGTGTTTAGCAAGTTTCATGACTCCGGGCTGATTAAGTCAATCCAAAATGTCTCCTTTGATGTGAAAAATATATATATATATACCGTAGCTGTCAATCTGGAGAGCACAACATTTTTTTTCCAAGGTCCTTACAAGGATTCACTTTGAGATGAGAGATTCATTCAGGACAAGTCCGACTCTCAGCTTAGATAAAGCGAAACTCTCGCCAAAATGCAACCGAGGGTCTTTTTGTGAATGTACCCGAGTCAAACTTTCATTTCAAAGCATAATTACTATGAAAGAGGCGCTTTTAAGATTTACCGTATTTTCGTTTTCGGGTCAAACTCATTTTCAATGGGAGTGCTACGGGCACTTTAGCGATAGCATCAAAATCTCTATTTTTAAAACAGTAAGAAGTCTCGACACAACATGAAACTTTGCTGGTAGTATCACCAGGGTCTCTACACATGAACACGAGCATTGAGAACATTGTTTGTGTGCACAGAGTTTACTCAAAAGAAGGTTTTTGAACAACTCACGTTAGCAGATGTTGTTTCTGCTAGTTGCAATCTTGCCAGTCGAGAATCTCAGAATGTGACGTAACCTGGAGGACAGTTAAGGTGGAACGCTCCTAAAGCTTAGTTCCATATAAATGCAGGATCATTTGTTGTTTTGTCATTAGCGAAAAACAAGTGGAGCCTCATATAAGACAGGGTTAGAGTTACTGTCCTCCAGGTTACGTCACATTCTGAGATCGACACTTCAAGCTACTGCTAACGTGAGTTGTTCAAAACCTTCTTTTTAGTAAACTCTGTGTACACAAACAATGTTCTCAATGCTCGTGTTCATGTGTAGAGACCCTGGTGATGCTACCAGCAAAGTTTCATGTTGTGTCGAGACTTCTTACTGTTTTAGAAATAGAGATTTAGATGCTATCGTAAAAGTGCCTGTAGCACTCCATTGAAAATGATTTTGACCCGAAAACGAAAATACGGTAAATCAAATCAAAGCACCTCTTTCGTCGTAATTATGCTTTTAAACAAAAATGTGACTCGGGAACATTCACAAAAAGACCCTCGGTTGCATTTTGGCGAGAGTTTCACTTTAATGTCACTTTTTCAACATAGTCATCATACTGAATCAAAATGATATAACTGCGAAACATAAAATACTGTCGGACCAATCTTGTGTTAGGTTGAAAAGACGTTTCTTGACCTCTCAAACTAAAAAACCTTGTTAATAAAAGTAGCACAACAACTTTGGGAAGTTCACCTGTGTGCTCTCTTGCAAGATGTAGATGAGAAGAATGATGCTGCTCTCACGTGTGAAGACGTTTGGTTGGCTTAAAGCTCGTCTGTCTCAGACCGAAGTTTGAAAATGTGACAACCAGGAGCTCTATAGTCTTTACGCTAAGCTAAGCTAAGCTAATTCACCTCACAGCTCTAGCTCCGTACGTAGGACTCTTGTCTACAGAGCGTTTTTCTCACCAGTGCTTTGAGCGTCCGCAGCAGAAGTGCTTCAAGTCGTAAATGTCGACTTTCTCTCAAGGTGCTGGGGAAGTCACCGGCCCTCTGTCCTTCACCTGGACGATATTCACTGTGTTTTTGTCTCTAATGAATCGTGTCATGCAGCCAGCTCCTCCTTGCTCTGTAGCTGATAGCTGGAGCCGTTAACATCGCCATTATCAAGCTCATCGTCCGTTTATAGGATGAGGGCAAGCATCCTCAGTATGGATACATCAGATAGAAAACAAAGATGCAGTGTCGATCATACAGCGCCGGTTGTCGAGATATTGTTAGACAAGACCGACGTTCGGTGTTTTTCCTCTCAGCACACAAGCGCTTCATCGCAGAGCTCCACCACGTCTTTTCTGCCCCCCAGAAAAACACTATGTGGACACGGGTCCATAACCCTTACAGACTTGTGCAAGGTATTGCCAAACTCTTGGCAAGAAAGAGAATAAGAACATTTTCCCAAGTTGAAAACCATCCCCTCAAGCCCAGAATAATAACCTTCTTTTTGGTGTTTTAGCAGCTCAAAGCCGTTGAGCTTTTGGAGCTTTTTGGAGCTTTTGGAGCTTTTTCTCAGCTGAGGGCTGTTTTCTGTTTTTTGCATCAGTCCTCCGTAATTTTTTATCCCAACCTGTCGTGCTTTTCATGATCTAACTTCTCATCTTGTTCAGACAATCAAGGCGACGTCTCAGCTGGGCGACCCGAGGGTGACGTACAACCTGGAGGATGGGATGGTCCCCGAAACCAACATGCCAGTTCGTTTCTACCTTTCCCCAAACCGCGAAGACGGCTCCGCGTCCATCCTGGTGTCCGAGCCGCTGGACTACGAGACCACGCCCCTTTTCTCTCTCCGGGTTCGAGCGCAGAACGTCGCTGCGGTGCCTCTCGCTGCTTTCACTATAGTTTATATCAATGTAACAGGTGTGACTCTTGTTTTTTGCGACATTCTGTTTGTGTAAAACAGCTGATTTACTTTTCTGAGGTGTGAGAAAGATATATAACTTAGCCAAAGGATCATTTGATTGGCTTTTAGCCGTTAGGTATAAATGTTGGGTTCATTTTCCCAGAAAGTTCAAGTCAGCAGCTGCAGTAAGCAGCGTTGCACTTGAAAATCAACCCCCTAAATCTTTTATGTGCACAGTTACTGCTGCTACAGTTTAGGATGCTGGAGAATTTATTATCTAATTACAATCTGGAGATTAACACATTATCAATTTGCTGCTAAATCTCTCTTCTCTCCCAAGATGTCAACGACAACGTGCCCTTTTTCACCTCCTCCATCTACGAGGCCTCGGTGACGGAGGGAGCACAGATAGGCACTTCGGTTCTACAAGTGTCGGCCCACGACAAAGATCTTGGTCTGAACGGAGAGGTTTGTGGTTATCTTCCTGTCGCGCAGCAACAAAAGATAAAAGATATTTCTAACCATGTGGTATAGACTCCATGTAATGCTAGAAGGAGTATTCTCTAACATCACAGTACAATCCCACTTGTGTGGAAGCTTTTGCGCGCAGAGTTGTCAAAAGTGTTGTCAAAGCGGTCTTGGGAACTGTGCCATCGCAGCCGTGTGACTGAGTGTGACGGCGTTGGAAGGAGAGAACTCATTGATCTGTTTTCGTCTGGAATGAGAAGAAAGACTGTGGGAATGTGATAGAGACCTCCTGACATTTTTCGGCTACAAAAGCCTTTAATTTCTGCTATTTCTGCAAAGTTATTGCTCTAAAGAGTACTGTAGCTTTATTTCCAAATTCCCTGTGCGCTTACAGATCACGTACTCTCTGCTGACTGACAGCAGCGGTGACCATCATCTGTTCCGCATCGACCCGGATCTCGGGATCGTCTACACAGAAGCGGTGTTCGATCGAGAGGCCCGCAGCTCCTATTTGCTGGAGGTTCAGTCGGAAGACGGCCAGGAGTCAGCGCGACCTGGCAAGAACAAGAAGCCCAACTCAGGTCGGAAACACATTTAATTCAGCATTAAACTCCTCATGGATTTTTGCTTCATGTCACTCCGGGAATAGTTTGTTTTTCTTGAAAAGAGTGAGACACATCACACATTGGATTCTGCTCTGGTGCCGAGGCGGCTTACTGACGGGAGGAGAGCTCAGAGATGACTTTTTTAACTTTTGGTGTAAAAAGTTGGTTTTATCTTCACTCCTGTTTATCAACCGGACTGCAGCAGCGATCCTGGAGCATGAATGTAACGTTACAGAGAGAAACAAAGAGAACTGGGTGAGTGCTGAGTTCAGTGAGAGGTCTTTGCTCGCTAGCTTGCGGCTCATTGCACAGCAATCTGGCAGTTTTGGGTGAATAAACAGAAATTATTGCACGTTTAAAATCGTGTGAGTGATGTTAAGGCGTAAATTGTTGTTTTGAAGTTTTATTCGCGTTGCGGTAAATCTCATCGCCTGACTTTCTTCCTCACTCTCATCCTCAAAACTCATCATCATCTTTTTCTGTGTTTGTTTGAAACATTTTGGATAACGTAAAAACTAAACGAAAGAGACAAACGTCAAGTCAACTTTAGAAAGTTTAATGCAGATATGTTGCATGATATGATATCTAGAAGTCATGCTAGCTGTTTCCTTCTTCTTCCAGTCTGTATGCTAGCAATTACACCTGTATAATTTAGCTAAGCTTAGCCTGCTGCTGCTAGCGTCACAGTTACCTGACACATCTGAGACTGGTGTCAATCTCCTCAGAATCAGAATCAGAATTCCTTTAATGTCCCACAGACGGGGAAATGTGTTTGTCACAGCAGCGACAGAATATTACAAGAACAGAAACAATAGCAAAAATAAGCAATAAAAATAAAAAAATAGAATAGAATAGACATATATACATATTTACATGATGTCTAACTATCAGCAAAACTCTGAATAATCCAAAAATGTCATTCTCA
Organism: Sparus aurata; assembly: GCF_900880675.1. Lineage (NCBI taxonomy): Eukaryota > Metazoa > Chordata > Actinopteri > Spariformes > Sparidae > Sparus > Sparus aurata. The sequence goes on along the minus strand of NC_044194.1, from coordinate 3,961,794 downwards.
CCCCACCTCAGGGTTATAACTCAGTAAATAAGTCACTTACCGTCACTTTAAATTCAGTGGCTCCCTGTTTCTTTCTGGTTGTTGTTTTTCTAAGAAACTCTCTAAGTTGGCGTTGGAGTTAACTTTGAAGTGACCTCTGGCCCGGTGCAGAGTCCCATTCATAAAATACAGCATTGTTAATTCCCCGCGAGCCCACAGGGAAATCGTGGGGGGAAAAAAAAACCTCATCTAGGAGGAGTTCTTCGTCTGTGCGCTGTGTTTTAAACAGACTGCGCTGGCATGACATTCCATTCATTTATACCTTGGGACTGACTTTGAAAAATGAATCGTAATTTGATTTATTCCACTGCCATGACTAGACAGCTTCACTCGGTTCCATGTGAAAATAGCTCAGAGATTTCTTGGCACTTTCTGTTTTTTTGTTACAACCCCCCCCAACTTTTTTTTTTTTTCTTCTTCTCCTTCTGACTTTTAATTTTCGTTGTTCAATATTTAACCGGTACGGCTCGTGTTTGTTTATCATGTTCTCTTTGTGACATTTTGGCAGTCTAAGAGCCACAGTCTGTTTTTTTTTTTCCCTCCGAGTGGCATGATATGACTTTTGTATTCAGGAGCTTTTTGCAAATATTTGTGAGGAGGGTATTAGGGGGGTAAAGGGTGATGTTTCGGAGCAGTAAAGCCTTCTCTCTCCAGAGTTGCCAGATCTGCTTAGCATTTGGAATGAGCCTTAGCCGCGTCTCATGTTCGGAATCTCCCACATCCAGAAGGGCTCATCCCCTCTGCAAACATTACCTGTCTCTCTCTGTGTCACCGCTGGGACGCACCGAGAGGAGGAGGAAATGTAGGAAAGCAAAAGCTGAGGGGAAAAAAAAAAAGAGCCTCCTTCCCTCCGCCGTCATCTCGCACTGCAGCAGCTCCAAATTAACATGTCACCCCTGTGTTTCTGCAGGCGGATAATTTACTCTTTCTAACTAAAGAAATAAACAGCGTAATGAGGAGGGCACAGATAAGACACAAACACTTGTCATCTTATAAATATTTAACCTCCCCAGTAGAGACGTTCTTTATCTGCTCTCAGCAAAAAAAAAAAAGAAGAAGAAAAAAAAAACCGTGCTGCTTGTTGAAGAGGTTTAGCCCCATTACTGTTATTCTTCCTGGTGAAAACTGTTACCACCGTTAAAACAATACACTCTTGACAAAATGAATAATTTATGTAATTTACAGCACTTCTTTGTGAATGATGTCTTTTTTTTCTGATTTCCATGTGAATGAGGCACATCGCGTTGCGGGTTAAGTGCCTCTTCCCCGCTAAGGAGTGACAATGAATTGTAGAATCAATAAACAGATGGAGGGAGAACACACACACACACACACACACACACACACATACATACATATATAGTGTCTGGAGAATTGTGTGTGTGTGTTTGAGGTGTGTGTGTGTGTGTGTGTTGCGCCGTTTAATCTTCTGCCTTTCTGTCATTCCTGCAGACACAGCGTATGTGAGGGTTTTCATCAGCGACGTCAACGACAACAAACCCGTCTTTGCTCAGCGGCTGTATGAAGTCGGCGTCGACGAGAATGCAGATGTGGGCCTGGCCGTTGTCACCGTCAGCGCTAATGACGAGGATGAAGGTATGCTTGATGAGGCGGCGGGCTGAGGAAGGTCCCACAGAGAGATTTCACCGATGCCGCTCTGTCGGAATAAAAGGTTAAAGAAGCTAGCCATCCGGAACCAATAGAAAAGTTTCTGCGAGGGGCTTTGAAACTTTACAGCAGTTACCAGATTTATTTATTTCTCATCAGACCGTCTTCCCGGAAATAACAGAAATATTTTGGCAGCCTATCAGTCAGTTTTCTGAACAGTGAGCTGTTTGCCAAGTAGGCACCTTTTTATTTATTTATTAATTTTTTTTTTTGCAGGATGGCCTGCATTTGTAGCAAATATGCATAAAGTGACCCTGCGGGCAGTCTTTCCCAATCTGGCCTGAGCTCTGCTGAAATCATGCGGTGTGCTAGATTTAGCTGCAGTCATTTAAGTGCTTGGTAATGCACTGTAGCACATATGTTCCAAAAAGAGTGACACGCTCCCACACAGTAGGTGGGCGGGATTTAACCAATAAAGCAGTTGCTCATCCTCTGTACAGCGGTAGCCTAACATCCCTTTATCAGGCATGTTTAGGTCCGTTAATCAAGTATTTATGGCGAGCGGGGGTGCAGCTTAGGCTGTGCTGCGGCACTAATGATGAATTGCCGTGGAATAACACCAACCCCCGACATTAAAGTTGCAACACTGTTGCACTTGTGTCTGAGAGGCTACGCTCAATCCGTCTTGTTTAAAAACTCCACCCTGGGCTTGACTGCTGTAAGCCTGCCGATCCCTGTGGGAGGCGGGGAGCACTTTGTCAGCTGGGTTTGTGTTAATAGTGCAGATTAGTGTATTTACATGGGATTGTAGCTACTTTAAACCAACAGGATGATTGAACGCGAAGACTGTTCATTCCAGGAGATTATCTTATCTATTCCAGTGTTAAAGCCGTTGGAGTGGATGGTCTCCATGGAGACACGGTAGATAAGTTCAGATATTGACTTCCTGTTTTATAAAAACTACCCCCGGCCCCCCCTTTCTCTCCGCGGGCCTCAGACTGGTTCCCCGGGGGGTCCTATCACAGAGCATTACTGTACGCCGCTTTTAACTCTCATGCTCCCCTTTTTGCTTTTTTCGGCACTCTTTTCTTAATTAGTATCTGATTAAAGCTGAGGAGACGATGTACAACGTTTCCATTTAATTAAGTAATCAAAACAAGAAAGGGATACATGAAAACCTACTAATGGTCAGACCTCCGAGGAAATGAGGTGTAATACCCCCGGGCTCCTGCCGCTCTGTTGGTGCTGGGATAATAGTCAAAGCAAGAAAAACAACAATCCTTCAGCAGGCAGAGACTTGAAGGAATAATAAGTCTGCTGCCTGCTTAAAAAAATGTTGCTAGTGCTGGTGTTTTACCTCAGATTGCTCTAACCTTCCAATGAAACGCTTTTTTATTGGCACAATCAGAGACTTCACATTCCTAATCGTGCGTTTTATCTTTCCTGCCCCAGGAGCCAATGCCAAGCTGCGCTACCAGATTACCTCTGGCAACAAAGGTGGTGTTTTTGACATCGAGCCAGAGGTGGGGACAATCTTCATCGCGCAGCCGCTGGACTATGAGCAGCAGAAGAGATACAAGCTCCTGGTCCTGGCATCAGACGGGAAGTGGGAGGACTACGCGGCCGTGGTGGTTACCGTGGTTAATAAGAACGACGAGGCACCTGTGTTCTCCATGAATGAGTACTATGGATCGGTCACAGAGGAGCTCGACGGGTCGCCGGTGTTCGTACTGCAGGTGAGAGGCTGAGACGATTACTGCATCTTCAGTAATTACTGCAATCTGCAGACCTGTGAATATCTTCCTCTCTCTGTTTTTGTGAGTGTAGCTGTACAACTTCTTAATGCAACCAGTTGTTTTAGTGTATCCACTGTTTATACGCTTGCATAGTTTTAAAAAAAGATGTGTAATTATCATTCCTCCTCAGTAGTGATGGATCTCGAGTGGGGAAGGGCTGTCAGACAGTCTGAGGCCAGATGCTCCGAACACGTCTGATCAGAGCTCGCTGCTTTAATTTAGGTGGTCAGGAGAAAGTGTGCACACTTAAACGGGCTGTCTAACAGAATCCACAAGCAAAGAAGCAACGGTGACGGCTGCGAGGAGATAACAGGAAGCAGTCATTTGGGTTCTGACTGGATGAATGAATATCCGTTTGCTTATAAAAGGTCGTCTGTTTCTCTGCAGGTGACGGCGACAGACCCGGACAAAGATGCCGACCAGGGCGCCATACGGTACTCCATCCACGGCCAAGGGGCAGAGTCACACTTCGTGATCAACGACATCACGGGGGAGATGTACGCCCAGCGCACCATGGACCGAGAGGAGCGGGCCGTCTGGCGTTTCGTTGTCATGGCAACGGACGAAGAGGGCGAGGGACTCACCGGCTTCACGGACGTTATCATCAACGTGTGGGACATCAACGACAACGCTCCCACCTTCACGTGCGCGCCCGACAACTGCCTCAGCAGCGTGGAGGAGAACTCGCCTCCGGGAACGTTTGTTGCGGAAATGACGGCGGTGGACCTCGACGATGCCGCCGTGGGTCAGAACGCGATCCTCACCTACCGGATTACTGAGAACGCACAAAACACAAACAACGCCGACCTTTTTACTATCGATTCCAGCACTGGCACCATTTCTGTGGCAGCGGAGGGTCTGGACCGGGAGTTAGCTGAAAGCCACCATCTAGTGGTAGAGGCCCGGGACGGCGGGGGCATGACGGGCACAGCTACCGCAACTGTAATGGTATCTGACATCAACGACCACGTGCCGAAGTTTAGAGAGGACTGGTGCGGCGCTCGTGTTTCTGAGAGCGCCGACGAAGACGCTCCTGTTCTGGAGCTGAGCGCCGAGGACCCCGACGGCAGCACGTACGGACAGCTGGCCTTCAGCGTGGTGGCGGGAGATCCAGAGCAGCAGTTCTACATCGTGAGCCACAGACAGGAGCAGACGGGCACTCTGAGGCTGAAGAGGAAACTGGATTTTGAGAAGCCGGCAGAGCAGCGCTTTAACCTCACCGTCAAGGTGGAGGACTCGGACTTCTCCAGCCTCATCCACTGTTTGGTTCAAGTGGAGGACGAGAATGACAACGCTCCCTCGTTTGACCCCAGCTCCCGTCTCCTCCCCCCTTTATCTGAGGACGTAACCGTCGGCACCAGCATCATTCAGGTGTCAGCCGCTGACCCCGACTCGGGCCTGAATGGAGAAATTCTGTACAGCATTCTCCCTCAGTCTGACCAGTATGGACATTTTGCAGTCAGCCGAGCCGGCGTGGTCACAGTTGCCAGGCGGCTGGATCGGGAGACGGTGGCAGGTTACGAGCTGGTTGTCATGGCGACAGACAGGGGTACCCCGGCGCTGACTGGCAGTGTTACGGTCCACTTGTCGCTGCTTGACGTGAATGACAACGGGCCGGAGCTGGAGACGGCCTACGCTCCTGTGCTGTGGGAAAACAGTCCGGCACCTCAAGTGGTTTGGCTCAACGGGAGCTCGACTCTGCTTCATGTTGTGGACAGAGACTCCCCAGAGCACGGGCCTCCTTTCCTGCTCTCTCTGCCCCCGCATCACTCTGTCGACTTCCACCTGCAGGATCACGGGAACGGCTCCGCCACGCTCACCGCCCTGCGGAGGTTCGACAGGGAGAGACAGACGGAGATACGTTTGCCGGTGATTATGATCGACAGCGGCGATCCGCCAATGACAGCCACAAACACGCTCACCATCACTGTCGGCGACCAGAATGATAACGCCCATCAGGCGGGAGAGAAAGATGTCTACGTGCACAGCCGCAAGGGTGAGTGTGCTCGCTTCCCCTCATTTCCTTCTCTCTGCCCCCCTGCCTCCGCTACAGAGCTTTTGTCTGCAGGCAGAGCTTGAGTGAAGAGGGGAAACTGAGGCTATAGCTGACGGGAAAAGTTTCACTCTATACCTGCTCGGTGTAGTCTGGAATTCATAATTACATTCTTCCTTTTACATTCTGAAAGTGTTTTGTTGTGGTAATATCGCTGTCAAATCCGTTCTCAAGCCCTCAGCACATTCTTCCCGTGCCAGCCTTTTACCTAAACCTCCTCTGAACGTCACATTATGATAAGGATTGTGATTCTTCTCATTTTTTTATTTATTTTTTTTTTTTTTTGCCCCCCCGGGTGAGTTAGTTAGACGCGTTGGTTTGTTGGTGTTTGATCGCACACTCAGCTAAATGGCAGTTTTGGTAATTGTGGAAAACAGGAGCGCCGTGACTCATCTAGGCTGCCATTGTTTACCCAGCTGCAGTACTCTGGCACTGCAGGTCGATAATAACATAATCCATACTGAGATAGCCCTGCTTCCTTAAGCTCCACGCTCTCTGAAGTGGAGCACTGAGAGTCTATTCATTCCGGCAGTGGGGCTCCACAGTTATGAGCATAATAAGTAGAACAGAACACAAGAATGCAAGATAAGGAGAAGAGGGGGACGAAGAAGATAAGTGTTGGCATCAGCAGATTCTGTCCAGACGGAATCAATGTGTGTGTGTGACAATGTGTGTGTGTTTACCTTGAACAGGAAGGATGGCGAACGCGGCGCTGGGGAAGGTGTTCGCCCCAGATCCTGATGACTGGGACAACAAGACCTACACTCTGGAGACGAGCGCAGCCAAGTAAGAGCCGTGTGTCAAAATGCACCTAATTCTTTATGAAAACATGCTGATTTCCAAATGTGCAGCACCAGGTTACACGCGCTAAAAAAGCAACACAGTACCAGAAGAACTGCCAAGAGTGTAGAATTGGGAAAATAAAAAGAGAGATGTGGACTCAGCGTGGAGGATGCATTTCTCTAACAAGGGCTCTTTCCTCTCAGTGATATCACACGAGCCCGAAACATGCCGAGCAGATACTTCAGCCGAGCTTTGATCCAATTCCCCCGGCCTCTAATATACGCCACGCTTTTTTTTTTACCGAGAGGGGACTTTAATCGCAGCCGTCAATAGCGATCGCATTTCTGGAAGAATGCAATCATATTTAATCTAACGAAGCAATCGCAGTTCACCTGTGTGATTAGGCTGAGATGTGACGGCCCGTGCAAAGCGCAGCGTGACTCCATCAGGGACCCTGTGCAGCTATTCAGCATTCACACCCTCAGGATCAGATTAGAAAATACCAATTGCATATTTGTTTTATTCACATAACAGATCCGGACAGTTGCCATGACAACCATCAAGCTCTTTTGCAGCCAAAGAATTTGCTGGATTTTTTCAGTTTTTTTTTTCTTTTTTCTTTTTCTGTTTCTTTGTTGTTGTTGGGTTTTTTGGGTTTTTTTCAAAGTCAATTTATATTCACTTCCTGCTGGAGTAAATGGAGGTACTGCTGACCGACTCTCTGCTTGTCTGTCTGCCAGCTGTCAGGTGTTTTTCCCATGAACAAGGTCTCAGAAACAAAAGAAGATACATGCCATTGTTGTTTCTCTCTCTCTCTCTCTCTTTTTCTCATTCTCCACCGAAGCCGTCGTCTGCTACTTAACAGCGCCTCTTGTTTTTTTCCTCAGGTACTTCAGTCTGAACCAGAGCTCCGGAGAGCTGACCGCCCGACAGAACATCCCCGCGGGCAGCTACTGGTTGAGGGTCGGGGTGTCTGATGGGGTCTGGCCCGACGTGATCTCGGGGGTCAGAGTTCACGTCAGGGACCTGGTGGAAAAGGCCATCCTGTCGTCCGCCTCGCTGCGTTTGACCGGTAAGGTCGGCGGAAACACCGACTCACCTGTTGGCTTAAACACTGTGTTAATCTGGAATCACCGGCCGCCTGCAGCTGTGCAGGTGGACGCTGCGATCCAACTCTGACTTTACCTGTAATGTCTCCGCATGACCCCCAACACCATAAGTCAAGACAATACTGAGTTTAATAGTTTTTCAATTGGACTCCCTGTTTCAGTCTTCCCACATAATAGAAAGCTTGCTCTTTGTCGCCGCCGCTGTTGTTCAATTTCTTTGTGAGGCCGATGTTGAAAGAAACACATTCTGCCACAGGCATGAATTAAGTGGTACTTTTCATTGAATGATTATCAGCTTGTCAATCCAGTTAGCGCTGAAATAATAGGCTGTCAGGAGAATTTTTTATACTTGTATTATTGAGCATTTCTAAGCATCGCAAAGCAAAACCGTTCAGGGCGCTGGTTGGTTAATAGTTTTTTTTTTTCTTTAACACTGAAGTTTAAGTTAAAAGCCTTTTTCTTCCCGACTGTCAGTCTCTCCGAGCAAATTGGAGTTATAAAGGTCAATTTGGAAGTGTCAGGTAAAGTCCTTGACATTTAAAAAGCCATTCGGCGAGCAGAGTCGAAAACGCTTTTATGGATGCTTCTGACTCCCGAGTCATTATCATATTTGGAGATTAAAGATGACTGCCCCGCGTTCTCCTGATGTTATTGGTGGGTGGCATCGCAAATGAGATTGATTTTCAGGTCATTAAAATGTTTTGTACGCGGCAGTTCGTCGAGAGACCTTAACTTTATCTCACTGAAGAAATAAACGATTTTTCCTCGACTGCGTCACGACTCGAGGATCGATAGAGGGAGATGTTAGGCTACCTCTCGCGCTAATGGAATGAGGAACTCGGCGGACTTTGATCAGCTCAGAAGTTGTCATTGACGAGTCGGTAGTTCTTATTGCCTGAGCCCCTGCTCTCTTTTTTTTCCCTCCCCAAGGCATCACAGCGAGAGATTTTATCGACTCTCGTGTCGAGGGGAAGAGTCGGCTGGAGACGTTCTGGGACTTCCTGTCTGAAACGCTGTCCGTCAGAACGGGGAGCGTCAACGTTTTCAGCGTTGCAGACAGAGAGGAGAACACGGTGGACATCCATTTCTATGTGCTCACTGATAATGGCTACCTACGCCCAGAGAAACTGCACGCTGTCCTCGCCGCACATAAAAAGAAGGTATATATACCATCCCGTTTGATAGATAAAGATCAATGCTCATATATCAAGTGATACACTCGGGAGCTCGGGGGGGAAGAGATAACAGCTTTTTATCTGCCCTTTTATTTTCACACCAACTTCCTGTCTGTTTACTGCCCGGCCCTGTCATGTCTCTTTGTCTCTCCCATTAATTTCTTCTCTACGTCGCCTCTTTTGTTTTTTTTAATGGCCTCTGCATCGTTCCGATTCCTCTGTCATTCCTCACTACATGTCAATGCTCCGTTTAAAACAATCAGTCAGAGAATATTAAAAGCATTTATGTAGATTAGTCCTCGCCTTCGTCTTTTATCCCTCCAAATCTATATCTCTGTTTACCCCTCGCCGCCAGCATTGGAGATACAAATACTTGTATCTTCACTGACAATTATCGTAATTCCCGTATTTGTCTCCCTCATCTCCTCCCTTCTTCCCCTCTCTGACTCTCTGCAGCTGCAGTCGCTGCTGCGTCTGAATGTGAGCCAGGTGCAGGTAGATGAGTGTGTGCGCACGGACTGCAAGACGTCGGGCGGCTGCTCCACACAGTTAAGCATCAGCGACTCGCCCACCCTGGTAGACTCAGGTGCTTTATCCCTGGTGTCAGTGAAGGTGACGTCCTCGGCTGTGTGTGGCTGCGCTGCCAGGGAAATGACCCACCAGCCCTGCTCCTCCTACCCCAGCAACCCCTGCCTTAATGGGGGAACCTGCGTCGACACCCAGAATGGATACAGGTGAGCCGTAGCCGCAGTCCTGCGGGAGAAGAACCGGAGCTTTTTTAAAAAAGATGGGAAATAGAAATAGGAGTTTGCTGATTGTGCTGCAGTCTTCTCTCTCATCCTGTTAGACTGGAAGAGTGACCCATCTTGAGAAATGAGCCCAGAACCCCTCGTGAGAAAAACCTCCTTCACCTGCAACTTGACCTAACTTGCTTGAGCTGCTCTGCTGTGTTGTCAGCTGAATATAGATCAGCGGGCTCTCGACTATTTTCCATGGAAGCAACGTACATTTATGTGCATATCTGAGCGTATCTTGCCAAGATTAGTAAATGAGGTCTCTAGATTTATAGTCTGATATTGAATTTTTAAAACCCTGGCACGCCGCTTTGCAGTAAATAGTGAGCGTCGGCTTTGAATCAAGGTCGTTAGCCAATATGTGATATCTACATATTGACGAAGGTTTGTAGTCAATAGAAAGACCTTCGACTTCCAGTGTATAGGTCCTTCACAGAAGGAGCAGCACACATTTTATTTAATGCGCACACTAATGCCCAGATTAAATAAATATAGGGCAGGGGGATTAGAACAACGCTGGCCCCCTACTATGCTCACAACTTCTCCAAAATCTCATTAAAGGGCATGTACGCGAACATGCAAGACAGTCTTCGGAGAGAGAATGCAAAGAACTCGTTTTTTATCTTCGATTTGATCTTTTTGTACCGTCTCCGCTGCCCTTGATCTGCAACACTGCCGAGGAAAGCTCTCGTTCTGTGAGGAGAATATCCCCCTCATATGTGCTATATGTGCCCTCGCGTGCGGTACGAAACAACCCATCATAAAGAATCCAATTTTTAGATCCGTCCTCGACGGAGCTTAACGGGCAACCCCCAGTCAGCAGCTGATCAGATACTGTCAGTCAGGGGTGAGAAAAACATGCCCTGCCCTCCTTGATTTGAATTGGCATCACTCTTATGAGTCGCGTGAACAAAAAAAAAAAAAAGAGGTAGCGGCGAAAGAGCGAGAGGTGTTGCCGCGTGCATATGTATGCATGCAGGCTACGCTCTGCCTAAGCCGTCCCTTTTTCGCCGCCTATGGATCAGTATTCCTGACATGCGTTTGCCCCTCTGCAGAATAAACAGCGATGGGGAGAAACAGCCCCTAACAGCCTCGGCACACACAGCTTTCCACAGACACTGCATGAAAATAGATGGCTTTGACATTATCAGCACAGCCAGCTTGTCTCACATGCCTGCAGTGGCGAGGACGGGGCGAGATCAACCGGTCCCCTCCATCCTCGACCGCTGCAGTGATGGAAAGGCCTGTTTTCCATCGCTGCACGTATCTCTTCCTTTATGGCGTCTTTGCGCGATATTATATTTACCATTACGGTCTCATACACAAACACATTGTAGAGGATGGGAAGGCAAAAAACATTTAATTTCAGCGGGAGCGCTGATCCCTAACACTCCAGCTCTAATCAAAGGAGATAAGTACGCGAAGAAGGCAGTTGCGTATCAACCCAAAGTGTGTAATACCTTAAGAATGAGGAGACGGGGCCCGTGGTGTTGATAAGTGTTAAAAAAAAAAAAAACTCCAGGAAATCAGGTTGGTGGTACGGCGCATAGAAAAGTGAGAGAAATAGAATTAATTATCTCCTAACAAAGGAGATGTGCTGTGCCGAGCCGTAGCAGTCTCCAGAGGGTTGAGCTCGGGCAGCTGTGATAGATAAAGAATAGGCCGGAGTAATGTTGTGTTCCTCGCTAATTGATTTAAAGTAAAGTTGAATATTCAGGGGCTTCGCGGCTAATGCAAACAATTGATTGATAAGCCGCGCGTGTGAACAAAGCCGCGTCGTCTGCGTGAATCAACAAAACTGTCACGTCTTCAGAGGAGAAGTCGCCGCGCGCAGATCCAGAAGATTCCAGCGAGCGCAAAAGACGGACAAAAAAAACAAACATGAATGACAGTGATTGTTTCTTTCCTCCGTGTTCTACCTGGATTCTCCTCACTCTTTCCCTTCTTCACGCTGCTACAGGTGCCACTGCCCCCCACAGCTTGATGGGCCAGACTGTCAGCAGACGAGACTTAGTTTCCTTGGCAACGGCTATGCCTGGTTTCCCCCCATAAGGCCGTGCTTTGATAGCCATCTTTCACTGGAGTTTATGACAGACGAAGACGACGGGCTGCTGCTGTACGCCGGCCCGCTGGCCACTCTGCAGTCTGGGGAGGCCGAGGACTACATGGCCATAGGTAAGGGAACGAGTCTCTCCATAATTAGTTGTGTGCCGAGAGGCCCGCGGGTCATTAGTGCACTAAAAACTTGGAACTTAATTTTGAGTGTTTAATCACTGGGTGCTGGCTAATCAGATACACGAGGCACATTTTGTGTCGTTAGCGCGCTGCTGAGGGATGTGAGCGCTCGCTCTGCTGCTGGTTTCCACCGTTTGTCGTGTATGTAATGCTTTTGTCTTGTACCATAACGAGTTCTGGTTCTGTTCACCCCCCCCATGCTTCAGTGTCAGAGCAACAGCGGCTCTGTTGGGCCGTTAGACATTCAGAAACTCCCTCAAGGACAGATCAGCTGGGTTTATTCTCTCTCCATCAAAGGCCTGAACTTGAATCTTCCAGATGAAGGACAGTAATAAACATGTTAAACTGAAAAAGGTGACCGTGTACAGTTCCACTGGCTAACACACCTCGCGCACCAGAACCAGGAGCGAACTTAACGACCGTGATGATTTGTGTTCTTTACTAGATAGTGACGTCTTTTAATGCAGATGTAAATAGCGAAAGTAATGAATCAGACAGTGTTGTGGAGCGCTGCTGCGTATGGTTGAAGTTACTGCTACAACATAATAGATAGAGGTCGCTGAAATAGGTTTAGGTGAGGTTATAAATGATTATATATAGTTTTTATAGCAGCTAGTCTAAATCATATATTCTTGTGCCGTGCTGAAGTTATCGAGGAGTAAATGCGGACGCTGTTTTGCACACACACACAAAAACACACAGATATATAAAGTACATTTGTTTTGTTGTTGGAATAATTAGAAAACTGAGTCCTCGACTGGGATGATTCACCTGAACGCCTCATTAACTCGGAACAACAACTCGGAAAGTTGGCATAAATCTTCAGCGCGCAACTTGTTGAGTTTTCCGCTTACCTAATTTGTAATCTGGCATTCTGTCGTTAAGAGTTATTTACCACAATTAACCCTGATAACAAGTCGGTTAAAGCAATATTTTAGCGGTTTTTACGTGATTTACTAGTGCAGCAACATGGAAACTTCAAACAGCTTTCAACAATAAAATACAACACATGTTCTTTGTTACAACTTAAATGCTAATGAACACACTGAAATTGGATGAATGACTTCCCAACATTAGAAATAGAACCACATGTGAATGCGGCGTACGCAAATTTCATGGTACTGTAAGAAGACAGAAATAACTAAGTAACATATTTGAAATGTTGTTGAATTTGCCCCCCGATCACCACAATAACCGCCTCAAAATGTATTGAAACCTTCATTTTTTGATGATAATATTCAGCTACTTTCCAGTAAACAGTTGGTAACTTCTCTGAGACATTTCCAGAAGTTTCTGTCCAAGTTCCCCTCAGCAGGCCACTAAGTTGAAGTGAGCTGTTTACCAGCTAGTTGGAAATTAAAACGGTGAGATCAGCAGATGTTTGCAAGAAACTAGTTGGAAATAATGCTGCAATAACTCACTTTAATTTTGTTTTCCTGCTGAGGGGAAGTAAAACAGAAACTAGTAGGAAAAGAGCTGATTGGAAAATACCAGAATATCATCACCACATGTTGTTGTGGTAATATTAAATACATTTAGATGTGTCGATTGTGGTTATTTTTGGGTGACGTCACAGAAATCTCATATATGTTATCTGGTAATTACCACCTCCCTTCTGTACCGCGGACCTGTAGAACTAAGTGTTCCCCAGGGTTACGCACATATACTGTCCAATTATCATTTCCTGTCACTTTAATTTAATATTTTACACCGAGGCTAACTGGGTTGGTTCGCCCAAACGATACCAACACACTCTTCTCATTTAGCACTGGGTGATATCTAACCATGCAGACAGTTTTGTCTTCGTCTGCCGAGCTTTTTTCTGAGACGTCTGCCTCTCGTATTAAGACGAAGGTGAATTCAATTTCATTTGTGGGGGCTCACATCATTTAAAAATGAGGTTTGGAAAAAAAAAAAGAAAATAACATTTCATTCCAGAAATAGTGTCGTCATTACTGAACGACTCAGACAGCTCAGCGTGAGCAGTAATTTGGCTGAACTGACACGTTAATTGATTTCTTGTTTCTTGTTTCACCAACAGCATGGGGCTGTATTTTACGTCACCCTGTCTCTGGTGTCATTCAAGTTCCTGGTTATAATCCAGCGACGTTATAAGTCGATTCTCTTTAGTATTTCATGCAATGTGTTGTCTTAGTCTAGAAGCAAAGTGTTCTCCTGCGTCCCTTGGGTTTTTTTTTCTGGTTTGCATAAAGTGGTAATTTGCAACTTGCCTGTTTTTTTTTTCCTCCCTTTGTTTTCAATATACCTCGTTGCAGCTTTTCCTTGACCTTGCGAGAAAAAATTTTCTATGCAAGCGAGTTAAGTTGTTTTCCTGTTATACAAATTTGTATGAGAATTTTTTCATTCAGGTATAATAATGATCGTCTCTCTCTCTCTCTCTGTGTCTCTCTGTGTGTCTCTGTCTCTCTCCTCCCTCAGAGCTGATTGCTGGAACACCCAGTCTGAAAATTAACCACGGTTCTGGGACTCTGGTCCTCCAGTTAACTAATAATATCGGGGTTGCTGACAGACGCTGGCATCGCCTTGACGTGAGGAGCAACAATAAAGTGAGCGACGCCCTTACATGCAGTTTCTCCTCGTGCATGAGGAAGATGTCAGATTTAGATAAATGATGTGATTTGCTGAGAGAGCCCGGCTGCACAATATCCACATGTCCGCACTCTGTGCAGCAGCGATGACCTTTCTTCACTCTTTCTCCCCAATTTAAAGGAAGTGCGCTTCACCCTCGATCGATGTTCCAGCGCGATTATCATGGAGACGGAAGGCGTGGACTCATGGGCGATGACAGAGGACCGTTCGTCCTGTGAAATCCGAGGAGTCACACCCAACAGGGACAAGTAAGATCAATAATTAGATGAAACAGGTCTCACTGGCTCTGCAGAGTGTAGAAACCAAGTGGCTCCTTTTGGTTTTCTTACCTTCACTGTTGTTAAAACTAAAAGGATGCGTGACCCACATGGACCCGTGTCCTCACAGCGAGGAACAATCCTATAAAGAGGCAGGAAAATAAAGAATAAAGTCAGTTTTTACATACAGATGTAGGAGACTGTGGATTGTGGATTCACATAACAGCAGCCAACCTGTCGGGTTGCATTATTTAGGGTTCTGAAAGATTAGAGTAGCGCCGCGATGATTAATCCATTAGACATCGACTGTGGAGAACTGATTTATCCGTATAAACATCCAAGTTCTCTGATCACAGCTTCTTTATTGTGAATGTTTTTTCTGGTTTTCGTTACTCCTCAAACACAACACACAGAGATTCTTTGGCTTGTGGACAAAGTAAGACGTTTGAGCTTCAGGAAATATTGATCAAAAAGCAGCAGGCCTCAGAAATAAGTTGTTTTTTGGGTGTCTTACTTAATAATTGACTTGATTATCAGATTAGCTGGAGCGTCTTCAGTCCCTCTAAAGTAACATTTGCACTGCCTTAAGATAAAGCAGAGTAATGTTCCTGCGTTTGGTGTATTATACGGTCTCATAGAGCCGGTTCAGTAAATCGTATCTAAACGGGCGTTTATGTCCGAGCTGCATGGAATCATTTATTGAAATCGAATCAGATAGTGACTCAGATTGTTTTTCACTGCGCTGTCCTGTCCGTCGATGAGATCTTCAGATATTCTCCTTTAAAAGGCGCGACTCGTCTCTCTCGTCTGACTGTGTCTCCGGTACAAAGTCGATTCTGCACGTCGCTGCAGCTGAGTTTGTTTTCTCCCCGCTGCGGCCGCCGCCGCGCTCGTTGTTTTTGTTTTTGTAATTATTATGCTGTGAGTTTTAACAACGCACATAAGGGCTTTACCACTGCGATTAATTTTAATAACGTATACATTTTAAGTACCTTCAAGAACTGTTTACTTTGATCGCTGCGTTGGAGTTTCGACTCATTAGGTACTTATGTCATTAAACAAGTATTGTGCCAGTTAACAAGCTAAAATTAGTGCTGAGAAACATTCAGTGTTTTTATCCCCCGCGCGCAGCCGCTTCTGAAACGAGTTGTTGCTCTGAATCGGTCTGTGTTTTTGATTACCCATTGTGTATTGTATTTCCTTTCACAATAAGGGGAAGGGAACATGAAAAATATGTCACATATTTGTTGTCACAAAGCCGTGACGCCTCGGCAGCAACATAACCAAACCATGAATTTTAACCTTGACAGGTTGTACGCTGCCTTTCTTCTGTTCGCCTGCGTCCTGTCTCTCTTTATGTGGAGACGTGTGCGTTTGGAATTGCCGCCTTGAAAACTTGGCGCCTGTTAACTTTTTCATTTGCTCACATTCCTCCTTCCCTGTTCGCTTCTTGTGTTGAGGTGTTGCTTTCTCATTCCCAGGTACCTAAATGGAAGTCATGTCATGCAGCTCGGAGGGGTCAATGAGAACATATCATACGAATACCCGCAGCTGCAGCACAAACACTACACCGGCTGTTTGAGGAACCTGCGCGTGGACACCCAGGTACTGTTGGCCATGTGGGCCTGTGGATGAATAGATTCCCGTGCTGAGTTTCTTTATGTTTAACCTGTTTAGAGGACGGGTCGTGTATAGTATGTGCTGGAGGACTGCACTTCAATAGCAATGTACATTCGTCCTCAAAGCTGCACTATAAAACCTGAGGAATGCTGATGTTGCTCCCTCTTGACATTTTCTTCTGGTTAAATTGCGTTTCACTCCCAGTGTGAGTCTCTGTCGTCCACATCAAGGCTGCTGGGAGTTTTCCTGGTCGTTGCAGATGAACATGCGTCACCACAATTAGAATCTAAAAGCCAAACGATGGGTGAATCATTTTGATTATTTACCTTGTTACAAGTGATGCATGTAGAATAGCACTTTACGGTTCCCTGTAGAGTTTCTCTTATTAAAATATTCTGCTGTTTACATTCAGTGCTGCTCATCAGAACACACAGTGTGTGTTCATGATGGCAGTCACAAGCATGTTGAGGGTATTTACGAAGTAAATTATTGAACATCTTTGGAACCAGTGATGTTTAGATCCATGTTTACCTCCTGGCAGCCTTTAGGGGTGTGTACCGTGTGTGAACACCGGCTGAATTCAAATGTCCGACCTCTGGACCGAGCCTAGTTGTAGATTCTGTGATGCGTTCACTTTCACCACCTCATGAGACTGACAAGGCGCTGATGGAGAGACTTGAACACAACACAACATATCATCATATTTCTGATGTCTCGCCATCAGTGGCGTGCACAGACTTTTTGAAGGGCAGGGGCGAAAATAAGGGCACTTTAGCACACGTTTTGGCTCCCAAGAGGGCACTTTAGCACGCGTTTTTGCCACCAAAGAGGGCACTTTAGCATGCGTTTTGGCTCCCAAGAGGGCACCTTAGCATGTGTTTTTGCAACCCAATAGTGCAGTTTATCATGTTTTAACCAGCCAAGGGGGCAGTTAAGTGTGTTTTGCATACCAAGAGGGCACTTTAGAGTGCATTTTGGCTCCCAGGAGGGCATTTTAGCGCACATTTTGGTTCCCAGGAGGGCACTTTAGCGTGCGTTTTTTGCCACCAAAGAGGGCACTTTAGCATGCGTTTTGGCTCCCAAGAGAGCACTTTAGCATGTGTTTTTGCAACCCAATAGTGCAGTTTATCATGTTTTAACCAACCAAGGGGGCAGTTAAGTGTGTTTTGCCAACCAAGAGGGCACTTTAGCGCACATTTTGGCTCCCAGGAGGGCACTTTAGCACGCGTTTTTGCCACCAAAGAGGACACTTTAGCGTGCGTTTTGGCTCCCAGGAGGGCACTTTAGCGCACATTTTGGCTCCCAGGAGGGCACTTTAGCACACATTTTGGCTCCCAGGAGGGCACTTTATCATGCGTTTTTTTTAACAATTGGGCCACGAGGGGGGCAACCGCTCCCCCTGCCCCCCCCCCTTGTGCACACCACTGCTCGCCATGTGGGTGATTATTATATCCGGCTAACATGATTCAAGTAACGTCTCAATAAAGTTTTTTACACATTCATAATAAGTTCTACACATCATGTTCAATTTGGAATGAACTGTGAGTAATTAACAGTAAAGTCTGGTGAAGATTGCGCCGACAGACGACCTGTGAACACGCCTGCTGAGGCCATCGAGTCAGAAATACCTTAAAAGACACGTTAAAATAAAAACACAGAGGTAATAACACCAAACACACCTGAGTCACAAAGCTGTCAATATTATATCATCATGTTTAACCATCACTGGATCTTTGTTTTTAAGATACATAAAAGCAGAATGTTAATTTTACTCTGTAGTTTGTTTTAGGCTGAGCTAAATTTATCTTCCTCGTATGCTGCTGGATAGTTTCATCTATAACTATACGTTACATTTATTAAAGCTGGTTATATTTATGTGTGTACAGTCTGTCTCTGGAACATGGTGGACTAGAGCTATAAAAACAGCATGAAATGAAAATACCCAACTGAATGTACACGTATAAGTTGCTTTCTGCTGTTATCAGTTAGAATAACAACCACTGCGCTTCTTTTGTTTTGTGTAATAACCTTATTTTTATGCTGCTGACGCCGACCGCCAGACTAGATTTCTGAATTGCAATTGTATATATATACTGCGAAGCTATTAATGTTTGCTATATAGTTTTTTCTGTTGTTATACACAGTACGCGCAGTAGCAGAAGTTCATGATGTGCTTATTCTTGTTCCTGGTTAATTGTAGAGATGAATTCTCTCTTAACCTGCAATCACATTTCTTTTCTACTCATTTACTGTAATCGCAGGGACATCTTCCCTTTCATGTTTCATCCTTTTACGAATATTTTTCCTCTTGTTCATCTTCCTCCCATTCAGCTTTACGACCTCGGCTCTCCAGCTGAATCCTCCAACACGTTACCCGGCTGCGCTCCTGTTGATGAGCGCTGCAGCGACGCCGAGCAGCTTCCCTCCTGTGGAAAGAGGGGGCGCTGTCACAGCAGCCGCGGCTCCTTCAGCTGCCTGTGCGAGCCGGGATTTACAGGGCCTACGTGTGATCAAGGTGAGCGTTTAGAAAAATTAAAAAATTACTTTTAATTGGCCGTGAGGTCGTCAGAAAAAGTACAGCGAGATCTCTGAGGAGCTGAGGATTTTTAAGCCTCACAAAGTGTGCAATCCAAATGGGACTTGTGGGCAGTTCGGTGTTTTAAACCGTCACTTTGCTGCCGTTGGAAGATAACCTCGCCTTTACATGAAGTGCCTTTTGCAGAACGGCACGTTCCTGGCTGCGATATCCTCGCGTATTTCCCATGCGACGGCTGAATTAATTGAACAAGCCTTCTGTTTTTTTTTGATTGACAAGCGGCTCCAGAGTTCTCCTTCGACGGCCGGAGTCACATTCAGTTCCAGCTCTTGTGGTCGCTGCCGGCGCGCCAGACAAGAGTCCAGGTCGGGCTTCGGACACGTGCCGCCGCCGGTGTCATCCTCAGCCTGCTTTCTCAGGAGCAGAATGAATACCTGCGCTTGGAGGTGAGTCACAGCTGCGCACTCCCCCCCCCTCTGATTGACTTGTTGTGGGCCTAAGAAATGATGATTAACGCCCCAGACAATGATTGCTGTGAATGCTGGCAGGCAGAGAGTGAATAATATCAGGGTTGGAGACATATGGGTGGATACAGAGGGGGGCGGTGATTGACATATGTATGTTCTCGTCAAGGTCTTTCAGCAAGTCTGCAGAAAGCTGCTACTGAGAGGCTCTTATTTAAAAAATTAGGCATCCCTTTTTTCAAGGTTATTTCCGTCTCTGGCTGATGTTTAAAGCACAATCCAGCGTCTCAGGGAAGCAACGTTGTGCACAGTTATATTCAGGGCAAAGTGTTCTCAAGCGAAGGTCAGAATTCCAGCTCTGTGTGGAGTGATTTGACACGGCTCCCTTCAAGTGTCGAGCTCAAACTCACGCCTGCATTCGTGCTGCTCATTTTGCCGAAGCTGCGGTGGAGTGGTGCTCACACACACACGCGCAGCGTTTTCTTCAGGAGACAACTTCACTTTGCCAAAGATCCATAATAGCATGCTTCTCCCGCCTGACACATTCCTGAGTGGATATGAAGCCAGTAGTTCTTGTCAAAGCCTTTCGTCTCACTGACTGACGGGCCGAGTGTGAAAAGCACCTGGAAGTAAATATCTCTGTTAGGACTGTCACTTCGGGCTAACTCACAGGTCAGCTGTTGGCAGTGAACCTGCCTCCATCATGGCAGCTTCCACACCACTGGCCTGTCTTTGAAAACATCTTATCTTTGAGCTGGTGCTTGTTATTTGTGAGACAGCATTGTTTAAAGTCTTTAAACTACGTGAGGAAAAGCAGTGTTGTCCTCTCTCCTCGTTGCAGTCCCACTGTGACAGGAAAAGGAAAAGGCTGTAGCCTCTGCTGGCTGTATGTGGGCCGAGGAGCCTCCCTCTCTGTGGAAACCCTCTCCGGAGTTGAATTGGTGAGCTGTATAAAACATGTGATGTCTGTCTGCGGCAGCACGCCGAAGTATTTTCAGCCCCGGTTGTCTGAAAGCTCTTAGAAACACTTGAGCACAAGCCTGTTGTGTTAGCTGACAACAAGCCTTAATTTAAAGGGTTGTCTCTCTCCCCTTTCTTCCTTTCTTTCTTTCTCCAGGGCAGATATGGGATAGAGTGCGCACTGAATAAATAACCACACATTCACACAAAGGTTACGAGGGGCTAGCGGGGTATAAACAGCACGCGGCTCTCTGAGGAGCACGGCGTCTCTGTAAAGAAAACATTTATCTAATGCGGTCTGTGAAGGAGGTTTCTGAGAGTCAGAGACCAGTAACCCTTAAGAACAGTAAAATCATCACTTTACTTGTTTTGCATCACATGTGATTTTAAGTTTATAAAGTTCTGTAGAGTCCTGAGCGTTTTTGTGCTTAATGGCGATTTTGTTGATCTCCAGGGGCGCCGCAGAAAGTCTCCATAATCACATTTTCTTTTTTTTTTCACAGTATTGATTGAGTCCTTTTGTCCTTTTCTCATTTTTGTTGTGGACTTGAGGCCAGGATGAAGCAGTGGACAGAGCGCAGTCAGCTTTTCACCGTGTGTGTGTGTGTGTGCGTGTGTGTGTGTGTGTATCCAGTGGGGGGAGACGCATAGGAGATGCCCATGCTGAGGGAGCAATAGTTAATGCGGGCTGCGCTGAATGTGAATTATCTTGCCCGACTGTTTCCAATTAAGCTCTGGACATGTACAAGCTGCAGTTATGGGAGCTCCTCCGTCCGTCGAGTCCATTGTGTTCGCTCATCCTTAGCTGCTAAAGATAATTGTTGTTTTTTTTCCTGTATACCTTCCCCTTCGGGATGACTCTGGCTTCTGCCTCGCGCTGATTTGTGCAGCGGCTCTGCAAAAAAAAAAGCATCATAGCTGCAAAATTGCTGAATTAATTTTTTGCCACTGAAATTTTCATGCCATATTATTTTTTCTGGCAGGTTCACAACACAGCGTCTTTTTTTTTTTTTTTCTGGGCAGTTAAATTGCACGAGTCTTTGCTGGCCCAACCTTTGCTGCCGTTTCTCCGCCATGGGAGCTGGCCTACTTCTTAATATGTTGTGTTGCTCAAGATCTGTTTTTTTTTTTTTTGCCAGTCATCGTAGCACGATGTGGCGTGAGTCCAGCTCTGACAGTTTAGAATTTGTGTCACCTCGTTTTGAGAGTTTTATTCAGAAAACCATCAAGCCTTGAAATCCAGATTAACTTGAAGCGTGTTGCTGCAGCTGTCGACAAAACCGGAGCAGCCGGGTTGACTTAGGGATTGAAAAGTCTTCCATATGGAGTCAGGAAGCAGATTTTCAACTCTTTAAATCCCTCCCAAAATGTTCAAACACCTTTATTATCTTTCACTTCTCTGGTTCTTTCTCTCTGTTTGAATGCCTGAGTTTTAAATCAGCAAAGTTCTGTCTGTGTCCTCTCAGGTTATTCAGGGTCTGTTGGCTGTTTTCTACAACCTCGGGGACGGAGACTTCAACCTGACACTGCTCCACCACCGCCTGGATGATGGAGAGTGGCACGAGGTGGAGCTGGATCGGTACGGCAGAGAGTTCACCCTGCGGCTAGACGGAGGCGGAGGGAGACGAGAGGTCACCGCCTCGCTGGGCCAGAGTCAAGAGATCATTATTGACCCCTCCGCTGTGATGCTTGGAAACTCTTTCCCCTCGGGACACAACCGGAGCTTCCTCGGTAGGTGGCTGCTGATGTGTTTTGGCAGAAAGAAACCGAACGGACGGACGCGAGGAAGAATGAGCGAACGGATGAAATAACTCTGTTAGCAGATGAGGTGATTGCTTATAAATAGATTAACTTGCAAACACAGACGCGGAGTGGACTCCACAGCTAACTTCTCTAAAATTAATGAACACATAAATGATTCAGTGCTTATCTTTACCACTTACTGGTGCGTCCACATCTCACGATCTCGCCCAAAGGTGTTTTGAACCCTCAGTTTCACGCAGATGAGAGATAGTGAGTCAGTGGGACTGATCGGTATTTAAATAATGTTTTAGACCGCGTTGCTACCCACAGAGTGAGCAAACTAACCAACAGAGAAAATGTCCTGCAAAAAAAAAAAAATAAGAGAACCCACGCTGACAGCTTCGCCTCGGGCTGTTTGGGTGTTTGCATGCGTGTGAGTGTGGGTGTGTGTTGGTCTGCAGGAGTGTCGGTGAGTCCGTCTACGTGTGTCGATGGGTGTGTTTATCGGACTTTACACCCTTGCCACGGTGTAAACGTGCTCCATAAAAGATCTTGCCCCGAGGACTGGTGTTTCAGCGTGTCTTTTGGCATTGTTAACTGTTCTTTTTTTTATGTTACCCTCTCTCTCTCTCGCACCACCAGGTTGTTTGCGAGACGTGAGGTTTAACGGCCGCTCCGTTCCTCTGGATGGCGAGCAGCCGTCGGAGGGGCTACAGGTGGTCACGTTGCAGGGCGTCTCCAGCGGCTGCTCTTCAGATGCCTGCAGGAGGCACCACTGCTCCCCTCCGCTGGTCTGCGTGGACCTCTGGAGACACCACGAGTGCAGGTGCTGTCAATATATAGAATAGATATAACCCAGAATGTTAATAAGGCCATACCCAGTGTATATATTTACACACAGAGACGTGGACTGCATACCACAACCTCAGATCAGCAGCGCCAGAGCTCAACATGCAAATTGTATGAAGAAATAATATCAAGACCCAAACGGCTGCAGAGCATAGAGCTTTAAATTGGTCATTAATTGACAATATGGAAAAAATGGTTGCAGACGTGAGATGCAGTATTCGATATAATGCGGTTTATTATCATTTAATAGCTATAAATAAGGTCTGGCAATCAGCATTAGTATGGAATTACATGTATGAGCTTTGAAATAAGAGAAAAACAGATCCAAGGAAGACAAATCAGCTGTGATTGTAAAAACACAACGTGTCACTGAGAACAGCCTGGAACGTCATGACAGCACGAAGATCTCAAAGACAAACAACCAAGAAACAAAACCAGCAACAATAAAACAGTAAGAAGAAGAAAACACGATTTTTTAGAGCATATTTAGCTTTAAATTAAGAGTTATAACCTTAAACATTTCATTAGAATAAGTTGGGATATAAGGTAGGGCTGGGTATCACCAGGTACCTCGCGATACGATACTATCACGATATTTTGCCCAAGATAACGATAATATCACGATACAGCGATTCTGCGATAACCGATATATTGCAAGGAATTTTATCCACGATACATCACGATATCTGTGTCACTGAAGAAATTCAGAATTTATTGACTGCACTGAATCCATTTCACAGGAATTACAGCCAAGTAAACAAAGAGTATATTGCACAGTGTCTCTTCTTAACACACACACTGACTACAACTATCATTAAATATCTATATGTGTGGGTTTCAGAGCTACTTAAACCATTTTTTTAATTTTATTTGGTTGTATACCTATGTTTGAATAAAGATAAAGCTGTCCTCCGAAGAGGGCTGGTGGTGGGCCAAAAAAAAACCCAAAACATTTATTTATTTTTTATTTTTTTACATTTTTAGATATCGATATTTGGCACCAGTGTATCGATAACGTACCTCAAGACGAAATATCGCGATATATCGTAGTATCGATATTTTGGCACACCCCTAATATAAGGTAGGGTAACGAAGATCTCAAAGACAAACAACCAAGAAACAAAACCAGCAACAATAAAAACAGTAAGAAGAAGAAAACACGACTTTTTAGAGCATATTTAGCTTTAAATTAAGAGTTATAACCTAAAACATTTCATTAGAATAAGTTGGGATATAAGGTAGGGCTGGGAGGGTCACTAATGTTTTCCTACACAGTTACTAATTATATTCATTAAAAATGTAGTCATAGTATCACCATGATTAAATAATGTAACGTGATTACTTTAAAGAAGAGAATGTGAGTGACGTGACATCTTTTTATTCTGTAACTAGAATATAGTTACCTTTTTCTTTTTTGCATCCTAACTACGTAATCCTGTCACATGTATTCTGTACAATAGTGTATATTAATAATGTTGCAGTAACTGATCTTGGATCTGTGATGAAGTTTGTCTTTTTCTTTTGTTTTTCAACGTGAGTTTGATATGATTTTTTAATGAGGAAACCTGTTTAAAAAGCTCTTTTTAAGGTGCAAGTTTATTAATCTTTAATAAATCATTTATGCGTAATTTATGAGCGACTTTCTTAAAAACAAAGTTTGCCAGTTTGTGAAAAATCCTTCCAGCTGGCACTTCTTCCTCCTCCATCACGACTTGGTCTTTTTAATGCCTTATTGGATTTGAATGATTATTTACCCAAACTGATAGCCGGCCTCCCTAAAAGTGTTTTATAGTGATCTATAAAGAATTAGCAAACAGTTTATTAGCAATAATGAAATCATTAGATGTAATTAATAAATCCACATGCACATGCTGCAAAATCCGACACTTATTAATCAATACAGATGATGTATTTCAGTACAGTTGGTTCCTCCAGCGCGCTCGATATCAAAGCGTCCACCAGGTGGCAGCTTGGCTGAGCTCAGCTCGTTCCACTGTGTCTGATCGTGTGTCAGCCTGAGAGAATAGTCAGTAACAGGCAGGGACAGTCAGAGTCTTTAAACTCCGCAGGACCACCGAGTGTCCTGGCAGTGATTTCCACACTCCGGACCAGCGTGAGACTTTTCACTGCAGTTGATGTCCATGTTCTGTGAATGCAGCAGAGCCGCAGGATGAAGCATTAAGAGACGCAGGGGGGGCCAGAGGTGAATGATATTCAGGAGATATTTTCCTCCAGATGTACTGAGGGATGAGTGCTGCAAAGCCAATCTTCCCCGCTCGGTTTTTCTTTGTGTCTTTTTAAGAGTACAGTCGACACGGTAACCTTCAAAGAGCATATCTTTGAATCTGAAATAAGAGGTGTATCTCCTGGGGGATTTATTTTTTACACTGTCAGCTTAGGTTATATATCTCTGTAGAAGTCGCTGCTCCTTTTATCTGACAGCTTCCCGAGTGTCTCTTGTCTCTGCTTTAAACTGCTCGTCTCGTCTCGTCTGTGCTCAGGTGTCCTCCGGGCCACATGACCAAAGAGAGCTCCGTGGGCAAGGTGTGCGTCTACACGCTGTGCGCCAGCCGGCCCTGCCGCCACGGCACCTGCGTGGCTCACTCTCCGTCTCGATACTCGTGCCGCTGCAGCGAGGGCTACCGAGGACGCCACTGCGAGGTGACGCTCGCCATGTTTCACAACGAGGACAACAACAGCCTCAGCCTCAGCTCCATGTTCGCCATCAGCATCTGTGTCATGGCCTTTCTAGGTAGCTATGTCGACTACGTCCTTTTCTACCTGTGGTGACCGAACACTGTCGCCATCTCACCTCCCCGCATTGACTTTCATCCTGTTGTGTTTTTACTTGTGTTTGTTCACATCTCCTCAGTATAATTCTTGCATTTTCTTTGTTTTTTTGTTTCTGTAACATCCGCTGTTTTTATCTTTATTTTTGTTCTCACCTCTGTTTGGTTGTCTGAAATCTACATACACCTCTTGTCTTGTACTCATATTGATCACTGGAGTTGAACCAGGATGTCATTTATTTTCTGGGAGGTTTGTGGAAAAATTAAATATATTTATATATATATATCTGCAGTAGAAGAGAGGCGGGGAGGGAAACATTGAATGTCTTAATTTGCGATTCACAGGGAAGCTGTAGACGTCCCCTGGAGAATCTGCTTTCTTTATGTCTTTTTCTATATTTCTCATCACTTCTGTTTCCCCCGTCTCTTCCGATGTTACGCTCCGACTTCAGAAGTCAATTTCACTCTCAGCCTTACTTTTTATCTGTCAAACTTATTTTATATCCCACCATCCACTCATTTTACTCCCCTGATGTTTTTTTTTTCCTTTGCCTTTCCCTCCATTTCTGTGTACATTTCTGTTTTCCCATGTCACCCTGAATGTGACCATATTGTGCACTTTAGTGTTATGTACAGTACACGGTGTGGATCTGTAATCAGGGATCTTCTACTTCAAGACATATCTCCAAAGGAAGGACAGTTTTCTTTGACTGTCTCTCACTTTAACACAGTTCATTCAAGGTTAAAGGTTATGTTAAGGTTAAACAGATAAGAGGGTTAAACTTTATTATGATTTAGTTTAAAGGGATAGTTCGGATTTGACACAAGTGTGACACAAGAGAAGCAGCAGTAACAAACAAAACGCATTTTGTGCCCAAGTACAAAATGCAAAAAGACATTTGAACCAGTCACAACTAAAAACAGCACAAAGGAAATATATTTGTCTTTGCATTTTAAAAAAATGTGACAGCATGCTCGCTCGAGTAGATTAAAAAAAGCTGACGATATGCAGAAAATAACCGTCATTACAACAAGTCCTCAGAATAACGGAGGAAGATTATTCTCCAAAAATGAATTCAGGAAAATATTCACGCCCTTGATATTACACATTTAAACTCACTGATAAAACATCTTTTTAAAGTTTTTATCTTTAAACATTCATTCTCGACTTTCCAGTCCAACAAGTTCTTGTTTTTAAGCTTGGTTACAATTAATTCTTGAGATAGCGGCCGATGGCTCCCGGAAGAATTTAAAAAGCAGCGCGAGTAATTTAACACATAATCTTTCAGTTTATTTGAAATAATTCTAATTAGTCAGTTGTACCCATACAAACACAAAAAGTCTTGTTTGTGTAAAAAAAATATTCCTCTGATGAGTTATATTAAGGTCAGTAAAAACAAAACGTTATAACATATCTAACAGTCTCACAGCACATTCCCGACTGCATGCTGTTACCTCTCTGACCTTTAAGTCAGTCAGGCCTTTGACTGACAAGTCTGCAAGTGCAACTGATTAATGATAAGTGCTCCTGCAATGGAAGTACTAAACCACCAGCGAAGAATAACGTGTATCAAAAGCAGAACAACCTTCTTTTTTCACGTCTGTCGAGTCAAAAAAAAAACATATTCACGTGTTTTATTCACTGTGTTGAGGGCAGGAATAATGACCTTATACCATTCAAACTGCTGACTGCTGAGAAAAACAGCCATATAATATATAAAGTTCAGAAAATTAAACAGGAGTAGAGAGCAGAGTGAAGAAAGAGTGTGACATCAAGGCAAAAATCTGAGTTGGATGGCCTTGGGTGAAAAGTTTGAAGGGCCTTCACGACTTTGAGACACTGAATGATCGGAGGCTGTTCTCTGACTTACGAGAGGTCGGGAGTTCAGGAGTGTGTGCTGGAGAGTCACCATCGACTGCTTTGTCTGAACAAACATCTCCGTATAAGAGGAGGGTGGTGTGATCTCTCTGTCGGCCCTGTTGACAGCCGAGCTGCTGAATTATGAATTTTATGACTCTGTGCGTTGTGTTTCTTACGCTACGAGGTGTCAATGCATGGACAAAGTGTTTGTTTTTGATCCGAAATATGGCAACAAGCCCAATGCAAGAAAAACATGAAAAGAGGAGCAGGAGGAGAAATCCACGAAAATATATTTTGTGCCAAAATCAATAAGACGTTTGAATTATTCACAAGAACAAACATCATCGACGTGTCGACTCTCAAAACTTAAAAATTTGGAGGATCTAGTTTGTTTCCTCGTGGATTTTAAAATCTTGGTAAAAAATAAAATACTCACCACCAGCTGCCAACAGACGACTGCATCTTTAAAACAAGCAAGTGATTTCTGTCGCTGTGAAAAGGTGAGACTAGTTTCTACATCAGATTTAAGAAAATATTTAGAATATGTTCAGAAATAATCAGGTATTTTTCCAGGTATGAAATACTCAGAAAGGTACATTTCTTGTTCTCTGCATCAGAATGTATTTCATTAAAACATCCGCCTCGTTGTTTTTCACATTTGCAAAATGCTTCGTAGGCTGATACGGTTGTGTGTCGGTTCATAAGACATTATATTTTTATATCATGTGGATGCCTACTGAAAAATAGAGGGCCTGGAATATAACCCTGAGGATCACCACAAGTTCACTTTTCAGATAAGGACACACAGTTGTCATCATCAGTTGTTTAAGTTCAGTTTTCTCCATGAATCATTAAATCATTAAAAAGTGAAAAAAAGCTTTTACAGCAGTCTAAAACAGTGAGAAGCTGAAATGAACCAGAGGTCTAATTTGGCGTTTTGCTCGACTGAAATGATTAATCGGTTATCAGATCGGACTTTAATCAGAGAGGATGGTTCAGGAGCTCTGACTGGTCGGATGCTGACGACACAGGCTCGTTTGTCTTTAACAGTCTCAATAAAATCACATGGTTGATGGTGTCATAAGCTGTGTTAAAATTTAATGTGACCAAGACGCAATATCTGCCCACATCTGCTGCCAGCGGCGCCTTTTTTTAAATGTATATGCATCGACGTCTTTACAGGAAGCGCCACACTTGTGTCAAAACAGATGAACTATCGATCACATTCATTGTTAAGTCACGGCAGGAAAGGGACGAGCTAATTGTGTTAGTTTTAGGCACTGCAGCGAAGGAAATGTGATTTTTCTGCTCTTGTCAGTGACAGAAGGACAATATGTGTATATGTGTGTGAGTGTCGCATGTTGTTGCACCCGCTACCCTCTCTGCAGGGCCACATCGCTGTTTATGAGTCTTGCTGTCAGAGACAGGCTTATAAAACGCTCGGGCAATTCAATACACTGTCCCTGCCTCTATTACTGACTCAACATTCCCTCCAGGGCATGTGGCGGGTATTGGGACATCAGTTATTCTGACACTTGAGAGTGAAACATATAAAGCGGTCTTCAATATTTGATAATGAATTCAAAGATGATAAAGTGGGTCGCCGGCATCATTCATGAAAATTCATGTGTCGCTAACTATAAGAAGGTGGCGCCTATTTGATGTCGCTCGCCCGCCGCCGCTGATGAGGCATTTATATTCAAGGCTCCGACTTCTCACCTCGACGAGAATCGCTCGACGGTTCCCTTTCGATATAATTCAGATCAGAAATATCAGAGTGTCTTCGGCGACTGCTGTAACGTTCTCACACCTTGAAAGATGGAAGAAAAATGAGCTAAACAACGTGTTCTCTCAAACTGAAAACGGAAAAAGAAAGAGGAACGATAAACAGCCGTGAATGTGGAAATAGAACGATGAGATGTCGGCGGCGGGGTTTAATAAACAGCTGGTTTTACAGTACGTAGTTGTTTAATGATGACCCTCATCAACACAGGAACCACAACCATTACCGCACGCTCACACTCGAGCGAGACTGCTAGCTGGGTGCTAAATTAAAGGGGGACTCCTGCTTTGCCTCGACGTGCATTAAAAGTTAAAACGATCATCCGTTAAGTTTTACATAAGCCATCGCCGGCCGAGCAGGAGTGCCGGAGCCATACGATGTCTGTCCGAGGCTTATTAGCCCGGCATCAGATCTGACGTTCGGCAGGTTTCTGAAGAATGGAAGAAATTAGCTTCCCATATGGGGCGCGGGATGCCAAGCGATCATGTAAAGTGCCTGTTCTTTTTTATCCCCTGAAAGCTTTATAAATAAAAGATTTTTGTTCTCACCTCTTCCTCATCTCTCACCTGTCTCATTTCCTTCTGCTCGTTCGTCAGTTTCACCCCCTCCTCCTCCTCCTCCTTTCACCTGCCATCCATGTTTTTCACCTGTCACAGCTCAATTTTTTCCTCATTATCTTTCGTCCTGGAACGAAGGGGTTAAGTTGTTACCGTCAGGCGATATATATATATATATATATATATATGTAGGCAGCTTGTTTACACACTCGCACTCTCATTCATAATGCACAGACCGGGTCCGGGCTGACATCATAATGCCCAGTTCATAGTAACGGTTAGGGGGCAAAGAGGCAGCAGCATTATGGATTGATGAATGACTGCGATGTTTGTTCTCCATCCTGAGTGGTATTGATCTCACTGGAAACTGCTGCACACACACACTCGGTAGTATAGCTGCAGGCAAAGGGGTAAGACTTTGCAACAGGTAACCAGCATGTGTGTGTGTGTGTGTGTGTGTGTGTGTGTGTGTGTGTGTTTACCCCGGCCTAATTATGTGTGTGTGTTGTGGAGGGGTTCTGCTTCATCCTCTCTGCGCTGCGTATCGACGCCTCCCCCCGTAGAGATGTGTTGAATATCAGCTCAGGTGATGTCGGGGTGAGCGCTGGCCTGCAGGCAGCGCCTCGGAGCGGGTAATTCTGGAGGCGAGGGAGGCTGGGCCCGGCGTCTGCCCGGCGCCGAGCCTCATCGAGATTCTGGTGTTTTCCGCGAGGGCGCAGCGGAGAGGGAGCCCGGGTCAGCTGATCGATACCGCTTCACCCTCCACCCCATACTGAGGACAGGAGCGAGGGGGGGAAGCTTACAATCTCTTCTCCTTCTGTCTGATATGAGAGCAGAATAGAAATATATAAAGAAAAGAAAAGTGCAGCAGCCGCGGTGTGAATAAATAGAGATGATGATTTTTAATTGAGGCGTGTTTTCTTTCTTAATGTCGACGAGCTCTCGGGGAGTTGTTTTTCTGTCTTTGTTTATGAACACCTGCCTGTTAGTGCGACCCCGAAGAGCCATCGCAAGCATTATTCTCTTTCTAAGCAATTGCTTTTTAAAAAATTCCGGTCTAATGTGATTACCTTGCATTTCTCGAGAGATTTCCAATTAAACCGATACTTAGCAGCGCGCCATATAAACTATCCGAGCTGAAACGGATCCCATCAAACGTAGGGGAGATAAAACGCCGAGGCCAGACGCGAGGCCAGAGAGGAAACTGAGAAAAGACAGGAGCAGAGAGAGTCTTAATGACAAGAAGAAGAAGAAGAAGAGGAGACGAGGAGGAAAGCTCCAACACAGGAAGACAAAAAAAAACAAAACGCAGAATTAAAGAGAGGAGAAAGAGCGAACTAGTAACGACAAGATAGTGAGGAACGGGGAAAGAGAAAGAGGGATGGCAGATGGGAGAAAAATATTGGTTGAGATTAATGGACTTTAAAGGTCAGTCCAGCACGTTGTATAATTCAGCACACAATAGCTGTGATTGATGTGTGTGCTTTAGGACCTTTTCTTGCTCGGTACACGCAGTATTCCTCTCCGGCGTTCAGCAGAGCCACCAAGGCTTTGAGTTTAAGCTGGGAGGAGTACAAATTCATTTAATAACGTTTCCCAAGGAACTGCAGTCTTTGCTAAAAAGAATAATAATAATAACAATAATGACTTTATTTGTCTGTCACCTTTCAAAAACAAACTTGGAAAGCGCCTCTCCTGCGAAACAAATAATAAGATGTCAGTGTGATCCAGGAAAAAGAGGATGTAAAACAAAACAACATGATTTAAACTAAAATGGAAACGAGAGGACGTCTTTTGTCGGCGAGTCGAGATGTTGAAACAATTAGCAGGTTTTTGTCAGAGGGTCTCCGGCAGCGGCCGGGCTCTCAGGGAGTTAACGGATCACAGGTGCAGCAGGAGACCGTTCCAAGGCTTTCAAAGCAAGCAGTACAAATCTTAAAATCAATCCGAAAAAAAAGCTCACGAGTAACCAGCGAAGGGCAACTGAGATTGGTGTGATGTGGCAGCAGCCGTTGTGGTCTTTGGATGTTTGGGCCCCTGATACCTGAACAAAGTGCTCTGCAGCAGTCAAGTTCAGAGGAGATAAAGTACGAGTGACCTTTTTCTAAATCTGCAGAGGAAAAGGATTGACCTGATCGCGGGTAAATGTCTTGAGTTGGACGAAAAAAGCAGGACTGCGGCACTTTTGTCAGCTGTGCATCAAAAAATAACAGCCTCTTTTTTTTTTTTTAGTAAACATTATTAGATGAGACACAGACGAGACGAGAGGTTGTTAATCCAGCTGGTGCCGGGCCCAGAGGGGATGATTATACTCATATCTGATTGGAAGTCTGTCAACTGCAGAACATTTGTTTTGGACCATCCAGTTTTTAATTTTGGGGAGACAGGACATTAAAACAGGCCTTAAAGGGACGTACACAAGGGATAAAACCCAATGAGGTGTCTGCCAGCAGGATTTATACCATTGGCTGGGTGAATACTCGATCCTGATTGGCTGGAGGGTCATTTGTTTGTGAATTTGGGGGGAGTGACGTGGCTGGTTAGCTAGGGCCCTATGATTTCCGCGATTCAGTGTCGCGGACGGAATTGCGGACGGATTAAAACGGAATATCGCGGATTTGACAAAATTTCACTGACATGCTGTTTTTATGTGAAAGAGGAACGTATGTCTGGGGAAAACTGCATGTAGGGAAGCAAATCTGGGTGGCACAACAAGCCCCCGTCAAAACAATGCAAGCATGGCGAAGCGGCTGCCCACGGCTCCGTCTTCGTCAGCGACAAAACTCAGAAACTCGTAAATTTACCCCTCAGTACAGTACAGTGTTTTGCAAAGAAGCAGACCTGAGAAATCATAATTAAAGGTGTAATGCGTGAGAGTTAGCCACCTGTCCGATTCATATTATCGGCATATAATACCAGAGTGACTGCTAACTGCTGCTAACAGTAGCTGCTGTTAGCTAGCTAGCCCTGTTAGCTGACTGTGCCTGGGCTGGGAGCTCAGAGGACAGGGGGAGGGTTGGTGTTTTCACTGCTAGCTGGTTAGTATGTTATTGACATAACGTCACAAGTATAATTTCTCATTTTGTTGGTCATCTTTGCAAATCTTTTAAATATTTACAACTTAAATTTTCAGAACAATTTTGGTATGTAAACATTTACTGCATCTGCCTGAGAGCTGACCACGTTTTTATTCAATGATACCAAAATGAAACCCATAAAAACACAAAATATACCACTGTATGAAGACATGATGAAATCAGATGTTTTTGATGCACTTTAATGTACTGTACGGTACAGTATTGAGGAAATGTGTTTGTCACCTTAATACGTTTAAAGTCATTTTTATTTAATTTGTGCACATTTTAGTCATTTATATTAAAAACACACAGTTTTTGGTAGTATAATGAGAGTAAAAGGTAAAAAAAAATGTGACTCCCAAAAATTTAAATGGAAAAAACGGAATTTGGGAAAAAATAAAACGGAATTTGGGAAAAAATAAAACAGATTTTATAGGGCCCTAGTTAGCTAGCGAGTCTTGTTGTTTAACATGCAGCTTAATATATTTACCATTTGCCTTAATGTACGCAACGTTACTGACTTCAAATCTTGTGAGCATAATGCTAGCAGTCTGGCTAACAGCTGAGCTGACGGGGTCCGGTTTATCTAGTTTATCTCCCGTTGCTAAGTGGTATCTAAGGTCTGTTCGATTTAGTGAACGAGAAATGTTTTATTTTGTTTGCAAAACACGTCAAAAATATACGATCTTAATGGTCTAATTGTTTCTTTCTTTGGCAAGTGACAATAGCGTTAGCAGGACGATGCTCTTCTCGGCGTCTGTGATCAGGAATTAATTGATTCACGTTGTCAATTAACTCCTGATAAGGGGACACCTGTTCAGGTACTATCCCTTACTTAATGGACGAGGAGGACGCCAGGGACGGTTTCCTCATTCATATTCACCCACACCGTGGTGTAAGGTTGTGTATCATCCACGGAGAAATGAAAAGCAATATCATGTCCGTACATGATCTGCCCCGGGGGCGGCATAAAAACAGTAGACCCAGAATAGAGCCCTGGGGGACACCAGAACAGAGAAGAGCATGAGAGGAGGAGGCATCGCAGAAACATGAGCTGTAGGACAGAAAGGAGAGAAACCAAACCAGAGCTGATGCCAAGTCAGCATCAATAGAGATATTTGGTAAGGTGGTGCTTTTGTCTCCGCGTTTCTCTAAACTCATATGTGACGGAAAATCCATTTAAAGTCAAAAACCATCTGGTGCAGTGCCTGAATTGGCGAAAAACACCTGCTGTGTATTCAAAGGGTTGTTTTAAGCGTCTGTGTGTTCACATCATCTCCTTCCGCTCACGTTGTCAACATCACTCACGCTCAGAGAATGTTTTGTCTTCTGCTCAGAATCTCATTTAATTATCCCCGGCTGTTGTTAACCTGCTCTCTGGCACCCCTCAGTGTTGATGCTGGGCCTGTTTCTCTACTCCTGCTGGAGGAGACACAAAGGTCTGAAGGAGGGCGTGTATCACGTGTCGGCGCACCACGGCGAGTGGGAGGACATCCGGGAAAACGTGCTCAACTACGACGAGGAAGGCGGAGGCGAGCAGGACCAGGTACACATGCATGTAACACACAACCTCAGATCCGCCATGAAACCATTTCTGAGGGACTTTTTAAACGGATAACAGAATGCAAATAAGATAATACAGAAGCTAAACCAGCAACACTTGAAAAACAGAGAGAGAGAGTGCTGTTTGTTGGTGCCTTGAAATGAAAACCAAATATCAGTTCCCTGGAGGTCTGGGAATGTTAGTCAATTAGCTGAAATTAAGCAAGTAGACAGCAATGGCTGTTAATGCCTCTGTTTTAATAGTGCTGGTAATAGCAGTTCTCCCCGTTCTGCAATCAGATAATTAATTACCAGGCTAATCAATGGTGCTGTTGTTGCCGGCGTCGCTTCTTTCATGGCGGAGCTTCTTCTTCTTCTTCTTCTTCTTCAGTCTGAGGAGCGGGTTCATTTGCTAGCAGAGGCATTAGCTGAGCTCTGTGCACAGATTGGTGTCATGTGGCAATGTTGTTTTTCATTATCTCTTGAATTTCAGAAAAGATTGCACAAGGGGGGAGAAAAAAAAACACATTATTTCTTCTTCTCTGTCCTCTGCTCTCTCCTCTCTGATGGTCCTCTCAGAATGCCTTTAACATGGTGGAGCTGCAGCGCTCCCTTCAGCCCAGCCCGGCGCAGTCTCTCCGGTACAGCTACCCGCAGAGCATCATCTCCTGCCCGCAGACCAAGCTTCCCCAGGACGGCAACAAGAAGGGGCTGTCCAACGGGAACGGCAGCGCAGCCATCGCCCTGCGCCTGGCCATCCCCCCCTCGGAGACAGAAACCTTGCCGTCCCCTTTGACCTTCCGCCGCTCCCAAAAAACCCTCTCCTTCTCCAGCCAGGACTTGGCCCGCTACCTGTGCGAGGTCATCAGGGACATGGAGCACCCGGGGGAGCTCAGCACCATGACCACACCTCGCCGCGCCTCCGGAAAGGAGCGCGGCATGGCGGCGGTGCGCTCCCTCAGCTCCCTCAGTGCATCTCAGGGTTCAGAAGTCAGACTTCAAGCGGCCCAGAGCTCCCGGCTGGACAGGTTCAAAACCCTCCGAGCCGTGGTGAGCGATTTGAGAGGAGACTCCAAGACTCCTGAGGGCCAGAAAGACAAACTGAAGGAGAGCAGAGGGCATGTGAACTGCGAGAAGAGCGGGTGAGGCTGCACTCGGAGAAACAGAACTGAAGGTTGCAGAAAAGCAACGCTAATCAGAAGGCGGTGGTGGAATTCCAAGGGGAGATAATTAAATGTGAAATACTCTGAGACTGGGAGGTTGCCCAGGGTCTATGTGAAGTCTGCTATAAATGTACTGTATTGATGAAACTTTGAGCATTTAAGTTCTTTGATATAAAACATGTTTACCAATGAATGATCAGATGTGACGTATTGTTTACTTGACATTGCACTGTACAGTATTTACTCCACGGAGAGCACTTTTCCACAGAAAGGCGCCCTGTGCGAAAAAAAAAACCAATTCATGTCATGAAACTCACCAGAGAAAAGTCTGCGAGCGAGACGGCAAACGAGTTTCCTTGTGGGAGAACTGGATTCCCTTTTTTGCTGTTAATGACTCATGAAATCGTTTATGTGACAAAATGATTTTTGTTTCATTTGTATTATCTATTTCCTTTTAAATAAATGATTATCTTTGATAATATTTCGAGCTTGATCTTGTTCAAACACGAGTTCACAGCGCCGCTCGTCAAATGCCTGTTTTTTTTTTCTTTTTTTTTGAAGTTCAAGCCAACTTTCATCATCAAATGTTGGTCGAGCCGGGTTTTTTTTCTTTTTTGGTTTTAAGTCAGAATCCTCAGCAGACGCAACGTAAAGGAAAGCTGTCTTCTCACCTACGATAGAATAATCCCTCTATGTTTTTTTTTTTGTTCATTCATCTGTCTTCCATCGTTCCTGGTGATTAGTGTGACAACATTCAGCACTTCAATATAAACCGAAACAGCTGTTCTTGTCTGACTCAACTAACAGTTACCAGCACCGGGAGCCTCTGGTGAGAAGAGCAAAGTCGATCTCAGGATTAATCATTCATGTCCCGAGCCTGCAGCCTCCTGACCTGAGCTGCTGGGAGTCTCCAGTATGAACTCACCAGCGTGGGGGTCCCAGCAGGTCGCCCTACACCAGACTTAATTAGCTGGCATTACTAGAGTTAAACAGATGTGACACTGGAGCGAGCCGCCGGGGAAGCTCCCAGAGCTGCTGCTGCGTGCTGCTGACTTGATGGTCTTGATGTCTGAATCCGGTCCACCTACATAATGCATCACACATCTGGGAGAGGAGAGGGAGAAAAGGTGGTTTCAAGTCCCTGCCTGTTTTAAAAAAAAAAAAGGGCTTCACATCCATCCGTTTTTGTACTCATGAGTGTCGGTAGCAACATCTCCCTGTGTGAGCTCAGAGATCACATTCATGCTACAGTGACTCCGTTCCTCCACATGTGTATTAATATAATTACCAGATGATCTGGATGATGATCGAGGTTTGTTCAGTCACGATCTCTGAGGAGAAAACATCTTTGCACGAGCGCACAGTGCCACCTGCTGGCGGGCTGACGGCACCGCGTCCGACACGAGCTGCAGCTCATTACTCCAGATTTACTGTGCAGCACACACACACACACACACACACACACACACTGCAGTCCACACTTCCCCACAGTGGGATCCGACATCCTTGAACGAGTTCATGGTTTGTTTCTGGAATCATGAATTGTAATTGGGCTCCAACATCATTACATTTATTAAAAAGTCGTCCGAGTGCAGTTTGCATGATGGAGTGTTGATTTCAAATGCAAATTCCACTCGCTGCCTTATTTCCTGCTGTAAACAGTTTCATAATAGGGCCCGGATTTGAATTAAGAACGAGAATTAACTTGTAAATGGGGCTGCAGGTCTGAGGCTTCATGCATTTTGAGAGCCGATGGTTTGAAATTCAAAGACTGAGGATCCTGAGACGGAGGCGAGCGGCTGTCCAGGTGTGACTGTGAGCAGGAAGAACAGAACAGAGCAGAAGCATCCCTGATAAATAAAGGATGAGATGAGAAACATCCTGCATTTATTCATTGATTTATTTATTTATTTAAATAGATGTCATTTGCCTTTCAGCCATTAGAGGACACTGTGAGTCCACCAGCAGCTCCAGACCTGAAGAAATGAGAGGAGAGAAGCAAAACTGAACGATTCGATCTGCACAGAGACGCTTCAGCTGTCGACATCAGCAGGTCTGAGACCAGTTAGGAACTTATCGGAGATCAAACATGTTGGAGATCGCTGTCCAACCACACTGTCATCAAAACACCAGGAAGGAAAGAAGCGCTCGAGATCTTTTGCCAAAGAAGTAATTGCACCATAATGTAAAAAATGAAGTGGCCGAAAAAAAGTGTTATCCGCAACTCGTGTCCAACTAAATAACCAAACTCTCTTTGTTTGAATGACTGAATAAACTGAATAAACAATCTGAGCTTAAAGGACGACACAGTTTCATACTGTTTGTTTGTTTGTGGCGGACCCTGCCACCTTCTCCAGCTGTTCTGGGACGTTATTTTCCCCAGAGAACAGCTTGTGTGCTCAGTTATTGAGAAAATAAATATTTCTGAGTTCGTATTATTACCTCAGTTGTGTCGTTAATATTAAAATTCAGAGTTTGGATTTCTTCTCCAGAACGATGTTGTGTCCCGTTAAAGGTACATTATGCAGGTTTTATAAAACAAAAACAATGCAGACTCACACCAGAATAATCCCTCTTATTTCATTACTATGTTGTTGTGTTCATGATGTTTCTAGGCGACAGTGATTCTGGAGTGAGATCAAATACAGATGCTTTTTGTTCAGCGTCAATATTTGCCTGTCGACGAACGAGATTCAGCGTTCAGCTTCAGACGGCGTCTTTATAAACGGCTTCTGAAGAATCCTCTGGAGTACATCTTTAAAAAAAAAATGGTTTCCTCGTTGTTTGAACAAGTTTTCTGAGACTTTCTGAGAGCTCAAATTCTCAAAACTCTAAAAAAACAACAACTCTCCTCTCTACTTCAGCACGCAAAGTCCAGGACGAGCAGACAGAACCGCCTCTTTGTAATATTGATTACCTGCAGAGCTATTTAACCTTATTTCACTTTTGTGTTCCCTCTCGTCAAAACCAAAAGGAAACACGCAGCTGTCATGTGAATGTCTCTTACAGAGCATCAGTTTAAACAACGATGTGATAATTGTATTCTTATCATTCATGTCATTTATTCATGAAACTGTATTGAAATCGTTGTTTTCCTTCTTCGTCCAAACACTGAGCTGTTGTTGTTTTAGCTGCAGTTTAAAGACTATAAATCACCATGTTGTACTCAATCATTAGATCAGAACAGGATACAAGAACATTTCTTTATCTGATGAGCTCAAATTGGTTTAACTCGTCCTCTCGGAGTCTGACTGCAGAGGTCATCCAGCTCTCAGGTGATCAGCAGGTATCTGGTTCACCTGTGACGTTCTCAGCTGACTGGCTGAGGAGGTTTTATAAGGAGGTCACAGTTCTCCTGCTCAGTTGGTTTTGTGTTTCCAGAGAGTCGACACATCAGTTGTTTTTCTATGTTCAACATGTTGGAGGTTTTTCTTTTGGGCAGCTTCCAAACATTTTGTTTCCCTCTTCACCTTTGGTTTTTTTTTTTGGTCCAATCCTGGACAGCAAGGGACCGACTTGTTTTGACCCTTTGTGAGATTTGTGCAGGTTGTCTCAACCAGCGAGCTCTGTTCCTTCAGGTTCTGCTTTCTGGGGAAACACAAGAGGAGTGAATGAGATGAGCTGCTAATCAGAGTGAGGCGATTTGAAGGGCAGCTTTTCTTCGAGTGTCAGAGCTTTGCAAAAACATGATTTAGGTTTGTGATTTGTATTAAAGTGAAACTCTCGCCAAAAAGCAACCGAGGCTTTATTTGTGATTGAATATGAGTCAAACCTTCGTGTAAAAGCATAATTAGGACTAAAGAGGAACTTTTAAGATTTACCGTAGTTTCGCTTTCCAGCAAGCAAATTTTTAATGGAGTGCTACGGGCACTCTGATGCTAGCATCAAAATCTCTATTTTTAAAACAGTAAGAAGTCTCGACACAACATGAAACTTTGCTGGTAGTATCACCAGGGTCTCTACACATGAACACGAGCATTGAGAACATTGTTTATGTACACAGAGTTTGCTAAAAAGAATGTTTTTGAACTACTCACTGTTGGAGCTGGATCTCCGGTGCGCCGCCGTCATGGCAGACAAAAAGGTCGCACTCGGGGATCGACACTTTGTGTCTGCCATGACGGTAGTGCGCCGGAGGTGCTACTGCTCACGTGTCGAGCCTTCTTAGTGTTTAAAAATAGCGATTTTGATGCTAGCGTCAGAGCGCTCCATTGAAAATTTGTTTGCCCGAAAACGAAACTACGGTAAATCTCAAAAGTGCCTCTTTCTTCGTGATTATGCATTTACACGAAGGTTTGACTCATATTCAATCACAAATAAAGCCTCGGTTGCCTTTTGGCGAGAGTTTCACTTTAAAACAGTTGGATTGTGGTCAGAATTCAGCAGTCTAGAGTTTTTGTTTTTTGTACCAGAGGTTTGAATTGACTTCAGCGTGCATAATTATAATGTTTGTGTTTAAACACTGTATATTTTAAAAGTCGATCACCTCACAACCACCAAATAAACTATTAAACTCGAGCTGTACGAGCTGGAAACTTTGACCAACTTGAAATTATTAGTCTTCTTCACTTTCTTTACTCGACTTTGTCAGATTTTACTATTAACAATGCAGAAAAACTGTAATATGAATGTGATTAACAGACTGTTGATAATGGTGCACTGATGCATGAGCAGCCTGTTGAGGTGGAGCACGTTGTGACTGCGTTAAATGTTGTTGGCTCGTTTAGTTCAGCGGTTCTCGACCGAGAGGCCGTTTCACAGGTCACAGGATGAATCTGAAGGGTTGTGAGATGATTAATGGGGGAAGACGAAAAAGGGAAAAACTCTATTCTTTTCATTTTTTTGGACTTTTGTCAAATCCTTTTGGTGAAATATTGGACACAGTACTTTGAACTCTTTGGATCGATCGGGTTCAGCGGAACCGTCGGGGAGGTTCGGAGGTGAAATCACAAGTTAAAGTCTTCTGAAACGTGACGAAAGGCCCCAACATGACGAAGTGTTTTATTTCTGCACCTCTGCTGATTTATGTGAAACAGGAGTGAGATTAACTGTGACTTCACTGAAGGAAGACTAAAGATCTGACGTCGTTAGAGCTTTTTATCCCGTACGACTCAGAGTAAATGTTGTTGTGGACGCTCATCTTACTGAGACACTATGTCGGCTTTTGTCACCAGTCTGGAGGGAATCGAGAGAGGAGGGTTTTTATTGCTCTTCCCTGAAATGACCAAAGTCTTTACATCCAGTCTGTGATCATTAGAGAGTCGTTGAAAAACACTCCGACACATTCAACACAGTGACAACAGTATGAGGCAATATTTACTCGGGGAGCCATCATCAGCACGGGTGATGCACTGTGTCTGTGTCCTCCTGCTCTACAGGGTGAGATGAGATCTCAGTACAGAGGACGGGGGTGGTGGTGGTGGTGAGGGTGAGGGTGGGGGTGAGTCTGGAGGCGGAGCAACGCTGCAGCAGAGTGTTTGATGTGACAGCTGGAGATTGTAAGAATGAGGGGTGACACAGAGCTGCAGCGTCCTCGGCCCCGGCCGGTCATCCAGCCCCGGCTGTCAGTCAGTCACTCTCCCAGATTCCAGCTCTGTGTACTCTTGTGTTATTAACGTGTGTGTGTGTGTGTGTGTATCCGTGTGCGCCCGTGTTTATCCTCAGGCAACGGATCTGGGAGAAGTGACAGTGTGGCGTGGCCCTCTGTCAGTCGCCCAGTAAAGTGGCATGCGTGTCAGCTCTCCTGACAGACGCTCTCATCCTGCTGGCCAACGACGGCGGCTGCAAATGTGGGACATGTCTTGTGACAGAGCGACACAGCCTACACGACAACTCGGCGTGCAGACGGGACACGAGCAGTCAAGTTTGATGTGAGGGGGTCACCGCTGAGGGCCCGGGCTCTCGGAGGGTGAGTGAAGGCTGCGGTGATCTCTGCACAGCTGGAGACGCAGCGGCCGCGCACACACCTTCACTTACAGTCTTTTGTTTGTAAGTGGGTGTAAGAGAAACCTGTTTTTGTCAGCGACGGGCTGAAGGGGTTCTTAAACGTGCCACGTGCAGCATGTTAACATCGATACATCAACACTAACTCATATCGCTAACAAACAAGGCGATCGCTGAGAGGATTCAGCCCGTACACGACCGTCTTTACTGTTATTATCCTGAAGAATTCAGTCCTGGTTGATCCAAAATATCCTGTAAATGATTAGAATCATCTTCTGTTGGTGTATTTCTGATGAGTGCTTGTTATCAGCCAACTGTGACAAATACGTTGCGTATCCTGTGAGTTCTTCACAATAAAAGCCAGCCCATATTTTGCCAGCTGGAGCAGGAAGTGTTCGGTCAACATGAAGATAAGAACAGAACTGAGATCTGATACTGTTGCTTTCAAATTGCCTAACGAAGCGCTGATTAAAAGACTACAAGGTTTCTGTTCTGTTTTTATTTCTGACACAGTCGCTGCTTATTCTGGGACATGTAGTATTAAAGCAACATTATGTAGAAATTGGCATATAAATGCACATTAAAGTAACAACACTATTAAAAATTTTAATTAGAATCAAGTCCCATTTTTTTATACTATTTGCAGATGACATTAGGTTTTTATTTCTGACGCCGTAGCTGCTTGAGTTGCGTTCGCTGCCCATCAGAATTCTGGGACGTGTCGAATTAAAGCAACATTATGTAGAAATTGACATTTTAAATGCACTTTGGCGCCTCCCACAGTTTCTGAGCGCGACGCCGCAGTCGTAAACACAAATCTCAGCTCTGGAGCACTTTGTCAGACGTAACGTTGGTGCTGACTACAAACAAAACTCATGACATCATGACAATGTCACGTGTTACCCTGATACAACACGCTGTATCAGTAATATGATGTTGAAACTGTTATGTTAAGGTAAAAAAGTTACACAACGTTGTTTTAAAGCACACTTGTTCTTACCGAGGAATCATAAAATCCTCCAGGACCGAGAGTTTGTATTTTAGCAGGAGAGGAAAAATCAAAATTCAAACTTTCTGCTGCTGGAGGATTTTGACGCCTCCCTTACTGTTATTATCCTCAAGAATTCAGTCCTGGTTGATCCAAAACATCCTGTAAATGATTAGAATCATCTTCTGTTGGTGTATTTCTGATGAATGCTTGTTATCAGCCAACTGTGACAAATACGTTGCGTATCCTGTGAGTTCTTCACAATAAAAGCCAGCCAATATTTTGTCAGCTGGAGCAGGAAGTGTTAGGTCAACATGAAGATAAGAACAGAACTCAGATAAAAAGCGTGTTGGATGGAGCCCGCCAGTATCGTCCAATCACAGATAAACTGGTGTCAGCCGATATTAAATCTACTTTTTAGAGATAATAACACAGAATAACTTGCATGGGGTAAATGTTATACAATAAAGATAATTGTTAAACCATAAATCAGTCGTCAATATGGGAATTTCTTACAGACTGATTTCATTATCAGCTCCCAGAATCAGGTTCTGGCCGGGCTCTGATCCCAGAACCACGTGCTGTATCATTTTCTGTTAATCTCTTTTTTTTACGGGTAGGAAATTTGAATCCATTGCAGGACTGGCGGACTCCGCCACTGCCAGTAAAAGCTTCAGGAAATTAGTGAATGTAAATGCATTTTTAAAAAAATGACAATCATTTATACAGTAGCATCAAAATTTGGGTTTGAATTCATGAAAGTGTTGAACGCTGAATCGTCTGTTGCTCATTAGTTTTTAATTTTTATTTAATTTGTAGTGGAAACAAAGATGATCTGGAAATAGTTTGTTTACATTTTGATTAATGTCTCTGTTTTTTTGTACTTCAGTTAACTAAAATGTTCACCCTCTTTGTTTCAGTTGTTTGTTTAGTTTTTGTTGAACTATATTAACCTCGTTTCGGAGACGCAGTGGGAATTCAAACTCTCAGAGATTCTCACAAGGGCAGACAGCAGATGGAAGGAAAACTGGCAAATGGAAAATCAATTGAAACTTGTTTGCCCTCCTCAGAACGTCAATGAACCACCGCTGACTGGTAACAGAAAGAAATTAGTGACCCTCGTGAAAAACATAACAAACGTCCAACAGTTTTAAATCCGATGAGGAGCAGAACCGGCTTTAGATCACACGCAACAACAACGTTCAGTCTGAAAAGGTTAAAACGAGTCGTTCCAGCCGGCCGTTACGTTTGGAGACGATGAGTTTGTCAGTTTTTCAAGCAGGTGTCCAAATAAAAGTGTAGTAATATAGAAGTTAACTCATCCTCCATCACAGTTTTGTCCTCTAATCGGCTTCATCAGCTGCTGGATGGTATTTTCAAGAATGTCATTTGAATTCCAGCTTTGAAGCCGAAGTGGGAAAAAAGTCTCAAAACAACTGAGAGCAATTTCTGTTGGATTAAAACTCCTTTTTCTCAGTTTGAACCTGACAGATGTGGTTCAGTCTGATTAGTTTCCCACCATCGTGCAGTTCCCGTCCTCCGCCCACAGGTGGAGCTGTTTGCCACACCTGAGCTTTGCCTCACACCACTGATCTGTGCTCACAGCAGAGATCCTCAGGTTTCTTTTTACAAACCCCAGACAGTCAGATGCTTCACCCGCTCCC
Source organism: Sparus aurata (assembly GCF_900880675.1). Lineage (NCBI taxonomy): Eukaryota > Metazoa > Chordata > Actinopteri > Spariformes > Sparidae > Sparus > Sparus aurata. The sequence goes on along the minus strand of NC_044194.1, from coordinate 3,917,796 downwards.
TGTGTGGCTCTCTGCTCTGTGAGGATGCACCGCGACGCCTCTGCAGAAAAGCACCGGCCGCAGTTTATCATCGACTATATTGGGAGCGTTTAATGGCACGATCGTGATGGATTCTGCCAGCAGGTTGATTTATCGATCCCGTGTCCTCGGCTAAGCTGTGAATACTCAAAAAGTTACCAGTCACTTCCAGAAATCACCTTCCCACACGGAGCTTTCTTCTCAGGAGCTGTAAATGGTTTTCTCTCTGCGCCACAGGTGACTTTGAGACGATAATTGATTGAATATTTGTGGGGGTTGGATAACGTAACAACAACTGAACCTGTGAGCTGTGTTTTTGTGTTGAACGCGGCCATTTGAGGCTGTCAGGGGCCTTAATGCATCCATCATTGAGGAAGAGGAGGGCTGAGAGCAGCGAGTGGTGGAGAGGAAGAGGGCGCCTGACAGATGGGCTTAGTGAGTGAATCATTGACAGCGGCCTGCTAACCGATGCTGCTTCCATCGATAGCTCAAAGCCCGCGTGATGAATTACTGCAGACAAACAATGCTGAGTAAGCAGATGTGTTTTTTAACAAAGCCAGGTGAAAATATCAGAGCGTCAGACATCAAGAGACCAGCAACAATTACAAGAACAAACAGCCGACACGCAGCAAATTCATATTTACATCTCCTGTATTTATATTGTTACGTTTGGACTGAAACGTTTTATAATTCTGTGTTCAAATTCGTAATTGTACTTTGTTGCACACTTTTCTTTTTCAGTAAAGCATCAAACGTACTCCGTCTTGTCTGAATATGTGACACCTGGAACCTTTTGAGTCTTGAACAAAACAAAATAAAAAACACTTTAAGTTCATGTTTTTATTCTGAAACTAATACGTTGTGTCTCTTAACGGGTGAACACACCAAATAAGTCACCTTTTTAAATAATTTACTACAACATGACATAATAACATAATAACATAACGGATTTTATACTATTTGCAGATAACATGTTTAAGAGATTATCTCTCAATCATTTACTATCTATCATTGTTGGTGGCAGGGTCCGCCACCCCCACCTTGCTTTCAAATTGCCTAACGAAGCGCTGATTAAAAGACTACAAGGCTTCTCTTCTGTTTTTAGACTCAAGATTCAAGATTCAAGAAGCTTTATGTATCCTGAGGGAAATACATTTCTGACACAGTAACTGCTTATTCTGGGACATGTAGTAATAAAGCAACATTATGTAGAAATTGGCATTTAAATGCACATTAAAGTAACAACACTATTAAAGGTTTTAATTAGAATCAAGTCCCATTTCTTTTATACTATTTGCAGATGACATTAGGTTTTCATTTCTGACAACGTAGCTGCTTGAGTTGCGTTCGCTGCCCTCAGAATTCTGGGATGTGTCGTATTAAAGCAACATTATGTAGAAATTGACATTTTAAATGCACTTTGGTGCCTCCCACAGTTTCAGAGCGCGACACCGCAGTCGTAAACACAAATCACAGCTCTGGAGCAGTTTATCAGACGTAACGTTGGTGCTGACTACAAACAAAACTCATGACATCATGACAATGTCACGTGTTACCCTGATACAACACACTGTATCATCAATATGATGTTGAAACTGTTATTTTAAGGTAAAAAAAAAATGAAACAACGCTTGTTCTTACCGAGGAATCATAAAATCCTCCAGGACCGAGGGTTTGCATTTTAGCAGGAGAGGAAAAATCAAAATTCAAACTTCAGCTTTGTTTCAAACTTTCTGCTGCTGGAGGATTTTGACGCCTCCCTTTTCCCGCACTAATCCTCTCCCCTCCCCGTGCGTCTCCTCCTCCTCCCCATTACTGCAGACAGAACTCCACCAGGTGCTGCTGGAAACAATGGCTGGCCCATACAGGGATCAATGCCAGGCCACTGATGGGCTCTCATTCCTTCACCAGCAGATGTGATAAATGACATGGCCCATATGTTTCAGCAGCCCAGACTCTCGCCGCCAGCCTCCTTTGTCTCCACATCTAAAGGGAGTTATGCTGTGAAAAATGTAACGCGCACACGCAAACAAAGCCCACGCCGACACACACAAACGCATTTTTATTTGTCAGAAGCCGTGGCCATGCTGAATTAACTGTGCTGCGTATCTACGTTTAGACAAGAACTGATGACAAAGACGCTCTAATTGGAGGCAAATCCCCATTGTTTATGATAATAGATGTTAGCGACGGCAGTATGTGATCCTCCGCTCTCTCTCTCTCTCCTCCTCTTCCACACTTTCTTTTTCCTCCCCTTCTCCTTGGCAGCAGTAAATCCTGATGTCTATACAGGTAGAAGTGCTCTGGCCCCTGCCTGCCGAGTCCCAGGTGTCTTGTCAGCTGTCAGAGACGTCCGACAGCAGACAGGGATGGCATGACCAGCGGGCCGGGCCGTGTTGGACGGGTCAGCCGTCAGCGTTGTGGACAGACAGGCATGTGGCAGTGATCTCCCTGTGACAGGCTGTCAGAGCCACCGGAGAGCCACCAACCAGCACTCGCCCCCTGTCATCCCACCTGACTACAGACGGAGGGGAAGCTCTGAATTCTCAACCTGGCACACGGACTCCTCTGCTGCTGCTTCCTCCTCCCCCTGCACATTACAGCCACTGTGGCTTCTTCTGAATTCAGTCGACTCCTTTATCTGCGCGGCGCATCGGTGTGGTGTCTGGGCTCGGTGATGGCGTTTTGATATTCCTGCCGAATGTTGTGAGAAGGTGATCCGGTTCAAGTGCCTCGCCTCTTTAAGATGTGTTCCTCCAGGGCAGACGCGGTGAAGTCGTACAAGACGAGGCGATGCAAGCCTGTCAAATGACATAATTGGCATTTTATAACAAGAGACGTCTCCGCAGCTCGTGATCCGAGTGTTGGCTTGAGAGAGTGTGTTTACCCCCAAACCAGTCTCTGCTCCCCCCCCCCCACCACCCACATTCTCCGTGTCCCCCGTCTGACAGGTGACATTTGGAGTGGTTCAGGAGATGTATGTGCCATTTGTATCCATGGCGGGGTCAGAGCATGTTACATGACCTGCAGGACAGCGAGCTAGAGAAAAGATACTGATCTCACCAGCGAGATCAATACGGCACGGAGAGGCTCTGATAATTGGCTGCTGTCAATCAATCAGCTGTGTGTTTGTGCAGCCATTAAAAGTCTCTTTGTGCTGCGAGGAAGTGCAGAAGGAGGGCAGAGACGGAGGAAAAGCCTGGAGAGTGAAAGGTTTGGATTCAGAATAAGTATGAGATCCTCACAGCGATTATCAGACGGCGCTTATACAAACTCTATTAGTTTTTTGCCTCTAGCGGGCCTGATACCGTCCATATATATGTGAACAGAACCATTCTCACTTCATGGGATTGTTAAAGGTCCAGTGTGAAAGATTCAGGAGGATATGAGTCATTAGTGAAAATCATCCAAAACTAAGAATCTTTGTGTTTTTGTTACCTCCTGCATGTTGCACCGCCATGTTGCTACAGTAGCTCAGAGCGGACAAACATAACCCTGGATCCAGAGAATGCCTTTAACGGTGTTCTGGGGTGAAGCGAGGGGTGTTCAGTTGGTTGCAATCTGCACCACCGCGGATCGATGCCTCTAAATCCAACAAACTCGATGTGCATCTTTATACTTTTGCCAGTTAATTTGTAGATTCATATAATTAACCCGAAATATAAGGAACAAATAATCATAGATTATTGTGAACAAGTATGCAAATTCATTAGATATAGTCGTAACTTGAGCAGCTGCAACATTTAAGTGATGCGTACGTTACAGCTGCGATAACTATGATCTGCATATTGAGTATTTTTGGGGTATTTTTGAGTAAATATCAACGTAAAATGTGACCCGAGTCCTTCACAAAGAAATCCAAAGTCCAGCAGCGTTACACAATCGTCCTCAGGCTTGTATAGATGTACCGTTTTCTCATATATGGCCAATGAAATCGTAATCAAATAAAAGTAAATAAAAGATCTGACGTCTTCCATCAGTGCTCAAAGGTACACTCACACATAACATGTGTAAACTAGTGTGTTCATAAGATTTAACTGTAGTAAATAATCAACATTGAGCTTCTTTTTATTACCACAGTGCATCATGTTCATATGTTTTGTTGATAAATCTCTTAATCTGTAAAATATCTGCAGTTGTCAGAAAACTAAAGTGCAGCAAAGAGTGTAATAAAGTAATTAAAGTATCGTAAAGTGGAGACAGCGAAACACAAGTACCTCAAAAGAGCACTCGAGCACATTATTAAGAGTTACGAAATGTCCTTAATTACTTTCCACCGCTAACAAAATCAAACACGTCGTTGCCTGAAATCGCCCGGAGCAGTTTTTATCGTTGCTATCAAGGAAATGTCACCTCAGAGCAGGTCTGACGTCAGTTGTGAAATAGTCGCCCAGAAACATCAATAAATACAGTTTAAAACGCCGTATTCTTAACGTTTCACATCATCCGTAACCTGCGGAGGAGAATTTCACAACACGGTTGCAGCCCGGTTTCATGATTGGATAAACACGGAGTCTCGCTGTTGGCTTTGGTGACATTGTGGAGGACAGAAACCTCAGTCGGTGGGGGGTTTCATCGCTAATTATCTGAGGAAAGATGCTGCATATACACTCTGCAATCACGAAGGCATTAGTTACATAAACAAGAGTATTTCCATAAACATGTCTGTGACAGGAGTGATCGAGCACCGGTCTGCTCCAGCTAGCGCGTCTGACCGAGTTAATGGGTGGTGTAGTTAGCTACGTCTGGACTGTTGGCGCACCGCAGAGGATACACACACTCACCTAGACGTGCACAAACAGAAACGCAAACGCACTTGGACACGCACACACACACACACACAGGACACCAGAGGCAAAGACTACAAATGCATGTGATGTTCAGAAACGAGGTGACATCAGAATATGCAAAAAAGACTTTGCCGCAGGCCAGAGATTTTTAATGATGAATCCATTCATTATAGAATAAGGTCATTATGCTTTTGTTGTCACGAAATGTACACATTCATCATCAGTCCACCCAGGACCGAGTCCATTGTCCCTCCTTCTCCGGACGACCTTGAGTGGAAAATTTATAAAGCGGGGGGGGGGGGGAAATAAATAAAAATAACAAACACACACAAATACAAACGCAAGACGAGTGCAAACGTGCGTTCTTGTGCACACATCGGCGTCCCCCGAAGGATGGCTAACATACACACCGTGAAATATTTTCCTAAAACACGTTCGTTTCATCACGCCGTTTACGAAGCCAGAGAGGAAATGCAACAAAATGCTGTTTGTGTGTGTGTGTGTGTGTGTGCTCTTTTTTATATCCGAACCAGAGACTAAACCAGATATATGAGCCTGTAATGAAACATTTTATGCTAATTGTATTTGTTTATGAGCAAATTAATGGCAGCCGTGCAAAACGGATGATGATGTGAGCACATACACAACATGATAGGATTCCTGAGGAATTCATTAGCTGTTTGCAGGTAATTAGAGGAAATAATTAAGGTGATTAGAGTGCGTCACATGCGCGCACACACACACACACACGCTCCAACACTGGTACAGTATACATCAAAAGATCTCCCCTACCGCCCTCTCTTGCTTTCCTGCAACTCTTTGTGGAAAGTGCTGACAGTGCTGTCTAGAACAACCCAATCACTGAACACAGAGAGATTTTGATCCCTCTTTCTCCCCTCATCTTCTCCTTCCTCGCAGGTTCTCCTGTTCGTAACGTTCCCCCCCCCCCCCCCCCTCCGGTCACAAATCCTTCATGATGGGCCCGGCCACAATCTGACACATGCAGAGGTGGCACATTGGTGCACCGGAGATACAATCGAGTTGAGAACACAATGCAGGAGTGATAAATCAACAAGCTGGAGCTCCCCAATATAGACAGCGCAGCATCACAGACAATGGGCCTGCTGTCCATCTGAGCAGCAGGGCGGCAGCATACCCACACACACACACACACACGTATATATACATATAACACTGCACATTTAATGCAGCACTCAGCCATGCACGTCCTGCAAAAATCAAATGTTCATGTGTAGCAGGAGCTGTAACATGGAGGGTAAAACCCGCTGATTATCTGAGTGTAATAAGCAGGCAGCCTCTTCTCCACTGTAATTGGTCTGCAGTGGATCTGCAGCCGAAGCTCGTTAGTGTCACAGCAGAAATAATCACGCAGTAAAAACCCCTCCTGTGACTGATCACCATATATCATACACATGCACACTTACAGATGCATGAATGATTCCCTCACACACACACACACACACACACACACGCACACAAGCTCTTGATAGGTGGAGCTTTGGTGTTATAATGCAGATTTGTGCATTAATGCCGGATCCGGAGAGAGCGAGCGTAATGTGTTGCCATGTGAGTCCGAGGCGATTGGATTTATTTGGATTAATCTTTGTTGTTATTTTGCGTTATAAAAGTGTTGGACGTGTCCGCTTTGGTTTCTGTCATCGCTAAAAGCTGCGACGCCGCCGAGGTGCAGCTTGAGGTTTCATCTTTTCTCCCGCTAAGAAATATGAGTCTCCCGGTGACGTGTTGTTTATACGACTCTCTGACGCTGACACAGTCGAATATCTTCTGCCATTCAAATCCTTCAAGTTCAGAGAATATGAGATTTTGTTGATGTATGACTTGTTTTTTTCCCAATGAAGCAAAAGATTTATCCTCTTACTTTTCTCCCTTTCCTCTTAATCTCGGTGAGGAAAAACAGCTTTTAAAGCTTTTTATGAGAATTATTCATACACGATGAACTCCGTCAGTTTCTGATTAAGTTCTGAGAAATTCATCCCTGTAAGCTGAGGTGGAGTATTTTATTGTCTTTTCTTTTCCTTCTTTTACATGTTAATAAAAAAGTCATGCACCGTGTCTGTGCAGGAAAGCCTCTGCATGCTGCGTCTGCCTGCTGTGGGAACAATAAGAAGGAAACACCGCTCTGGTTCCAGCCTCACATCTGCAGAAAATATCTCTGAAGCGGCTGATGTGCCTCAGAGAGAAATAGTTCTACGCCAGCGCTCCCTGCGAGGAGAAATACTGAGTAGATGGCATCGGAGCTATTACAGTTAAAAGAGTGTAGACCCATTTCATTGTTTAAGATGAAGGTGAAGGGCGTTGTGCGAGTGTGTGTGGGCGGTGACGGATGATCCTGATTCAGAGAGGGGGACCGACACACACCGTCTGAAGCAGATTCAGACTCCCCGACACCCAGGTACACAAGCACCTGCACCAGGAGTCATTTAAATGTCCTCCTGGGCCGTCGCAGCATCAGGAAAATTCAATCACCCTGTCTGCTGTTGGAGGGGGGGGACAACGTTCTCCGAGATTACTTGCAAAGAAACTTAATAGCTAAGAGCATTAAACGCTGGTTGTTGCTAGCACCGCTGCCAATAGTGAATAAATGATTTTGGCAGTGTGTACAGACAGGGAAATCAATACCAGAGGGTTTTCTGTGGCGTTGGGCTTCTGTATTCATGTAAACATGGGAAGTGGTTTTCTTCACACCTCAGAGCGAGATTACCTCTCACCACTGGAGGCCTGCCCGGGCGCAGAGGAAGACGCAGCTCTCAGCTTGAGGCAGGGAGATGATATTTGAACATCACCTATTCCGATGCGACGTATGCAAATACCAGGCAATTTTTTGTGTGTGTGTGGTTGCCCACGCTACATGTCAATGGAAGAGAGAGAGAGACGGAGAGAGAGAGAGAGAGAGAGAGGAAAAAAAAAAACCTCTGCTTTGATAAGTGAGTGTTCAAGCAGAATAACTGTTGCACATTTAGTGGCAGCTGCCTAGAAGGCTTGAAATTGTGTGATCAGCGATAAGCGAAAGCAATATTTCATGAAGTGTCTCTGCTATGCTTAGTCTACGCTGCTGGCTCTTTTGCTGTGCCGTCCCCTGTTGTGACCCCTCTCTCCGTATCTCCATCCAGACTTCAGTTAGGGGGCAAATAGAGGGACGGAGACGGGAGGCTGGGAGGAGGAGGAGGAGGAGGATGAGGAGGAGGAGGAGGAGGAGGCAGTGGTGTGAGGGGGCCACTGCTCAGCCATAGTGACCGGGTGAAAAGGCAGTGCAGATGTAATTTGTCCTCAATGGCTGTTTGGGAAGAGTAATTGTGGTGACATTGGCGGGTCGATAGTATGGATTTTTTGTTTGGAGTGCCCTGTGTGTGTGGTGCTAAGGGGAGGCCAGGAAATATAACACTGCTGCTCAAATACAATAAAAATGGATCGAGGGTGTGGTGGTTGTTTGCAGAGCTGGTAGCCATCGTTTGGCTGTGGATGTCATACTGTAGCTGCTGTGGTTATCAAATACACCCCGCCGTTCTGCCCTATTAACACCGAATGTTCGAGGCTCGAAACAGGTCCTTCAAACAGGTTTAAACGCTGGAACAAAACCATCAGTTAGAGGCGTGTTTTACTGGAGCGAGCGTGCGTCCGAATAAACCACACAGAGGAGCCTCTGTGTGCTGAAACAAATCGCTGATTTGTTAAGCCCCCTTTTTAAAACGTACTTCACAGGAAATCGTGGCACTGATAATGAAGCGTGGCGTCCAAAATAGTCCGTGGAGGAAGCGTGTTGGCTAACGTGCAGGAAAATGGAGGTTCTGGCCGAATCAAAAGGCTGGTTGACCCCTCGTTCCTGCGATTGTACGGTAACAGCGGGGGGTAAGGAAGACGCCTCGGGGGAGGCCGGCGGACCACAGCTCTGGTGTCCCAGTCAACTCTAACATGATCAGGCAATGGTGTGTGAGCACAATGTGTTTTGTCCACCCTAAGAAATGTAATGAGGGAGAAGAAAAGGGGTTATGACACAGTGGAGAGACATACACTGTCTGTCTGGTATGAGATCAAGCCTCTCGGGGGGGTTTAAGGTCAGCATGTCCACTATTGTGCCTGTAGAAACGCTCTCATAAACATTCATTTAACCAGATTACAGCCTCTTTGTGATTTAAATCTGTTTTCCACGAGAGAGCTGGCCAAGAAACACACACACGCATGCTAACTCTCACAACAATCTGTGACACCGCTGTACCTCTGCAGTCTGACTGTAACTCCTCGCTGCCTCCTCGCTTCACTCAGATAATATTAAACACGTATGCACGCGTCGTGGAGACGAGCTCTCCACCGTGTTGGTAATGAACAGTGTGTGTCCTGTCTTAATATGACGCTTCCCACCGAGCCGCGGCCACCTCGTCGACCACAGCCAGGCCGGCCCCGTCTGTGTCACCCCTGTCATCTCACATCAGATTTCACTCCAAAGCAGTGCTCTTTGGGTAAAACCATGGACGGAGTCAACAGACACAAACAGGACCACATTTTGACACTCAGCCGCCGCCCTGACGTAACCGAGCGCGACACCTGACGTGGGGAAAAGGTCACACGATTGTCAAAGAGACAGGGGTGCCTCAGATGCAGGACGCGAGGACTCAAAAATGGACGCCTCCCGACGGTGATGATGGACACATGGCTGAAGCATGGCCTTCTGGGAGCGGTGGGAGGAGTGGACGTCCTGCCGGGAACTGTCCCTTCCGGTTCCTCCGGCGCGCTGACGAGCGGTGTCCTCGCTGATCTCACATGATGAGGCTCACGCTAAGTAGGCAAATCAAATGTGGTTAAGTGTGGACAGTTTCACACGTAATCAGAGCGGGCGTGAGTGAAGTCTCCGAAAAAAAGTTAGTTCATATTCACATTGTTGCAAATTATCCTTATGAAACACTATCCATACTGTCAGATAATGTGTTAACCTTAAGTTGCATTTAAAGCTAAACAACAATTAGCAGAGCTAGTTATCTGCATTGTTACACCGTTTACGTAACCTTCTTCTCTTAAAATTAGATTTTAATCAGCTTCTTTTAGCCTTTCTCTTTGTCTACACGGGAAAATTAGGGTTCAAATAAGTGTTAAAGTAAACGTTTGATATTTTGGGAAATGTGTTTATTTGCTTCCTTGATGAGAGCTAGTTGACAAGATTGAAATCGCTCTCGTAAGTCTGCTTTATATGAGATAGCAGACGTTAGCTCGTTAGCTAGCAAAATCTGCCTCCCAACATATCTCACGAAAAACACATTATATTGTTATCATTATAATTTTTAATCATGTCAGGAACTGAAAGGTAAAAACATTAGCTTATAATTTTCTGGGTTTTTTTTGGTTACGTTCTGGCTCGCTATGCTAAGCTAAGCTAGCTGTTATCAAGCTCCAGCTCCATATTTACCTCCCAAATGTGTGTGAACTATTCCTTTAAAATGCCTGACTGTGTTCAGACATGAAACAAAAAAACTAAATGCGTCATGAATCTTGCTCTTCGAACGTGGTCTAAAGAAAATCGTCACCTTTGATTGTGGACTTCAGCGTTTCATCAGCTTTATCGGTTCTGTAATTTACACATGTAACAGTCGACTCGCAACGTGAAATAGGAGCAAGATGTCGGTGGGCAGGCAGACGCTGTGGAGAGCAGAGTGAGGTAAGGAGAGAAAGTGAAAGAGGGTGAAAGAGAGACAGAGTCCCTGGGGCCCCATTAGAGGCAGTTCTGAGGGCCTGTGACATCTGACTGGATCAGTGTTCTTCAGTCAGAGGCTCTCCTCTTATCCACTCCTCTGCTGGAGTCAATAAACACATCACCTACGCACAAACACATACACACAGTAACTGAGCCTCTGGGGTGAACACCAGATTAGTTCATTTAGAGGAGGTTTGATTCTTTCTCCTTGAAGGTACACAGCTTACCGACGACCTAATGAGAATGTCAGAGCTGTTGCATATATGTGCTGCACCTGGAATTGGACTTTGCAGAGCCAGCAGCCATTTAGAAATGTGTTGTCATTTTTCTTTCACTGCATAAATCTGTTTGTGTGGGATGTAAACCTTCCGACGTGTAAAGACGAGGCCGATAGCGCGGACGGCCGGCTAACTTGACAGAAAAACCAACCGACGAGCCGTAAACACTTTTCTCTCGGCGCTGACAGTGCGGTGGCACCAAGCAGGGTGAAACTTTGAAAGTCAAGCGGTCCTTTATCCATCCCTGCTCTGACCTTTCTGCTAGGCTGCCCTGTATTCACTGGCTGTCAGTGTGAGTTTGTCAGGAGCCATCCGTCTCTGTCCACCTCCACCCCCCTCCCCAAATCCCTGCCGACCCATTAGCCGATAGGATCCGGGGGAGCGGCGGCGTGGCCGGCCTATTGGGGCCTCTCTTCCCTCCCTCCCTTCTCCCTCCTCCCCCTCAGCCCCTGGTATCCACGTAGCACACAGCTCATCCAGGTACCCCAGAGAGGCAAAGCTAGCTGGCTATATATATATACAGTATGTAGCGAAAGCATCAACACAGCACTACTGTCTGACGTGTGGCCCATGGGAGCTGCAGAGAGGCTGATAGCTGCTGGGACAGAGGGAGAGCGTCACTGCAGGGCTAATGCTGCTGCTCCACACTGATCTGTAGCGCCCCAGCTACAGCTACATGCATGTTTGTGGACCTGCAGCCGGTTGCATCATCTCTTACTAAATGATTTGCTAAGGGATAAACACTGAGCACCCCACACACCAATTCTTACTTAAAGAGATTGTGGTTACCATTTGTGTACACGTTAGCTGCTAGGTGTGACTGTTGTGTTGCTAAATTAACTAGCTAACTGAAAAAGATACCTTTAGCTGATAACTACACCTTTGGTTTGAAGAGGAAAATAAAAATATTCAACCTTACACTTAAAGAAAAACAAAATATGGCTTTAACAATGCTAATAACATCAGGCGAGGTTAGGTTAGCATGAACATATATATCCCACTGATTTTAAACTGCATGAATACTCTGAACTCTGAAGCAGATATTTCTCGTTGAATGTAAATGTAAATAAAACAGATTCATTTACTAAAACATTCAGACGGACAGACATTCATTTAGCTGCTAAAGGTGAGTAAGGTTGGTAAGACTGTAAAAAGCAGAAAAAGTAAGCTACATCTTGAAAGCATCCAACCAAAGAAATCCCACCATCTCCCTCCATCGTCACCCCAAAACACACCACCTCCTGCCCGACGACCCCAACACAGACTGCTAGCTGCTACTTCACTAAAGATTTTTGAGACTAATAAAAGCAATCAACTCTGTTAAATGCAAAATGCCACAATGTAAACACAAGAATACAGTCATCGCAACGTATCTCAGTCATAAAAGTCTAGCTAGCGCTACAGTTACTCTGCTTGTGTGCTTTGTGCTAACATTAGCCGCTACATTAGTCTGTTCCTGCGGCGGCGGCTCGCTCATTGGGCTGAGGGTCTTTTTGCTTCGAGCTTTGCTAATTGATGTCATCGCTAACAATACCCATTACCTCATTTCTCGCTACCATGTAAGAAAACACCTCACACTATCAAACTGAACATAAACAACCAACATGGCTAATGTAAGAAGGTGTTGCTTTTGAGCTAGTAGCTTTAGCGATACATCCACCATACACAATGAGTGAAGAGTGCATAGGGCAGAGTGTAGCAGGAGGGCGGGTACGTACGTAGTCCATAGGTAAACGATTGGATGGGCTTTTAAGACAGTGACTTCCTGTTTTGCACAGCTTAGTTGCTTTTGATTGGAGGGTACGAGAAATGTTTCCTTGCAACCAATTAACAAACCATTAAAGTTGTTGGTAAGACATTTTCCATTTTAATGATAGCGCCTTGCCTCCTCTGAAATTCTGAGAGACTTCACAAACAAACTTTGCGACGCACCAAAACGCTGGTGCAACCAAATCCAGCCGAGGATAATTATTTTCTTCATGCTGATCGATGTCATATTAAATGTTACTCTGTCTTACATAATGCTGCAATTTGATTTTGTTCCAGTCTGCGCTGGCCTCAGGATTAGACAGGGAGTGTCACAGCGGAGACAGGCGGGACTTAATGGGACGATAGAAAGGGCGTGCGAGGAAGAGAAAGTAAAGTGAGGGTTTGGAAAAAAGAAAGTGATGCAATTGTGAAGGATGGAGGGATAGATGGATAGCTGGAGCGATGTGGAGGAGGAGTAGAAAGGTGGAGGGAGGAGAAATAGACAGTGAGAGAGGGAGGGAGGAGGCAGTAACATGTGATTAATGGATGGGTGGTAGTGGGGAGGTTGAGGCAGACTGGGAGAGAGCAGAGTGACAGTAATAAAGTGAACCTGCCTCCCATTCATCTCCCTCAACCCATCTCCCGTCTGACTGGTAGGGCTTTACACACTCTGACTAATGCCACGCTCCGCATGCGGGCACAGACGCCAGTGCCACACACCGCTTTTGGCTGCTATTCCGCCGCCACATAAATGAAAACGCACCTTCTCGCGGCCTCCCGTCGCCGTCTCCAAGCCCCCGTCCCCGAGCCTCAATCATTCATCAGCGGCGATAGCTGTCTGAGAGATCAACACTACCTCATCGCTTTTTATGGCTTCTAAATCACACTGTGTATCAGACTCATCTGGCGTAAAAACAATCGCTATCGTCGCTTTAACAACAGGTCAAACATGGCAGCCGCGCTCGCCCGCGGGACATACACCGCGCGACCTTTTTCGCAAATGGTATGCGAGCGTTTCTGTATCCGAGTCAGGTGATGCCAACGTGACAGTCTGCTGGTATTTTTGTACTTTTTTTGCCCCAGCTTTTTTTCAAGGGTGAGTCTGCGCGGCAGCGGCGTGCTAAGGTAAACAATGGCGTTTAGTGACCTTCCCTCCGGCTGCCGTAATGAGATGCACATCCCCAAATGTTGCCTCATTAACCTGTCCTGAGCTGTTTCAGGTCACATGTTTTACATTGATTCCTGCACTGGGGGAACGTCACCCCTCCGTAATAGGGTTATGTTAGGGTTGTTACCTCTGCTCATAACACACTGCCTTCACTCAGACTTTTCTGTAATTATAATAAATTAAACATGGCTCGCAGTGGAGAAGATGAACCTAAATATTCATCCTTCTGGGATTGTGCGTTGCATTTAAAGTGAACCTTCGCTGACCTTGCGAGTGAGCGGAGAGCCTCATCCCCGCGAGCCTCCCTCCCCTCCCAAATGAATATATTATTAGACGTCGCTCCCGCGTACGTGCAGGTGAGCGCGATGTTGAAATAACTCGTGGACGAGCGATCATTCATCTTTCAGTCAACCTCCACTACGCACCGGTAAATCACAATGTTTGAAACCCCAACGAAGCCTCCAGCGAAAATAAAATGTATGACTAAATTGGCTTAAATTACTTTGGCACTGACTTGATAAAAGACCTTCCGTGTTATTTCAATCATTAGTGGTTTTAATTGCTCCAAGGTATAATGAACACATTACTAATTGATAAGGAAACCAGTAACAGTAAAAAAAAAATCCCTCTCCAGCGAGCCCCACCTGCACGGGGTAAATCTGTCTTCATATCAGCGGCATGACTTTTGCCCGGGCAGACAATAGATTAAACAATGAATGAATGATTTATTAGCTGTCGTTGTCATGCTATTTAGATGGATGGGTGTACACGCGGCATGACCTCACTTCCTTGTTCTCTGCCTTGTATTCGAGGGTATGAAGAGAGGAGGGGGGTGGACGGGGAGATGTTGGCAGGGCGGGGCGGGTCAGGCACGCCACTGGCCACTGACAGGACCCAGCCACTTGATCAATGATCCCTGGATTCGATATTGTGTGTGCGTGGGGGTGTGTGAGGCAGCTGCGTCTGAACTTCAAATACATATGGAGGGACAAAGGTGTGTGTCTGTAAACTGTATCTATCTGTGTGTGTGTGTGTGTGTGTACATGTGGGATGGAGTGCAAAGCCAGAAAAGTAACTACCTTTACTCTCTCCAACCTTACCTCCCCTCGCTTCCTCTTTCTCCCTCTCTCAAATGGGTTATTCTGGCGATGGCCCTGACAGGCCATGGTTTGGATTTTGATTTATGTTCCTGTGAAGCTCAAATCAAAGATTCCATCTACTGCTGCTTTATGGCAGCTGGGATGATGAATGGTGCAGTCTCTCGGTCAAACCAAGCCTCTGTGTCTTTGCCCCACATTTTAATTGCTAAAGTAGCCAGTCATCGCTCAGCCCTCCTACCCTCTCCCTGCCTCCCAACCTCATCCTTTCTCCTGCTTTTCAACCCATTGTCTCTCACCCGCTCTCATTCACGCTCAATAATGTACCTTTATGCCTTCAAAATGTGTCGGACGGCGTAGCTTTCCTTGATAAAAAAACGCCCAAATTGGCACCTGAAGAGCAGCCGCGCGAGAAGACGATAATCACTCCCAGTTTATCCAGACCTCTACGCGGTGAAGTCTAACAGATATCCTTTAATACTTTTGAAGCGCCCGTCTGTCTTTTCATCTCGCCGACGTTATTTTACACCCCCAGCGTTAGCGCGTGATATACAGCAAACAAGTCTGATGAGGGGGAAAATTCATTCCTGCATCAACATAAAAAGCCACTTTATTTGGAGGAAGAATGCGTAGATGTCAAGCTCTGATAGAGTTTATGTTTTCTCACTATTTTTCAAAAGTAAACACATTCTGCGGTACATGACATTACTAAGTAGGTTAAGTATAGCCCCGGGCCATCATCCATCAGTACAGAATGAAGCGAGCATATTCTGCTCGATGAGAGGTGAAAGTTTTCCACTGTGCCACGATGACATTTAATTTTTCACATCTCCTGCGTGTTCCTGGGATGAATTTTGGCAGACCTGGTGCAATTTAGCTGCTTGGCAGTTTGAAATTGGGCGATGAATCACAACGTGGATTCAATGGGAGCCAGTCAGTGTACAATATTTTCTCTGTGTCAGAACGGAAGGAGAGAGAGTGAGATACAGAGGAAAAACAGAGGAGAGAAAGAGAGGGGGGAGAAGGAGAGAGAGAGAGAGAGAGAGACAGAGAGAGCTAGCGAGGCTTTAGATTGTGTTCTCCAATCATCTACCACTCACACAGCCTATCATCCCTTCCTCCCCCTTCAGAAAAAAAAAAAAAAAAGAAAGAACAAAGTGCAGGAGTCGACCGTTATAAGAGGAGCCGTGTGTGGCTGCAGATGTCGAGCGATGGCGGAGGTCTTTAAGGTCTGCAGTTGGATATTTTGACAAAGAGCAGTGAAGAAAGAAATCAATAAAGTCAGGACTTTGCCAGTCACTGAGCAGAGCGCCGGAGAATGCAAAAGCTCCTCTCCAACCCCGAGACAAACTCAAAATGAGCAACCAATAGACTGACACTGCCGCTGACACAAGCCATTTATTAGCCTGGCAGCAGAATATGGTGGATTGCACAGCTGATGGTCTGTATCTGAGGACCACACCTGAGGAGGAGACGTGTGAGGCGGCGCTCGACTGTGTAGTAGTGACGAAACAAGTGTGCAATGTGCTGCAGCCACCGCGCGACATGTGACGTTTGTTAGGGTGGAATAACACACAATCACATCCACGTCTGAATCCGTATCACCGGGCTTTTTCGCTATGCACGGTAGTTTGACCTGAAGGTCCTGCGTTCGAGCCGCCGTGTTTTTGCATCATCTGCTCCACTGAGTGCTGAAGAACGATCACCTCCAGCCGGGCTTTTTGTGCGGCCACTCTGCACTTTGACCTCCGAGTGGAAAAGGGCGAGAGGAGGCGAGCAGACTAATTCTCCAGTGATCACGCACGTTTGAGTGCTTTTTGAAAGATGTGCGGCGAGAAGTCATCAGAAAATAATCGGTACAGATAAAAGCGCCTCGTTCAAAAAACAAAAGAGAAAAAGCATTTTAAAATTAGAATGAAAACACACAAGAACACTGAGAATAAATCCTGTGAAACAATTAATTTTGGTTCAATGAGTGGTCCTGATTATTCCACATATAGAGCTTCTTCAAGCCAGAGTAGATGCCTACTCACTTGGCTTCGGATTAAGATCATTACTCTCTCACAGGGACAAAAACACAAAGCAGGAAGATTGAATAATATGTTTGATTTTTTTACCATCTGCAAAAGAGCTCAGGAACAAAATCATTTCCTTACAACACTATATTCTTATTCAGTTTATTCTCTCTCTATCTAAATTGTAATATTTTTGTCTGAAATTGCATAAAAGCATTTGAAGAAAGTAGATGTTGTACTTTGAATGATCATATCTTAGTTTAAGTGTTCAGTCTGACGCTGAGGCCTGAGATCCTGTCAGTGAATGTTAGAAACCATGTTGGCTGTTTGTCTTGGGCTCTCAGCTGGGCTCACGTGAGTGGTCCTGGTTCCCCATACGGGTTTTCAAGGAGCTCCACCTCAGAGACCTCCTCAAGGCAACGGTGTGAGTCTCCGAACTCGTCCTCCAGAGAACATGTTGTGCTCTTTCCACCGCACGACAACATGCAGCAAGGACCCACGGCTCCTTTCACAGCAATTCATGCATCGTTCTCAGGTCCACGTCGTCTTGGGAGACTCTACCAGGGACGTGCAACCCCTCTCCAAAACGAGAAGTGGGCCAGCAAACGTCAGATCATTTAAAACACCTCTCCTGTTGGTTTGGACGTAGAAGAAGAACCACGACGTTGTTTGCCTTCTCGACATGCTAATCACATCTAAGAAGGCCGGTCAGAACCTCGTCCGCTCGGCTCAGCGATGCCCAACGGCCCTGGATGTGCGCGAGCCTCCACTTCCACTGTGTAAAATCACATTACCCTAAAGGGGAAGGCAAATGAAAGGATAGTGCTGTGGAGGAGCCATAGACCAGTGAGTTGTCAAAGCCATTTATGTTTGGGCGAGAACGACAGAAAGGGAGGAGGGAGAGGAGGGGAGGCGAGTGAGCAGAGGTCTTTTAAACATGTGTTCCAGATGTGCTCATTCTAATTCTAACACCTGTATTTATCTCCCTGCTCTGAGTGCTCGTGCATTGATTGACAAACAAGGCATATACTCCCTTTACAAAGTGACCCCGCGTCGCCTCCCCCCTCCGCTCGTAATTGCGCACTTCATGCGACACGGGGCCGGAAAATGTGAAGTGAAATCTCTTTGTGAGCGAATGTGTGTTTGGATGTGTTGTGTGCGCGTCCGGGGCGTGAGGATGATTCAAAGTGCCATTTGGTTGTGTGAGGACAGCCTTCACAAACACACTCGTCATGCAGAAGATGTTGTCATCCTCCGCCTCATTGTTTGTGTAAGTGATGTCTCCAATCACCATCAGACACGTGGAGGTTTCACCCTCCCTCTGTCACTCTGCTTCTCTGCCTTCTCCTCCGATCGCACAAATTGTCCCATCGTCCTTCTGCTCGCGCACTCTCGCATCTCCTCCATCGCTCTCCGCTCAAAAGGTTTGACTTGAAGGGACTCAAGGCCGGCGACAGAAATAGTGACGTGCGGTGTAAGGAATGAGATTAAAATGAGAGCCGGGCCCCCCGAGTCTTTTATTGACCAATCATCCACAATGCCTGTTCTGAAGAGGCCTGTGGAGTGAAAATTTGAGGAAATTACATGAAAGGAGTGATGTGAACGTTAAGAATATGAAAGACGAGCACATCCACGCGTCCTCTGAACAGTCCGGGTCACGTGTCCTCTGACGAGGGGATGAAATCCAGGTGAACACATTTCAAACCCGGCTCAGAAGAGACACAGTTAACCACGAGACGCTGCGTTAACGTCACTATCAGGGAACAGTCACCTCTTATGGAAACATACAGTAAACAGAAGACACTATGACATATGTGAACTCATGTAGGTCATATTTGTGTCACCGTATTAAAGCGAAACACTCGCCAAAATTTTACCAAGGCTTTTTTATGAATGTATGTGAGTCAAACCTTTGTTTAAAAGCATAATTACGACGAAAGAGCCACTTTTTTTTTGGGTCAAACTCATTTTCAATGGGAGTGCTACGGGCACTTTTACGATAGCATCAAAATCTCTCTGTTTAAAACAGTAAGAAGTCTCGACACAACATGAAACTTTGCTGGTAGTATCACCAGAGTCTCTACACATGAACACGAGCATTGAGAACATTGTTTGTGTACACAGAGTTTACTAAAAAGAAGGTTTTTGAACAACTCACGTTAGCAGTAGCTTGTTCCGCTCGCCGCCGTCCTGCCAGTGGAGAAGTGTCGATCTCAGAATGTGACGTCACCTGGAGGACAGTTAAGGTGGAACGCTCCTAAAGCTTAGTTCCATATAAATGCAGGATAATTTGTTGTTTTGTTGTAAGCAAAAAACAATATTGACCTTGCAGTTGAAAAAGGAGCCTCATATAAGAAGCAATACTAAAATAAAATGCTGGAAAAGTCACGTGAGATCTCGCGTCGCGTTGCTGCCGGAAGACAGTAGAGTTCAGTATTATTATATTATTATTATGTTATTATTATATTAGTAGTAGTAGTATTGCCTTTCATCATCAACACTAATGGCACCTTCGTATCGATTCCTTTTTATTGTGTTACCTTCTCATCTTAAATGTAATACTCCATGTTTTTATCTTATATGTTTTTATACATGTCATCCTGTCTTGTATTTCATTGATCGTATTAATTAGGACACATGAGGCACATTGTCGTGTACAATATAATCAAACTTGACTTCTACTCTGCTACATTTCAGGAGTAACTATTGTAATCTTACTACATCCTTCAGCCTCCCGTACAAAGTAACTGATTACTTTTTGCAGGTTTAGAATTGCTGTTTGTGAGATACTATGATTGTTTTTTTCTCCATGTGGATAAAACAACTTCTGTCTTCTCTTGTTTTGTTGAAAAAGCTTTCGATCGGGTATTTTTGTCGTGTGACTTTCAAACATTTGACGATCTGCTGTTTAAAATTTGCCGACACACTCTGAACACTTAAAAAAAAAGGGGTGAAAAGTTTGATTTAACACTTTACAGTCACTCCTGTTTCCAGCGGAGGACAATTAGCAATAGCAGGTAAAACTTCTGACACATAAACAGCATTTTCAGATGAATCCACATTAATGGGACGTGGCCTTTTGATGCCTTTAAATAGGACCGAGCCTTAATTGGCACCGCAAACACATTTGCAGCTAAAAGGGGAAACATTCCAGTCGTATGCTGTTGATTTCACCGTGGCTGTTTTGTATCTCTGTATAGGTGAGTACTCCATTAACGCTGTCTCTAGCTGTTATAATGGAGCCAGTGAAGGCTTTTGGCAGGCCCATTACAGCACCGGTCTCCCCCCACAACGCACCCACCCACCCAAATATCTCTTCTCATTACCTGATCGACCTGTTAGCATTCGTTACCAAAAGCTGTAGCCGCTCCCCGCAGAGTACTTCAGATAGATTTCCCATTTTAGATCAGAGCAAAGTGGAGTCAGCTTCGATTGGAGCCGACATCGGAGGAGTTCTTCAGGGCAAACCAGCTGTGACTGGGCTGATGTGTAGCTGTCACTGTGTCGTGACATGATATAATATGAAATGATATTGAACAACGCCGGTTTGGCACTAAATTGTTAGCAGGGCTTCAGGTCTGACAGCAGCCAGTTTATGGCTTTAATCCCAAGGTCCTTTAAACCTTGTTTGACATAAATTGAGTTTGGCTTCTTGACGGGGGGGAAAAAAAGAGCAATGACAGAGAAAACACTTTCCGTTCTTCTGTCTTGTTTGGTTCAAATGGAAAGTTTTTCTGTCTGTGAAGTTTCATTTACCACCGAGACGCAGTCGATGTAGATGTTAACGTCAAAGTAGCGCAGGGGAGAATTTGCTCTCGTCGCTGTATAAAATCCATGACATGCAATTTTGATATGATTTTAAACACCATTTCACAGATGGTGTGCGTATATCTGCATCTAATCACCAAAAATAATTGATGTTCTGCAAACCACGGACACGTTGAAGTGACACGTAGAATTAGAACGCCGGTTCTCATTTTAATGGTGCGACAGTGCCATGCTTTACTCTGGTTAGGTTTAGACACAAAACACAATTTCCCAGGGTGAGAAAATATCTGCTTTTGGTCAAAAATATCTACTTTTTGTCACCACAAACACGGCTGGAGATGTCAAATCCTGTCCTGAGGCGTCCTTAAAAAATATCCAGTGATGTCATGCTTGCAAATGTTGAAACACTAGCCCTTTTTAGATCGAAAAGGCGGCACATTTGCTCCAAGGTAAGGTCCTTCTAAAACGGAGGCGTAATATTCCTCCTTTTCCAAAAGCCGCCTCTGAGGTAGGCGTAAACATGTGACGTGACGTGAAGCTCGAAGTTGGGCTGTGAACCCAGACAACGAATTTGTCTTCAAAATAAGAGCTTTACATTGCACCCCACTGGAGTTTAGAACTGGGTTCTTAGCGGGGGGGCTTTTAATTTGAAAGTAGCGACCGTTCTTAGCTTGCGGACACAACAACAAGCTAACACAACCAAACAGCTACAGAGATCCAGGAGACGCTAGCATCTCCTGGATCTCAGCGGCTGTTTAGTTGCTCATCTTGACGTCCGCGGATGAAGTGATGGACTGACTGCTGTGATCAGATGTTTCCTGGTTTTAAAACTCCCCGGCTGTGGGTCGCACTACAGTGCAGGTCAGCGACACCTCCGCCCACCTCACGCAGAGGCCGGAGTGCACCCTCCGAGGCGGAAAATCGGCGGAACACAACAGACCCCCAATTTGCCGAGCTCTGTCTAAAACCGCGGACCGAGCCGCCAAAAAACGGTCTAAAAACAGCTAGAGTCTCGAGCTGCTGTCACTGGCTTCACATCCTTCTCGCCTGTTACTCCTCCAGCATTCCTTCACGTCACGAAATGACAGTCAGGTAATAAACATGCACGTCTTGTGTAAATGTCAATACGCCACGTATGGGCCTGTGACATGTACAAATGTGATCGTACTGTATCAGCGGTTTGCAGGAATGTTAACTGCCATCATTCCATCCTCGCGACCGGGCTGCTTTATCCACACACTGCATCATCCAGACCTTGAATTACACTACTGAAGCTAAACAGCTTTAGACGGTCATCTCGTCTCAGTGTTGGGACGCTGACATCAGCCAGTGATCTGTGATAAATCTGCTACGTAAAGCTCAATGAAAACCCCGAACACAGGTCTGAGGGACCCGTTACCGTGACTAATGCCCCGACTGACAGCGAAAGATAAGACTCATCCTTCACCTCAGCCGAGCCCATTTCTCAGCAATAATGTTCATAATGGAGTGCTCCGGTGTCGTTATTGTGTGAATAATTTAAATGGTGATTTAGGTTATTGGGCGGCGAGGTCACAGCCACAACACCTACCCGGGCCGATCCAGATCAGATACAAGCGTCGCTGCACGGCGAGATGCTTTCTGAGACTGACTTTTTTCCTCTGCGGGAGCAGAATGGCTGGCGATGGCCGAGAAGCAATGATTTGGTGTGTTGCTTAATTAGATGTTCCGGCGACATCTGTTTTTAAGGGGAAACTGCAACTCTGGCACATTAATTCACTTTGTAATGAATGACTGAATGTCAATGCAGGCCGTGAAATCACCAAGAGGGGAAGTATGTGTGTCTGTGTGTGTGCAACACAGTGATGCTTTTCCATCTGTTTGGCAAAAACATTCCCCCTCTAACACTGGCACCGTCGCTGCGCAGTCGCCAGAACGAGGAGGGATTCAAGATGGCCTAATGCTGATTGGAATGCCGTTTGAACGGGAAAAAATGAAACAAAGATGGAGTGGACATTATGCCGCTGAATCTTAGTTAAGGACGCTTCACAAGTGTGTGACAGTGTCATTAATCTCGTGAAATTACAGACAGAGAAACCAATACAACGGAATCAGAGGCTGCTAACAGAGAATGTACATAGAAAAAGATCCACTTCTCTGCTAAAAGGAGGTTCCTGCTGCCAACATGTGCATCACACGAACAGAAACATATAACGATAAAATATTAATTTGTACATCAAAGCAGAAAAAAAGCTTGTTTTTTTCCCCCCCGGTGCAAAGATCTGATATAAATCGACTAAATATCCTTTTCTGTGCTCTTGATGGAACTAAACGTGTTTTTTCTCTCCAGCGGGATGAAAATGTGACGCCGTTTCCTCCCTGTGACTGACTGACTGCAGTCCAAGGAGACCACTTGGCACCTGGAGTGACAGGCTGCCATCAGCGTGTAAAGATGCTAATAAGAATTCTGATCACTCACTCATATAGGCGAGGGAATTACCGCCCATCACCGGCGTCTAGTGATTCTCCACACATGGCAAAGTCAAGGGGCACGCTGTAAAACCCAGGTAAATGGAGTTGGCACGACAGCCGAAGCCAGATTCCGGCTTGACACTTCCTTTCCTAAGCGATAGCGCTACAAGATGTGCTCTATAATGTAATAAATTGGGAGCTCTGCCCTCAAGATTTCAGACTGATGAGAAATTTCTATGACAAATCCATCGCTTAAACTATCTCTGTCCTTCAATCTTCACGCCTGCGTGAGCCCGGAGGGGTCAGAGGCTAATTACCAAACAGGATA
Organism: Sparus aurata; assembly: GCF_900880675.1. NCBI lineage: Eukaryota > Metazoa > Chordata > Actinopteri > Spariformes > Sparidae > Sparus > Sparus aurata. The sequence goes on along the minus strand of NC_044194.1, from coordinate 3,894,412 downwards.
AGAGGCAGAGCAGGAGAAAGACGGAACATTCACATTTTTTTTTTTTTAAAAAGGTGCAAATTTATGCAGATTATTTCTAAGACAGGAATGTCTTTCAGTTGTAATTCAAGAGGAAGCGGCGCCTCACCGAGTGCGTCCATCGGCGTGAGACGTGTAGAGTTGTGATGGCACGTCTGTTCTGAAGCTTTCACCTTCTGCTTTATCTCGTGTGAGGGACGAATACAGCAGCACACGTTATATCCAGAGTGTTACCGTATCACACAACTCACAGGTTATAATATACTCTTAGAGAAATAATACAACATTTGACATGTGGAAAAAACGCTCCTTCACTTTATTGCCAATAGTCGAGATTGATTGGAAACATTTTTGTACGATAAATATGATACATCCACCAGCAGCTGCTTAGTTTAGTTTAAGCATTAAAAACTCAAATTAAATATGTTTCTGACTATTTCTCAGCCTGGAGCGATGACTTCCTGTTTCTGCAGCAGCCTCACAGTGATGACAAGACTTCAGGAAGTCACTGCACCCCGCCAAAAGAAAGGTCTGACACGTAACTTCCTGTAAAACCACAACTTTTTGTTTGTTAAAGGTTTAAACAAACTAGATTTAATATGTTATTTAGTGAGCTTTACAGGTGCTGGTAGGCGGGTTTTGCTAGCTGTTTCCCCTCCAAGTTTGACTCCTTGTGCTAAGCTAAGCTAACCTTCTCCAGGTTGTGACTTCATATATTGAGAGTGGTGTCAAACTTCTCATATAATTCTTAGCAAAAAAAGCTATATAAACCTTAAAAAACAACTTTATTCAATTAAGGGCAGTTAACACAGAAGGCAACAGGGTGTATCGCTGTCAAAACTGTGTTTTTGGGTGCACAAATATCAAGATTAAATGACAAAATGGATATTAAAGGGATATTCCGGTGTAAGTTTAATCCATGGTCTAACACACCGTGAAACTGTGTTAGACTCCCTCTCGAGAGATCAAGTTAGCAGACCGCTAATTTACGGAGTTTTATCAACCTCAGAAACGACCACACGACAACAATACACTGCAGTAAATGGATCCAAATATAAACCGCCACCAAAAATCCACAAATAATGCTCAGAACAGCACCAAACTTCAGCAACAGTACAAATAGGGTCTCAGCACATAGTCCGGGGCATCTAACCTCCGCTAGCTTAGCTGGATTTCTATTGTGAAGCTAAAAACAGATTTCAACTCTCCTCCATCAGCTTCCAGGTCGGGGAAGTCCCGACGCGACGATTACCGAGTGCGGTTAGAAATGCTCAATTCCGTTCTTTTCCCCTGTCCGCTCTCAATAATAACTGTTATAAACTGGCAGGTAAGACACATATGAACTTTGATTGCTTTTCCATGGAGTCATAATCATACATTTTCATCCATGAGCCGCGGAACTCTACTGCACTCGGTAATCGACTCGTCGGGACTTCCCGTCAACAGGAAGCTGCTGCAGAAGAGTGGTAAATTTAGTCAGCTTTTCAGTAGAAATCCAGCTAAGCTAGCGGAGGTTAGATGCCCCGGACTATGTGCTGAGACCCTATTTGTACTGTTGCTGAAGTTTGGTGCTGTTCTGAGCATTATTTGTGGCTTTTTGGTGGCGGTTTATATTTGGATCCATTTACTGCAGTGTATTGTTGTCGTGCGGTCGTTTCTGAGGTTGATAAAACTCCGTAAATTAGCGGTCTGCTAGCTTGATCTCTTGAGAGGGAGTCTAACACAGTTTCACAGTGTGTTAGAACATGGATTAAACTTACACCAGAATATCCCTTTAATACCTTAATATGATATGGACACACATATATTCCCAGATCTTTAAAAGAACAAGGGAGCAAATAGAAGATAAAGGAAGTCGGACCTGACACAGAACTCGGGCCAACATGGCAGACGCCTCTCTGCACCACTGTCCCTCCACTTCTCTCCTCCCTTGCGAATTCTTGCTTCACTCGGGAGAGTGATGATACTGTCTACTCTGCTAAGACTCCCTCAGCTTGACACCCCGACACGAGGAGAAGGATGTTCCTGTCTGTCTCGTCACATCACAGCCGTCCTGATTCGGATCCCTCCCATCCAACACCCCTGTGATGCTTCTCTTTAAAAAGCTGCCCGTCCATCATAAACATCCTCCCTTTTATGTTCCCCGCCTGAGAAGGAAGGGGAAAGAGAGGAATCAGCCCTCTCTCAAACACGAGCTGACAGCGCTAAGCAGACTGACGTGACATCAGAGGCGCGATGTGCCAGACGTAGCTTTGAATTTCCATAACAAGGTAACACCACAATTATTAGTCACTCAGTGAGACCATAGCTCCTAAAAACTTATTGAAATATACCGGCAATACTCGGAAAATCCATAACGGAGCCACAACTGATCCTGCGTTAAACTTCCTCTCTCCGAGAAGCGTTAATCATATAAATCATTGTTCCTTCATCAGTCTTTTTCTAAGTATTCTGAGCAGTTCTTGCGAGGGTCTTAAATTAAATCCCTCACCTTGACTCCATATAAATGTAATACTGTCAATAAAGGAGATATAAATAGATGGTGGTGTAACCATTCATAATCTACCTGAATATTTTAAAAGGGTCTTTTGGGCAACGAAGGCAGCGAAAGAGGAGGAAGAGAGGGAGAGACTTGATCAATCGTCTGAGTTCTGCCTCTACAATCAGAAGTGCGCTAATTGAAACGGTGTGGAGTCATCTACCAAACCCTAAAGGATATCAGATTTTTCATAATAATTTAACACAAAATTATAAAAAATCCCTCTTATTCGTCTCTCCTCCTCCTCCTCCTCCTCCTCCTCCCCCTCCTCTTGTTGGCTGTCTGGGGAGAAGCGCTGAGAAATGTTAAGGAGACCTTTTCAATGCCTGACCCGCTCAGTTTGTGAATGTTAATGTTTTTTAATGAAGACATGAACTGAAAACTGAACTATACGGCTTGATAACAAGGGTCTGAAAACCAGGGAGGGGAGTGACAACATCACAGCGGGCGAAACGTAATTTCTTCAGAGTGAGTAGTTCACGCTTAAGGGCAACGAACGCCACCCGGAACAGAGACATGTAGCATGTCAACGCTGTGAAGAAAAGATCACGAGTGGTTTAAGGTGGACATGTTTTAAAGGTGCTTACTCTGAAAACCTTCATCGCATGTCCACCTTTTTTTCCCTGAGCTTTTCTATTTTGAGTGTGAAGCTAATGAATCGGGATCTGGGAAAGGTTTCTCTGCAGGCTTTACAATGAGGAATGATAAGAGATTATTTTAGAATGAAGATCAATGACTGAAGTCCAAACGGTATGAGGAGGAGCAGCAGGAGGAGGAGGAGGAGGAGGAGGAGGAGGAGGAGGAGCATGTGCCCTAATGTAAGATGAGTGTAATGTGCAACCCAAGGCCAAAGGCAAAGAGCTTCATCTCCCCCAATTCTCTTTACAGGAGTGGAAATTACTCGGTGCCATACATAGCTGATTTACACAAATTAATGACCTGGGTTATTAATAGGCAGAGATGCATATATTAAACACTATGAGTAAAGGTAGCTTTAATTATGCATCCTTTATAAAACCTGTTTGACTTCAGCGCCTGGCGTGCATTTTCAAAATTAATCCGATTCTTGAGAAATGAGCGTTAATAAAGCGATTGTGCCTCCTTCTTTTCTGTCTGAATATATCTGTAAACTCTGACAGTAAATTAGGAGGGAACGCGCATTCAGAAAGATAATAGAAAAAGACTCACAGTTATTTATTTTTATGGCCTGATTTAGCTGCCTTGTCAGCTAAAAGCACTTGTAATAGTCTTTTCTTTTTTTTTTTCCTTTTATATTATTTATAGCGCAGATATTCTTCTGAGCTCATGTGCCACACGGATGCTGCTCACATTTCGCCGGACACTTTCGGAGCCACCGTATGAGCGAGGGCTGCTGCCCTGCCCCTTCTGTTGTCCGAGGGGACCGCCGCACTGACAATGGTGTCACCTCTCCCCCCGGGGGGGGACACCTCCGAGTGATTTGTGGTCGGGGAAGACTGATGAACTGCTATTGCCACCCTGTTTCTTTGCAAGATCAATTCTACATGTAGGAGCGCGCTTTATGAATGATGGAGACCTCCTCAAGCCATCCATACAGCTGCCCAAAGACACGGCTGTGGCCCCCATAGCACCTACAAGGCAGGAATAAAGCAATCACTCTTCTGAGCGGGGCCATGCATTACGCACACACACACCCACACATGAACATACCCACATGAATACACAGATAAACCAACAGAGGCCTGCACACGGACAAACACTTGTGTCTGTGTGCAGGAAATAAATGCAAAAACCTCTCTTCAGCATCGTTTTCTCCTTCACCTTTTTAAGTTTTATTCAGAAGAATGTCAAGGAAAGGAGCAAAACTTTGCCCCGTTAAAGAGGACGGGTGTTTAGTTTGGACAAAGCGGCGCTGAATGGGGGACAAAACTGTCAGATTGCACTCTGACTTCCTGGACGGGCCTTTAACTGGGAGGACGCCAGTAAGAGAGCGATCCGACGGTGCTGACGGATCGCTCGCAGCATATCTGAAGGCTGAATAGCATTGTGAATAAGAGCAGCATACATAGATGTCATGAGTCCTGCCTCCCGCAGAGAGGTTGAAAGTGAAAAGTAGAGCGCAATGAATACTTGAGTGTTCTGGAGGCTATGAAATTGAAAGACCTCTCTCCTTTTTTTTTTTCCTCGCCCAAAAGATTTCAATAGCAAAACAGAAGCAGCTCGTGCTTTTTAATCGCAACTTTTTTGGAGATTGATTGGGCGAATCAATGCAGGGGTTTTTTTGACAGACGCTCTTCTTTTTATGATAATCCCGATGTCAAAGAGCGTGGAGAGGGGGAATAATGCAGCAGGGCTACCTGAGATAAGAGAGAATCACACGGCGTCTCTCGGAAAAAATCTGAATAGTTTAAACGCTTCCTGTATCAGGCTGAATTCCCTCTGTGCACAAAAATATAAGCTCCATTTTTTATTCTTTAATTAAAAACGCTTTCACACTTTCATCAGCACAATAATGTTCAAACAGCAGCCGAGATACGATTTGCATCTCGCTAATTGCACACAGAATTTTCACTCTTTCCGCGATGTGCTAAACACTCAGCCAGGTTGCAGTCTGCTTTTTTTTTATATATATATATATATATTTTTTATTTCTAACACACGCAGCAAAGCAAGACAGATGCACAGCTGAGATAACTTCCATTTACAGTGTAAGCCTGGGAGAGCCACAGTGTAGAGGCCGTATACTATTTATGGGTTAATCGATACAGTCGCTGGATGACACCATGTCCCTGCTACTTTCTGTCACGATGATGGCTCACTAATTTTGGAACGGCTGCTTTCTCCTTCCAGCCGCTTCTGCAGGAGACGGTTTAATTTGGCTGTAAAAACGCCAATCACCGGGGTTACTTCTTGTTCCTGGGGGGAGGTCATGATGGGGGCAAGTCCATAGGAGGAAATATATTCACATAGTTCTCTTAGAGACACTGCTAACCCCCCCCTGACATCCCATTTGGGTTGTAATTTCATGTTGTTAAAGTGACAGCGACCCGGGCCTCTGTGAGCCTCTTAGAGACGGAGCGAGCCCGGATCAGAGAGGCCTGCGAGTCTCGTTCTCCTGAGCGAGGACGCTGCTGCACAAAGTGTAAAGATGGTGTGTGTTTGTGTGCATGATGTTGGGGATTTCGCAGCATGTTTCTGCTGTTTGTATGTGTGTTTTCTGCAGGCAGGCGTCCGAACACATCAGAGGCACACAGAGAGGGGGAGGGGAAGGGAGAGAGACCCGGTACCGACCCAATCTGCAGAGAGATACTGCTGGCTCGAGAAAAAAGCGAGACAAGTGTAGAGAGAAGAGAAAAACACTCATTGCGTTGGATTTCAGGCCGCTTCCTTGAACTGACTTTGATCTGCTCCCTGATGTGGATATATGGGAGAAGTGATGCTTTTACTGTGATGAAGGCTAACGTTTAACTGCTCGCGTTAAATTAGCGAGGAAGAGGAACCCTCAGGCGTGTTTGCATTTCGAGAGGTGAGTGGAGAGGGGGAGTGGCCTAACACGTCTTTGAATCACGACTTCAGCGGCGTTTATTTGGTCCTGTCGCCTTCTGGATCAGCACTTCCTGTTCCAGTGAAGAAGCAAACTACAAAACTGATTAGTGTTCATAATATAGGCTGTGTGCTGTATGTATACGTTCTTATTTTAATTTACATATACTTTATTGATTACTGTTTACTTCCTGGGTTTTTGAAGCTGAGGTTCTGAGACGATGGCCGACCCGTCCGACAATCCCAAAGCCTCAGTTTTCTACGTATTAGGAATGAGACTCAAAAATCTACTTTTCTTACAGTCAGCACCTTTAATAGTGACATCACCGACAGGTAGGGCTGCAGCTGTATACAGGTGTTTAGATTTACTGCAGGTGTTGAAACAGAAGGCGTATATTTTCTTATTTAAGGTGTTGAATTCTGCCGTATCAGGTATATTACAAGTTTGATTTCTGTCAGGACGTAATATTTTGTTAAATTACTGTACGCCAATGTAAAAAAGCTCAATGTAACTGATAATAACAACAAAAATAATGCAATACTCCATATTGTGATACCGTTAAACCGTCATATTTTACAAGATGATTATCAAACCATTAAAATCTGATTCTGTCGCTTAATGTTTATTTAGTTTACAGGCTTCAGGAGTCACTGAAAACATGTAACTGGATTACGTAAAAGGTAACTGTGTTCTAGTTAAGTGTCAGAGGAAATTATGTAATTAGATTACAAATAAAAATGGAGATCAGACACACATCACTGATATTTATATTTTAATTTATTTGCTAATGTTTGGCGTCCAAAATTAAGGCAAAGTCATCAAAGTTACATGACTTTATTATTGAGATACTTATAAAACATTTGTAATTTACCTGTTTGATCCCCTCATCGAACACTAAAACACCTGTTTATTGTTCATTCTCTACATTTATCTCACATTAATATATACGTCAGCTACTGTTTACACTACAGTGTCATGATGATGTCATCTGTTCTAATGTAAATGCTCAATGTACAAACTGCAACATTCTCCATCTTTAATTTAGCTGTTTTATCTATTTATCATTAACCTGAACGACAGCGTTTAACAATCTATTGTACTGGTAACACTGATTAACCATCACCTGACAATGCTTTTTAAAAACATTTACTGAGCAGCTGCTTGTTGTTAAGTTACATTTAATGTTTATAATACCTCGTACATGGTTAATAATATATCATAAATACTGTGTAATTCATCTTTACAGTGTTTGGGTGCAGTAATAGTTGAAAATGATGTTTTATAACCTTTACAATGCTTATTAACTGACTGAAGTTTAATTTACCATGTATTATATAAATATTATGAGTGTCTTGCATGTTCACATTCAGCCTTTAACGTGTGTTTTGTCACTAGCGGGACAATTAAACTCATTTAAAACAACTTTAAGAGGAACTAGAGTCCAAATACTATTTTTTAAAATACTATTTTAGCTGTTTATCATTAACCTGAACAACAGCTTTTAAAAATCTACTTTACTGGTAACAATCTGTGACACCCATCACCATTAAAATTCTACATTTATGGTTGTTTAAACATCACCCGACAGTTATTTCAGTGTTGACAAGCAATTAAATGTTGTTTTTTTATGTTTAAAATACCTGTACATGTAATAATATATAATAAAGACTGTGTAGTTGATCTGTACACAGTGTTTGGATGCATTAATAGTTGAAAATGATGTTTATCATCCTTTAAAATGCTTATTCAATGACAGAAGTTTGATTCACCATGTATTAATCGGGTTTATTATAACGTGATATTAACATTATCAGCCTCTAACGCGTGTTTTCTCACTAGCAGGATAATTAAACTGACTTAAAAACTACTTTAAGAGGAACACAGTGTTAATCAGAACAACGTGCAGCATCAGTCGTTCGTGCATTTCTGCAGAAACACGAACAAACACTGATGTGATGATGTTTAATATCCAGATGACGCGTCCGGGAGGAATGCGAGGCGCGTAATCCGGTGACACGATCGCGGATTGTTTGTGGTTTTCGTGGCTTGTAACGATCACCGTGCAGCAGCCTGTCTGTCTCTCTGTCTGTCTGTGTGTCGGCTGTGATTCATGTGGAAAAAAAAAAAAGAAAAAAAAAAGCAAAGCAGAGGTAGGAGGAGGACACTCGGCGGCGGTGTGGTGTCCGCCCCTCTCTCTGAGAAGTAAAGAGTTAACGGAGCGGTGGGTTTGCCCATTCTCCTGCTGTGAGTGACGCGATCATCTCTCTTATCCCTCAACTTTGCCTGTTGCCAGACCAGGCAGCCGAGGTGGACGCTGGCTTCTTCTCACGGCTTGTCATTTCTTCAACGCGATCACAACCGACAAGAAAAGAAAGAAGAAAAACAACAACTCTTTCCACTCTTCCTCCGCCTCCTTTTATTTACGTTTCATCCCCGCTGACTTTTTGTTTTGGCTGCTGAATCCGTAGCGATGATTTTTAGTTTTTCTTCCCATCGGACTCCCCGATGTTGTGCAGTCTGCTACACGAAGGCGTGAATCTTTTTTCCTTCTTCTCGCCGAGTAGAGGTGGATCTTCCCGGATACGCCGAGGAGCAGAGGAGGGGGGTTTATTGAAATTAAAAGACAGAAGAGTTTGACGGAAATCCCCCCGCACACACACGAATAAAACATGCCGCGGAGGAAACAAGAAGCGCCCAAGCGCGCAGCAGGTACGTGCGTGTGTCCAAAACTGTAGCGTGCGTAAAAAGATCCAGCTTTACTGCGGATGTTACCTTTTGTTTTGTAAAGCTCACTTTACAGTCACTGCATTTCCGTTTCCACTTTGCGTGTGTGTGTGTGTGTGTGTGTGTGTGTGTCTCTCTCTCTCTTTAGCGATGCGCTTTGTCACTCTTGGCTACTCTTGTGAGACCTCATAGAAACTGTCCCCCCCCCTAAAAAAGCGGATGTGCGGTTTTTCTGTACAACAATCTGAGGAATCGTGCGTGCGTGTACGTGTGTGTGTGTGTGTGTGTGTGTTCCCCTCCGCTGTTAGTTGACTGCTTGTAAACTTTCGCTTCCTATTGTTCCCAACGTGAATCCTCCCCTCATACATTTTTTTTGGTACCGATCCGAGAGCTGCTGCTGTCTGTATTTGATCTGTAGAAGGTTAAAAAAAAAAAAAAAAAAAAGCCCCTCTGGAAACCAGCCGTGTTTTCTTGATAGTGAGTGCCCGAGGCGTGCCATAAGGAGGGAGAGGAGGGGAGGAGGAAGAAGAAGAAGGGGGGACATGAGGGCTTTGTGCGCATTTGATCCAAGCGCATAACTTCTTTTGCACAAGCGGGAGGAAGAGGAGAGGAAAAAAAAGAGAGAAAAAACAGAAAAGCCCCTCTACCTCTGAGCTTTTTTTTTTCTCTTTTCTTTCTCTTTCTTGGGATAAGATAAACAATTTGAGAGCGGACAATGGAGGTTTCGTGGGCTGGAAGGAGCCATAATCGACAGTTGCCATGTCCGATTTGACGGTTGATTGATTGGCTGTCATGCGGCTTTGATCTGATCCTTCCCGATTTGCATCAGAAAATCACTTCCCACCATGTGCTGCAGGCCCCTGACGTCACGTTTAAACCACTTTGAAAGGCCCTGTGTACTTTTTACCCTCTCTGCCTCACACACACACACACACACACACACTCCTCTCTCCTTCTCTCTCTCTCTCTTTCTGTCTGATGGTCAACTGACTCACGAAAAAGTGAAAGAAGGGGGGACAAAGTGGTTTCACTGTGAGACATCACACACACACACATACAAACAGACGCACACACACTTCCAGCAGAGAACATCACACTCCCCATGTGCACATGCTCACTTATTCACTTTGAACACACACACACACACACACTCACACACACACAGTGGGTAGAGGAGGCGGGGAGGAGTGGGTTAGAGGTTGTAAAAGGAGCCGTGTGCTATGTAATGGAGGGGAGGAATGGGTTTGCTCTGTCAGACCGGGCCGTCACAACGGCTTTGTTTCATGTTTGATTTAATTGTCTCTCCCCTGACAGGCCCATTCATCAATGGCTTTAATGGTCAATCAGAGACAGGCTGAGTGAGTGCTCCCATTCTGTTTAGCCATAAGCTGGCCTGGGCTTTTATTTCATCAAAATGCCCCAGCCTAATGTACATGCTCACTGGCTCAGAGTGGCCGCGGGGAGCACATAAAGAATGACTGAAAGCTTTCTGATTTCAGATCAGTGAGAAGGATGGGGCTCTTTTTTTTTTTTTTCACTCTCTTTCTCCCTTTCCTCTCTTTGCGTCTCCTCCTCTCCCTTTTCTCCTCCTCTTCTCCTCCCCGGCTAACACTGCTGCCTTCTCTGTTGACGGAACGGGAATAAAAGGCTGTAATATAGATCGTTTTGTGTTTTTAGAAAACAACTTTTTCTCCCTGAATCCACGCTTCTTTGTTCATTCATTCATCTATTCATTTCTTCATTTTTTCATGCTCCCCTTCCACCCCTGTCAGTCAGCCCGTGCAGCTGCAAGTTATAAAGTTGTCAACTGTTCAGTGGCACACAAAGGGTGATGATGAATTGATTGCAGCACAGAGCATGGTGATAGAGAGAGCAAAGAAAAGGATGACAGATGATGGGCCTTGATTAGGGACTTAGGGGGAGAGTCAGCCCACTGCAACCTTGAGACTTGCATGAAAAATCCCCCCTCCACCTCCACCACCACCCCTCGCTCCACACACACACACACACACACACACACACACTGCTTTGCTCTCTCATTGTCTCTCCACCACACACTGTCTCAGCTTCTCCCTCTCTTCCCTTCCTCCGTCTGAGAGGGTTTCTCTCTCTCTCTCCACAGTAGAAAACTTGTTTTGCCTGCTTCATTAGCGTTGGTCCAATTAGCCGTGAGGCTGATGGAGTCCTGACAGGCCCTGTGATTGGAGATGACAAGCTCGGGGTGCCCAGCCCAATGAGGTTTGCCACCACTTTGATGTAATCAACTTGATATTACACAGAGCCGCTCGCCTTTGGTTGTGCTGTAACTCAATTTTCCGCTGCAGGTGACAAATGGGCCTGCCTACCTGGGTCAGGTCTGAGTGCTCTTAACAACCGAGGGCAGCTGGCCACGTAAACAGCCGAGCAAACATGAGAAAGAGACTCCCCCAGCTGTGGAAATACAGGCCTCCTTCCTCTGCGGCTGGCCATTAGCTCTGCCGCGAGGCCGGCCGGAGCCCTGAAGCTGTTGAAACGGCTGCAGAAAGTTGAAATACTCCACCGACTTAACAGGAAGTCGGCGTCGGCTTTACAACGTGTGGGCGAGGACGCGGCGATTTCACTGGAATGTTTAACCTGCGCAGTGTGTCCGCAGAACGCTGTCAGTGTGTTTAGTGCGCACAGTTCTCTGTCATGGTCTAGTCATATATGTGTGTGTGTGTTTGTGTGTGTGAGTCCAACACAGAAGGAGAAGGGTGGGGGCGGGTGTTCGTCTGATTTGGACCGGTGCTCCACAGCAACAGTCTCTTCTTTCTGCAGGGTCAGGATTACAGCTGCCAGACTGGCAGCCATCACTCACGTCTATCTGCGAGTGAGCGAGTGTTTGTGTGTGTGCACGCTGATATCAGTCAGCATGCACTTTCTGATTTGTTGGGATTGCGTGTGTGTGTGTGTGTGTGTGTGTACGGGGGGGTTTGGCTGGAGATAGTGATGAAAGGAATTGTAACCGTAGACCACCTGCTGGGGTCGAGCCATAACTCTGAACTGCGTATGCACCCGACGTAAGCTCGGTTTCTTCCGTCTCTGCAGCGTTACTCCGAACTCACCAACACGACACGTAGAGCACAAACATGCCCGGTGGAGGTACGAGCAGTTCGAAGCACACACCTTGCATACGACACATGTGTGCGTGTTGTGACCGGGCTGTTAAAAGCAGCCAGCGAAAAAATGGAGTAAGCTGTTTTTTTCTATCTGTCTGCCTTCCTGTTGTTTAAGTGTGAAAAGCATGCCCTTACGGAAGCGGCGGGGGAGCGAGTGCTGGGACCTAATTGTTTCGACCGACATACGGACTGACAGCGTTCGCGAGCTTTAACAACAATACGCCTCCGCTGGCGTTGTTTGCAGGTGCGAGCGCGGCGAATGTTTTGGCCTTGCAGGGCCCCGTTGCTAATGAAAGTCCTGTGGCTGGATTCCGGTGAGGTTGAGTCACGTCTGTGATCTATGTGTCTGATAAGTGCATACCTAATGAGGCTGTGAGCACCAGTGGAAGGAGGCGGGCTGACAGAGTGTTTCCCACAGGTATTGACAGATGCCTTTTTGTTTTTGCCATAGGCCCTGACTCCATAAATCCTGCCTGTGTAATGATAACAGTGCCACCCTGCCAGCAAGTGAGTGAAAGGGAGAGTGTAAGAGGAGGAGGAGGAGGAGGAGGAGGTGGGGACGATGAGGAGAAGAAGAGTGGGGGCGGTGAAATGGGCCTTCTCTCCTTTTTAACACACACTTGGCAGATGTCAAGCCATAGGGTTGGGCTCCGGGAGAGAAAGAGGAGTGTAAGTGCTGTAGTAGTGTCACAAATAGAAAACCGTTTCCCTTTCAGTGTGCTTTCAGCCGAGGTTTTCAGCCGGGACTTGCTGTCTGGGCACTGAGTCGGAGGCTTTGTAAAAATAGTCCCACCGCTGTTGTGATAGATGCAGCTGCACTGTGGCGACAATTGGGACAGGCTGGATCCCTCCAAACACCACCTCCCACCCACCCACCTTCGCTCGCTCGCTCGCTCGCTCTCCCCTCGTTCTCCCACCACCCCTCCCAGAAGGTAGCGAGCGTCACAGCCTGGTTGGATGTGTTCTCTTTTCGGGGGGGAAACTGAGCCGCTCCGGTCTTCAGGGGTCCTGAAACCCAATCCAGGAGGAGAATAGCCCCGGCCATGCCAGAGAGCCGATTTCCTTTTCAACAGAGTCATTTATCACTGACCCACCCTTCGCTTCTGACACGGTGACGTGTGTCATTTATCAAACAGGCTTTACCAGACACACAGAGGAGGGGAGGTGGACGGGGAGGTGTGGGGGGGAGGAGAGAGAGAGAGAGAGGAAGGGAACGAGAGAGTGAAAGAAGGGGAAAACAAGACAGAGAGAAACAAAGAGAAGGAGAGGAATGGAGAATGAGGTGCAGAGTCAGTGGAGAGAGACAAGAGGAATGGAGACGCTGTCGTCTGTGTGAGTGTGTGTGAGAGTTTTTCCAGGGAAGAGTGAGTTTTCCTGAAAGCCTTTTCGGAGGAGAAGCGTTTTGGGAGGGGGAGATTTTTTGGAGATGACAGCGCTGGATTGAGTTACACCGAGTTGTGTTTTGATGAGTGACAGTATGTTCTCCATGACACGTGTCTGGATGTCTGCGTGAAGCGGAGAGAATATTACTTTGTGAGCGCACGAGTCCGACAAGTGTGTTCGTTCGGCGTGATGATCTGGTGGTATACGCAAGACGAGCACACGTAGGGCCGCTGTGGAGGTGTGTGTGTCTCTGTGTGTGTGTGTGGCCATATGGCGTCAGTGTTTAATAACGTATGAATGTGTGTGTGCTGCTCCCTGATGAGCCGGGCTGACAGGTATCACTCATGCAGCAGCCTGGCCTTTAAATGAACCCGGGCTGCTCTGCTCTCCCGTGGCCCTAACAGGCTCTCTCCAAGATGGATGCTTCTTTAAAAATCAGATTAATGATGGATACCAGGCTTATAGTGCCATTTATCATGAAGAATATTATTTAGGCCGGCCGTGTATGGCTGTAACTGGAGAGCCAGGACGAGGAGAAGCAGGGTGGAAAGCCTTAGACAGACACTCACTGTGTGATGGATGGCTGAGCGCTCTCTCTGAGTGTTACTAGACACCAGTGCCGCAGCAGTAGGCCATAATCAGATAGCCCAGGGATGTTTATCCCGCAACTACACTACCCAGATTGCCTTGCCTGAAGGGTTGCTTTATGAAAGGTATAGTCTATCATTATTATCATCTTCAAAAAGTTAGTGGAGTCATGAAAAACTCTAGACACTGAAGGGCACGCAGCCGCCTCCGTGGAGTTTATTGCAATTATAAAATGATCCATTGGATCCAATCTAACTGACTGTAATGATTACCTAGAAGTTTCCATTGAGCTTTGCCCAGAAGAGTCCCCGGCCCGGCAGCGTTCCCCAACAATCATGAATAAAAGAGTACAGTGACGGGGTCGAGGCGAGGCCACTCCGCTGCAGAGAAGTAAAGAGAAAAAAAAAGAAAAGAAAAAGAAAGATAAAAAAAAAAAGCTGTTGTTTTGTTTTTTGTCCTCTTCTCGTTCCCTCTCTCTGTCTCCTACCTCCTCCTCCTACTCACTACGGTGATTTATGGTGGCCATCCATCTTCAGGCTGTGTCCATCACCTCCTCGTTGCTAGGCGATCATGGCAGCAGCTGTGCGTTGTGAGAGGGGTTCGCTCGTCCCACTCCCAACCTCGACTTTATTCCCCTCACCCCCTCCAACATCACCGCCACCGCCGCCGCTGCATTAACATTTAACTTTAACCGCGGGCCCAGTTCCAGTTCCAGCCGCAAACATAAACCCAGTTTCAGACCCGAGCCCGTCCCTTCATCCCGACTGTAGCCCCGGTTTGACCCCCTGATTTAGTGTCAGCTCTGCAGTCACCTTTGACCCCCAGCCTCCCTGTCAGGCCCACAGGAAAGCAGCACAAACCTTAGAGGAAAGTTATGTTTTGTAGCTGCTATCATCAGAGTTAATGTCATCGTTAAATTTACATTTAATGTATTTTTGAAAGGCCGTGACATTAGCACATCAAAAAGACAGATGTCTGCACATTCTGCCTGCACACAGACGTGATGTTAATTAAAATAGTTTGGCAAAGAAGTTTACGCAGTCGGTTGGAGATCTTCGGTTAATTCTTTACCAGCGTTTTTAGACTTTTATTTTTAAAACGCTGGTAAACTCAATTAAAATATGCGAGTTGGTGCCATTCACGTTGTCAAGAATCCACCAGTTAGAAGCAGGGAGCAGTGGACAGCAGCAGATGGTTCACCTCATCAGACCTCATCATCCAGGAGACGTTACAGATTGTTTTTAAAAAAGTCTTCATTACATCCTGAATTACAGACAGCGTTTTGTTTCCCGGAGCTGATAACAGAAAAGTAGCTAAAAACAGGGAGACGTCTCGCTTCTGTCTCTCTCTCTCATCTCTGTTGTGAGTTGCACATGTGCAGTAACGCGACTTTCAAACTCAACGCCGACTAAACGGTGTTCACAGCGTCGTGTTTTAAGCGATGGGTGCGGCCGATAAAAACCTTTGGCTGCCGCAGAGTCGTTTGACGCAGGAGTGCCGGATGTTTTTTGTTTTTTTGTTGAGCACATTTGCAAAGTAGTTCAGACCAATCCAGGAACATTAAGTCACAAATATTACTACGATTGCATGTAAATCGACGTGTTTAAACCCCGTCCCAGTCGTCGTGTGCGGTCTTGGTGTGTCTCTACGTTAGTTTATTTAGTGTTTTGCCTCACTGACACGACCTGGTGACTTCTTAACAGCGCGTTTTGTACGAGGCCTGAGCAGCTCCCGACAGGAATGGGGAAGCAAACAGCAGTTCTGCTTCGTGGAGTTTTTGTTTGGGAGCGAGTCCGCGAGAAAAGATTGATGGGAAGAAGTCGGAGGCAGAGATGTGGGGCAGTTTAAGGAACTGAGAAAACGTCGCCTCCTTCCCCCTCCCGTGCTATCTCAGACCTCTCTGCTGCCCTTGGTTCTGCACCTGTGGAAGCTTGTTTGTGTTGGATTTTCAGTTTGTTTCCATTTTGTTTATCGCTTGTTGTGGCTGCATCGGGTTTCAGAACCGGGGGACCGGAGCTATGAGTTTGCTGCCCCTGCTCGTTCTGCATTAGAGTTTAGTGGCGGGGAGGCCTTTTTATATGTTTGTGGCTCATCTGGTGTCAGATAAAGAAGATGAATTCTCAGGTCTTGAAGGTCTGTATATGCAGCTGGCGGCTTTTGAGGTTCGCTCGTAACATAACAGTCAGCCGAGGGTTGAATCTATTCAGTGACTCTCTCTCTCTCTCTCTCTGTTTCTGTGCCGTGTCTCTCTCCCTCCTCTCTCTTACGATGTGCATTGACAAGGTTCAGCCTTAAGCTTTGCCTGGGGCCAGAATGATCTCTCTGTTTTTCCCATCTCCCATATCACACATCCTGCACTACAATCGGCGGACACAATGTATTCACAATGCCATCAGGGGGTAGAGAACACACACAAATAAAAAAAAAAACTTGACAAAGACGTCCGTGATCGGCGGTAACTTGAGCAAAACGCAGAACGAGGTGTTTGACAAACCTGGAAAAGGAAAGCGAGCAGCACAGGACGGCCTTCTGTGGTCATATCTCGAAGCAGCGAATTATGTCAGGACTTATTAATTTTTCAAGTGGCCACAGATCACCTGTTACATATTTTCTCGTGGGACTTTTCAGCCCAGCCTGTGAGGATCAAAGGGAAGAGGAGGGAGAGAACTAAGTTTGATTGAGTGTGTTACTTTGACAAATGTGTACAACAGAGAGGCATTTTAGGTATGTTACTGATCTGCAGCTATTTTGACAGAATGGGGCTGTTTTGGACTGAATTATTCTAATCTATTTAAAGAGTTTTTTAGGCTGCTGGGAAACTCGAGAGAGACACACAGAGAGAGTGGAAGTCGGCGGTTTTGCGGTTTCTTGTGATTGAGACTGAGGTGACTTCCTGTCCTGTAGTGTTCTGGAGCCGTTTCCTGTCAGCGAGAGCCCCCCGCTGAGGGGCCGTGTTGGTTTCTTAAGGGGGCGTCGGGGTCCAGTTGAAATACCGTACACATGTCAAGAAGCACTCGTCGTGTTGTGACACAGTTTATAACTGCGCAGAGGCCGACACGTGATCAAAAGGTCGCGACAGCTGTGTGGAACCTCCTCGATCTGTGCATTCATTCTTTTACGCAGCTCGATGTTTGCGTCCTTGTTTATTAAACCACCAACAACAGGCTGAAATCTCTCTGCTGCTTTTTTTTTTTTTTTCCTGTTGCTTGATTTTTTTTTTGTTTGTTCGGGGGAGGCCATAAAAAATGTTTTGTAATCTTTACAGTGAGCTATACGGGGACCACCCATGTAGACAATTTCCTCTCCCCTCCCCGGATCAGCCCAGTTGCGTCTTTGTTCCACGGCACAGTTCTCCGTGCATACGGTGATTGAGTTATAAATAAAGATGCAATCAAGCTGTGAAGCCCTCGTACGATCGTTAGCTTTTTGTTTTAGTGTCAGTTTTTTTTGTTGTGTTTGCTTAAAATCCTGGTGTGATAATTAAAGGTGCACTACGTAGTTTTTGGGAAGGAATTTTGATTGGCAGAGAAAAAAAATCTTCACTGATTGAAACTCTTGCTGTTTTACTTACTTACTTACTCCCACTTCAAACCATGTTCTGGGGACCTCATTCTGCTTATTTATTATACATATTTACGAGTTTATATTATAACCTGATTAATATTGTAAATATAAAAACTATAGTGCACCTTTAAGCATTGTTGTTCCTCATTTCTATCAGTGTAATATTAAAAAATGAGCGTATTGTATTTACATTATGCATTACGTTGCTCTATGAAGCAGGTAAACACAGTTTTTCTGAGATTATCTCAGGTAACAGCGGCTCAGTGTGAGTGTAAACTGGTCTTCTTATCACCTTGCTGTATTTTCTGCCAAATAATTTCAGAAAAACAAACAATAAACAGACATCTGCCAGCGATGCGGCACCTTTTTAAAGCACAGATTAAATATTGCGCTCATGCCGACCGTACAAAGGACTCACCTTTTTTATATCACGACGCCTGTGGCAAGGTTGTATCTTTTTTTCTTTCTTCTTCTTCTTCTTCATTTTTCAGAGACCGAGCAGTCATTGGAGTCTGAGGGTCAGACATAGGTAGAGTTTTTTAATGACACATCCTGTTTATCCCGCTGCTGTGGGGTGTGATCTGGCTGCCAGACTGTTTTCCCAGCTGTGGAGGTCGGAGCAGGAATATGCACTTTGGTCATCAAGGGACAGATTCAAGAGAAGAGACAGGAGTTAGTTATAGCTTGATGAAGAGGTGGTGGAAATTCACATCCACTAGAATAAAACTAAACATATATGCTGTACGGCTGGACGATGATGTAAATCAAATCTATAGCGTTGTTGTGATATGAGATCTTAGAGTTTGGATAGCGTACATTAATATAGCAGAAGTGTTTTCTTTCCCTGGTTTCAAAAAGCTGCATTACAGTAAAATTATGTAATTTTCTGAATTGTTCTACTTGTTCTGATACTTTGCTTTTAACCACTTAGTCATTAAATGCTCATTACTGGTAATTATTTATCAAACATGTCATTGTGTTAATATTTTTTTCATCCCTACAAACATCCCTTTTTGATTTTGAAGTGCTTTTGGAGGTTTTAAAAATCCCAACGTATATTATAGTGTCTCGTAATATAACCTAAAAAAATATTGCGATATTATTTGAAGGACGCGTCACGCAGCAGCGTTTATTCGTCGAGCACAGAAAAGGAGTGCAGAAGACTTCCTACTCGAGCAGCAGATGATTGATTGTTTTCTTTTTAGGTCCTCAGATTATCACTCTTGCATACGAGGCCTATTTAAAATGCAGCATCTAAAAAAACAGAGCGTGCTTTCAGCAGCACTTGAGGAGAGACAACCCATGGGACGGAGGGAAGGAGACGGAGAGAGGCTCTGCTTTAGAGGCAGCCACAGCACCTTCCTGCTTAATCACCCCCTGTCCCTGCCCTGTCTGTTGTTCCTGATCGTCAGAGCAGCACTGCAGTATTTCTATCAGATGATCTCTCCCTCCTCGTCTGCGGCCCTTATGTTTATGAAAATGATACTCCACAGGAATGCCTCCTGCATGCCAAGATGTCACTGTCTTTCCTCATCGCTTGCATCTACGTGCATGTACGTGTGTGTGTGAGGAAGAGAGAGAGGTGGTGGTGGTGGTGGTGGTGTTGGTTGTGGTGGGGGTGAGCTGGTGTCATAACCGACTGACTAGCTTTATTTATAATTACGCGGGGGCGCGTGTGTGTGTTTGAGGTTGCGTATATTAAAGGTGAAATGTGTGTTTCTGCACGTGAGACTTTTGCTTTGTCGGCAGCATGTGTGTTTGTGCGAATGTGTTATTGCTATTTCTGTGCGAGCCGTGACTGAGATGTTGATTGTGTGAAAGTGCACCTCCGACCGTTCTTATCCTCCCTCCCTCCCTCCCTCCCTCCCTCCCCGAGAAAGGGATCATTCATGGAACCTAATGATTCTTGTCTTTCCCCCACATGGCATCGGCTCACTTTATCATTACAAGAACACACGCATCGCTCTTCCTCTCACTTATACACGCACTAGGAAAACTCATACATTGGCCCGACACCATATGCTCAGATAATAGTTAAGACTGCATCCAAGAGTATTGTTGTATTCATAATCCTCTCCTCTTTTTTTTTTTCATTCTAAGGGAGCCTCTATACTCCCATCACCTTTTATTAGCTTGATAAATCACCTCTGTTGTCAGTCAAGCCAGGGAGAATAATTGGATGTGGTTGTCGCCCTGTGTGATGGATTATCAGTCATTGGGGATTAAATTAACAGATAGTGCTCAGACATAATGGTTTTTGTTTTGCATTTTAAATTGCCTGGGAGCACGGCTAGACTCTCCAGGTTTTATAGCCGGTCCTTTTGGACTTCTTTTCCCCCTCTCCACGCTATCAAGGCTTAATGACAATTGAACAATAACCTATAGGGCCGCAGCTCTATTAGTATGAAATGTAAAACATTTAATACCGAGCTCCGGCACAGAGAGGGGGCCTGGGAAGGCTTACGAATGTGATAACATGGCATGAAATTGGATATAGCGATGGTTTGATGAAATAGCTTGACAATGTGAAGAAATATGTGGAATATTTTCTTGATGAGGAAGAGAAAGGTGACCTGACAACTTGGTCAAGCGGTGTGTCAGGCTCGCCTGATGCAAGCTGACATCTGTGACCAGCTAGTCAGGATACAAACACATTAACTGCCTCATCCTGGCTGGATTTCCTCTTTCAAATGAGAATCTGACACGAAATCCTTCCAGAGGAGAAGCGGAAGAGAAAGTAAAGCGAGGGGGAGAGAGGAGGGTGTGGGCAGCCGCTGGAGCCCTGGTAGCAGTGAGATATCTCTCCTTGCGTGTTTTCCCGAGCGTGAGCGATTTACCTCCTCGCCCCCTTTCTCCATCCTCCCGAGCCCCTCCCTCCCCTCCACATCCACATTATCATAATTGTGTCCAGAACATGAGGGGCCGGGGAAGTGATCATGTCATTTTATTTACACCCTGCTTGGCCCTTTTTACAAACGACATGCCACTGACTGCCAAGCGGACTGGGGCCCGACGACATCTTTTGATCAGGGCTGTCGGGGCCTATCAGCGGAGAATGGCAGGTAATGGATACCCAGTGACAAACCAAATCTCCGGGAGGACGGAGAGTGGGCCGCACCTGCCAGGTCTCCATTAGGCTGGCCTCTCAGTGGGGCTGCCTGCTGACTGTGCCCCCAGGGCCCAAATCAGACCAGCGCCAGCCGCATGGCTGCCTAGAGATTGGCTGTTAGCACTGGAAATGAGAGTTATTTCAGCTATGACATTTTTGTTTAGACTGGACGTGTGTGTGTGTGAGGCGGTTGGGGGAATGAAGGATTTAGTCACAGTGTGTGTGTGTGTGTGTGTGTGTGTGTGTGTGTGCCTGTTTGCGTCCACAACGTATGAGCGCACAAACTCTGACGATACCTACAGCTTCTTTCTTTGGCATTTGTCTTGGTTTACAATATTGTCCGAGTGGCCTCAGACCTGTCCGCGTGCCGTACGCTTCTTTTTTAAGAGATTGTTTGTTTTTCCTTAAGTTGAGCGGTTTTGTGAGTGAGGTGGACAGGAAATGAGGGAGGGGGGAAGGCATGATGACACTGCGGAAGAAGGGGGCGAGTGGTGGGTGAGTTGGCGTTGAGTGGGTAGGCTCGCCACCACAGGAGACACACACACGCACACACACACACACACACACCATTCTCCATGTAAGCAGTGGGCGCCAACATACAAAGTGACAGATCGCTTATGCATTGCCGTCATGTTGACGCGCCTCACTCTCACCTCGTCATCTTCATCCTTCTCCTGCGGCCTCGTTTTCTTCCTCCCTTTATTTTTCTTACTTCCTTTTTTTTTCTTTTTAACGATGAGTGAAATGTCTTTTGTTTTATATTCGCACGACATCTAACACCTGTTTGGACTGTGACGATTTGCTTGTAAGAATTCAGCTTTAACCCGGAGTATCGACTATCTTCCGCACATTAAGAAACTAATGAACTCACTTCGGTCTGGATGACACTGTCGGATGTCTATTCAACATGTCAGAATTTTCTCCAACAAAATCCTGACATCCTTTTCTTGAAATTCTTCAAGATACGCTCTTTGTCTGCATGCGCATGTGTGTGTATATGTGTGTGTGTGTAATCAGAGAAGAGGCAGATGAAGAGGCGTCAGACATATTAACTGACAGATGGAGGTTGATCCAACTCATTTATTACCCCAGAGGAGAATGCCACAGTGAGATTGGGCTTCATTAATTTCAGATTTAGTTTTCATTTCAAGCTGTTGCGCCCTGAGATAAATAAAATGGCGCATTATGTTTTTGCCAAGATATTTCTTTTTTGTTTTCCTCCAATAGAAGGAGTGAAAAGAGGGGAGGCATAAGTTCCGTGTGGCTGGGGTAGTATATAAATACAGGCTCGCCTAGAGGAAAATAACACCTCAACGGTTGATGAGGTGAAATGGGATGACTGTAATTTCTCAGCTCAGCTTTAAAGGCTCCCACACAGATGGCTCATTTATCCCTGGGAGTCCTCGGGCACACATAGCAGGGAAACTTTTTCTCCAGTTATTCTAACATAGCGTGTTCACTCCCCGCAATTTAACTCATCTCTTTCTTTCTCTCTTTGTCTCCATTCTCCTTGCAGCCTATTCTCCCGAGGAGCTGACAGAGCACGCTGTGGAGGATGAGGAGGTGGAAGCAGACGACTTGCCCTCAGCCCCTCAGGATGACCTTCCCATGAAAGATGAGTTTGTGGAGCAGAGCGCAGACCCTGCCAAGGAGCAGGCATGTGACCAGGAATCAGCTGGGGCCGCAGAGCTCTCAGGACAAGAGATGGACAGTGAGTCACATGTGAGTGAGACCAGTGACCGTCTCTCAGACTTCGAGAGCCCCTCCAGCAAAGCTGAGACCAACGTGGTCACAGCACCTCTGAATGGTGGCACTAAAACACCTCCCATAGGCATGGACACCTTAGAACAAATGAAGGCTATCTACTCCAGCTTCCTGAGCAGCCCCTTGTGGTCGCCGCTGAACTATAATTCCACACCGCCACAGGCGCAATCGTCAGCTTCGACAGAGAAGCCGGCTCGCAGCAACAGCACTAGTAGCAGTAGCAGCTGCAGCAGCGGAAGCTACGACTGGCACCAGTCTGCAGTGGCAAAGTCACTACAGCAGCATCCTCCCCAGAGCCGTCACCATGCTCACTCCGAGCCCAGCCTCTTCAGTACAGTCCAGCTCCACAGGCAAAACCCAAAGCTGTTTGGCTCAATCTTCAGTGGGGCCAGTAAATTTCGCTGTAAGGGCTGCAGTGCTGCTTATGACACCCTGGTGGAGCTGACAGTTCACATGAATGACACAGGTCACTATCGCGATGACAACCACGACAGGGCAGGAAGTGGCGGGAAGCGCTGGTCTAAACCACGAAAGCGTTCCCTGTTGGAGATGGAAGGGAAGGAGGATGCCCAGAAGGTTTTGAAGTGCATGTATTGTGGCCACTCCTTTGAATCCCTCCAGGACCTCAGTGTCCACATGATCAAGACCAAACACTACCAGAAAGTGCCTCTGAAGGAGCCCATGGCCCCCGTGGCAGCCAAAATCATTTCCTCTAAGAAAAGGGGACTTGTGGGGTTGGATATCACCCCGTCACCACGCTCTAGAGAAGGAACCCCCAAAGCTAAGCATTCACAGGCGGACCTGAGTGAAACCTCACAGAAGTCCTCCTCCAGCCCCTACAGCACTCCCAATAACCGCTACGGCCACCAGAACGGTGCAAGCTACGCGTGGCAGTTCGAATCCAACAAATTCCAGATCCTGAAGTGTATGGAGTGTGGCAGTTCCCATAATACACTACAAGAGTTGAGAACCCACATGATGGTGACAGGACACTTCCTGAGGGTGACCAGCTCTGTGGGAAAGAGAATCAAAACACTTCCTGAGGCCACCTCCCCCAATCCTGTGAGGGTCACCACACCGACTGAACAGAGGGTCCAGTCTGTCCCGCTCGCACCCTCCACCTTCTCTCCTCCACCTCTTCAAACCACATCGACCTCCCCTGCCACCTCCCCTCCTCTTAAAGAGATCAAAAAGGAGGAGGTCGAGGAGGAGTGCACTAAGGAAGAGGCTGTCGGAAATGAGAAGCAAGTTGTAGCTCCAGTCGGGAAGGAGGAGGACACTGAGAAGGAGGAAAAATATGACATCTCAATGTATAACTATCTCACTGAAGAGGACCTGAAGGAGAGCCCTAAAGGTGGCTTTGATATTCTCAAATCACTGGAAAACACTGTGACTTCAGCCATCAACAAGGCACAGAGTGGGAACCCAAGCTGGGGGGGATACCCCAGCATCCATGCAGCCTACCAGTTCCCCACTGCCCTCAAGCTCCAACAGGGCGGCCTGGACAAGAACTCCCCAGTGAAGTTCCTGTTCAACGGAGGGGACGGCACTTTGTCCTCCCTCGCCAAGAACCAGCCCCTCATTTCCCCGCCACTTAGCCAGTCCTCCCCCTTCCCCTGTAACAACTTCCAGGCGATGGAGGATTTAGTGAAAAAAGTGACTGAGAAAGTAGCAAAAGTAGAGCAAAGGGTGAAACAGTTGTCTCCCAAGATGGAGAATCATCTCTCTCCCTGCAGCAGCGAGGCTGGAGAATCTCACAAGGGAGGAGAGGCTGACTCGCCTCGGGAATGGCGGGCAGTCACCCCAGCCAATAGCGACAGGGGAAGCCATAGCGACAGAGCGTCCCCTGCAACAGAACCCAAGAGAGAGACAGCAGTCAAATCCCCACTCACCTCGACGCTGAGATGCAGCACCGCCATTATCACTGGCCATACTCCTCCAGAGCAGCCCTTTGTCAACCCTCTAAGTGCTCTTCAGTCAGTAATGAACATTCATTTGGGGAAAGCAGCCAAGCCTGCCTTGCCAAACCAAGATCCCCTGAGCATGCTCTCCAGGCTCAACCAGAGCATGGCTGAGAGGGCTGCTGTGGCCGCCCCTCCCTCACAGACCAAAAAGCCGGAAAGTGTAGTTGATAATAGTTTCTGCCAGCCCAGTGATGATCAGCCTATGGACCTGACGAAAGGGAAAAGCGATAGAGGAGGCTCTGTTGGCTCAGCCCCCCTCACCCCTTCGTCCACAGCCTCCTCCATCTCCCCATCGTCCCTCGTTACTCCTGCAAAGCTAACAGTGGTGTCTCCCTACACATCCAGCAGCCCTCTGCATGAAAACGCATTGTCGGATATCTCGGACATGCTAAGGAACCTGACACAGTCCCACCATGTCCCAAAGCCGCCGTCACGGACCCGGGTCGCTGAGAAAGCCGAGATTGTGGGCTCTACTCACGACGAAGATGACGCGACCATGCATGGCCACAAACGCAAAGGTCGTCACTCCAACTGGAACCCCCAGCACCTCCTCCTCCTGCAGGCCCAGTTTGCCTCGAGCCTGAGGCAGACATCCGAGGGGAAGTACATCATCAACGACCTCAGCCCGCAGGAGAGAATGCACGTGTCTCGGTTCACAGGCCTCTCCATGACCACCATCAGCCACTGGCTGGCTAATGTCAAGTACCAGCTACGGAGAACTGGCAGAACCAAGTTCCTCAAGAACCTGGACTCTGGCCAGCCCATATTCTTCTGTAGTGACTGTGCCTCACAGATCCGAACCCCAGCAGCGTACGTATGCCACCTGGAAGCCCACCTAGGGTTCAGAATCAGGGACCTGGCCAAGCTGTCTCCCAAACAGACTGTCAGGGACTCCCACACTCTCACTGAGAAACTAGTGCCCCTGGAGTCCTTCCTTTCCCCACAATCACAAGATGACTGCAGTAGTAATGGGTCAGTGTACCGCTGCCAGCTCTGTGTCCGTAAATTTGCCACTAAGCACGCCATCAAGCTTCACCTCAGCAAGAGCCATGGGAAGTCTCCAGAGGACCATCTGCTATATGTGTGCGAACTAGAGAAACACTAAATTGCTCTCAGCGGCAGTCGTACTGGAAAACACATGTAGAGTGGCTGTTAGAAAACAAAAAAAAACAACAGAGAATATTTGAAAGTGCACAAAGATGGCATGAACTACTGTTATAAGTGTCAGCGCGAGGTGTTTACATCTATTTCGGCCTATAAACATTTCTGATTTCTCTGTATTTCAAAAGACATTTATTTCAAATCAAAATATACTATAGGTCAAAGATAGACAGCCTCGCTAACGTGAGACGGCAGAAGACGGATGATTTCACGATCATGGTGAAGCTCGTTTGACTAGAAGGTCAGCTAATAACTTGACTTGAAAAAATGTATTAACTTTATTGTATTTATTTTGTTATTTTTTTGTGAGTTTGCTTTTGATTTGCTGGTAGACTGCATGTTCGACAAGTTTTACTGTTACATTTGTACAGTCCTGTCCTGTCCAGATTTTAAAAATGCCCTTTCAAACCGGTCATTTTTTTTTAAAAAACACCTTAAAACAGCCAAACGCCTGGGAACGCTCCTTTTAAAAGAATCTGCCAAACAGCAAAAGTTCATTGCTTGTTTTTATAGTTTTCTCTGTACAGCCGATTGATTTTTCTTGCTGATTGTAAAAGCTGCCTTGTTCTATATCATTGAGTGAGGGGCACTTAAAATCCAGGTCTGTGTAAAAATGTATATAAAGTGTATAAGCTTACAACTTGCTGTTTAAATTATGCATACTTGTTATATTTCCTAATTTAAGAGGACTATGACTATCCACTGGTGCAGAGCCTTTGAAGAAGATTAAAAGGACATTGTTTTGCACAATAGTTTTATAAATGTTATTTGATAAAAAAAAAAAACAACAATACAAATATGTTAATGCCTTGTGCTTCTATGATTAAATTGAATTAACTGCTGCATAAATCATTTGTTTTCTTTCGTATTTCCCAACCGGAGAAATGTGTAGATCAAGGTGCATTATGGGTCTCCAATTTTGAAAAAAAAAATAGCAATATTTCAACAGGTGACATTTTAAAGCAGTCCGTTAATGAAGAGCGATAACTGACACGACAGATAACTTGACAGAATTGTCCAAAATATAATTTCCAAGCTGTTAACTAATTTTTCACCTGGCTTACTGGAAAATCATCCATCTTAGGAAAAAAAAAAAAAAAAAAACCCAACCCCTCCCAGTTCCTGTCCCACATTGTAATGACTAAGCATTTACAAGTCAGCTGACAGATTGCTCAAAAAGCCACATCTGCAGAAATGCTGAGCAGAACTTAAAAAAACCCTCAGCATTTTTAAATCCGCCGTTGTCTTCACAACTGCAATTTGTCTCGATATTCCTGGTGATTTCTGTGTCGTCGTGTTGTTGTGGGGCGGACTCGAGAGGTGCGAGCGGTGCCACTGCCTGCAAGGCGTCTGGCAGGTGGTGTGTGCTGCATGTAAACCACCAGATGTTTCTGAAACGAGCCACTGGAGGAGGAGGAGGCAGGCGGGCTGCAACAGCAGGCAGAGTGGGCTGATTACCACGGGGGCTTGGATGCCATCAGGAGCCCTGGGCACAGACAGCAGATCTGGCACACACCTGGACTCCGAGACTGTCCCTTGGAAAAAATAAAGCGGATCCTATATACGCGCGCTGAGACGAGCTGACAGTGGTGCAGAATGCACAGACAGGTGCTATTCCCTCAAAGCAGGCTTTTGGATCTAACAATATTACTGGCAGGTGTTGATGCTATCAGAGTAGTCACAATTCAGGCTCGGTGCCATGTAATGAGAAAGTTTTTTTTATGTTTGTCAGTGTGCAGAGTGCGATAAAGGCACACACACACACATATATATATATACACACAAACACACACATTTAGTTTTCAAAATGTTCACCCATCTACCTTTGTCTTATTTGAAGATGCCTGGGGACACCATGTTCTTTCTGTTTGATGTTCCCAGGCTTCGCTTGTCATGACTGACTGACTGAGTGACTCGGGGGCCGGGGAAGTTATCTGGTTACTATGGTGACGGCCATTTGCCCAGCCTCTAACCCTGCTCGCTCACTCAACGGAGGACAGCCCGAGTGCAGCACACCCATTTACTCTCTTAAATCTCATCATCTCGCTTCAGTTCCTCCCACCCGGGAACAGATTAATTAACACACACACACTGTGTCCTGACCCCGTCTTCTCACACAAACTCATTACCGCCTCAGACTTGCTCCCGGCCCTCCGACGTTTAGGATACATTGGTCTAACGTTGTGGGAGAACCCAGTGATGACTCACATCTGACAAGCAGAATAAAGCCCTTAACAAAGGATGATAATTGAAAGATGGGATTCAGAACGGTAGCCATTGATAATGCAAATGAAACAGGGGCTGAGCTGCCTCATTGAATATCTCGTGCCTTTTCCGAGCTTACCGAGTCCTCGCAGATATAGAATTATCTCTCAGACGTGATCGGTTTTGTTGTTTTTTTTTTCCCCAACATGGTATGTGTTGATGAATGCTTTAGGCTTAGTGATGGACTCGGGGTGAGGATGGTTGGGGGCGTTAATGAGATAGTTGACACTTTGGGGGTTAATGAGGGGCTGGAGGGAGAGGGCTAAATGATTGGACTTCTGCTTGGATGAGCATTATAGTGGCTGCTAGAGGAGAGCGCTGTCGAAGCTGTAGATCTGCTGCAGCCAATTATTTAGCATGAAAGACACAAAACTCCTCTCAATTGTATTTTTCCGTGATAATAAAGAGGAGATTAGATGTGTTATCCATTGTTCTTTTGTCTTGAATATCCTTGAGGGCTGGGTAGTTATAGACGCCGATGCGCCTCAATGCTCCTAAAACAAAGTCAGCAGTGAAGGGGGAAGAAAGGAGGCGGACAGGACAGGGATAGGATAGGAGGAGAATGAGTCCCCCCACTCCTCCACTCCACAGATCTCCCATCAGCTCTTGTCATCCCTCTAATGAATATCAGTTAAATTGCTCTGTGGATCTGAGGAGTTTGGATGTCAATGTGATTTGTGTGAGTGTGGCGGATGGAGGGGCCCAGACTAATGAAAGGCGAGCCTAGCCTGACAGAGTGATGAGCATCAAGCCCATCAGACCAATCACACAAGAGTGGCTGACAGCGCCGACAGACAGACAGCTGAGGGAGGAGAGGCTATGCATTTAGGAAAACAAAATGGCTGCCAAAATAGTGCTGGATGTCATTTAGAGCACATTGATATATATCACTCCTGTCTTCGTGTGCTTGCACAGTTGTGCAAACGGACGCCGGCAGCCGTGTCGCACACAAAAACTGCAGCACGTGATCCTGGAAATACGTAAATTGTGAATTCGGGAAGATTTATAGGAGCCGACTCCGTCGCGCGCTTTAATGGCTTCACGTTAATCAGAGAAAGTCTTAAAAATATCAACAGGTTGAAGAGGATAAAATGGGTTAACCGCTATTAAACAGGGACGACAAATCAAATGTTCCTCTAAGTGTCCCCTGCTTGACATCACGATTTGATAAACAACCATGTTGTTGGCCACAAACAAGCTCCCGGTCATCCTAAATCGTCGCGTGCCAAGATGGAAGACAATGTAGGAAAGTGTTTCCAGTGAAGGTGACATGATGTCTTCTGACAGCGGCGAAGGAGTCATGGGTAGAGCTGAGTTAGCTTCACCTTGGACCTCTGACCTCCTGTCTCTAATGTATGGGAGGAGTCCACACGCATCTATGACAGCTAATATAAAGGTCACTGGCCTGTTCTCTGTCGGTGCCAGACAGGAAATACCGCCTTCACTCTGCACAACATTAAAGAAAATCGACGTTAATATAATTTCTTTGGATGGCACGAAAGATTTGAGCGTGCAGAGATTTGCGAGCGACAGAGACACACAGAGGAAGAGACAGAGAGGTGAGTTTAAGATGGTCTGATTTCCAAATGTGCCTTCACTAGTGGGTGCAGGTTTTCATGCTGCCGTGTTGCAGTGTGCCGCCGCCGCCGCCCGAGATAGCTGTCAGAGGTATTTTGGTGTGATATCTGACAGATTTGCTAAAGACACTCGTCTCAGGGCACTACTCTATATATCGTTAGTTTAATGCACAATGACATGACCAATTATAGCGAGCTACATGCTCAAATAGCATGTCAAAACCTGTGTATCAATCCATTAAGTCCTGTCTCCCATCACATTAAGTGGTACCTTTAGCTATCTGTTCGGCACGTAAAAAAGGAAAATGCTGACGGAATGGAAAATCTGCCTGTGCTGTTCACAGAGCTGATGTCTTTTGGAGAAGGAGGCTGTGTCGCTCTCTCTCTCTCTCTCTCTCTCCTTCACTCCCTCGTTTCTCTCCCTCTTTGTCCCTCTCTGTGCCGTTCTCTCGCTCACTTGCTCATCCCAGCCACGGAGCGAAAAAATGCATAAACAATACATCTAGATAATGGCCCGCATTGTTTACTTAGCTCTGAAAATGTATTTGTGCAAAACTCTAAAATGCATTTAGGGGGAATCATTCACTCTGTGTAAAGCCTTGTTGACATTGGGGGTGCTCTCAAAAGCAGGGGGAAGTGTCATAACAACATCATATATCACTGTATCAATTGGAATAAGAGGATGTGATGATTGCTCGGGAACAGACCAGTGGATTCGACCAGTAGCCGCTCTGCCTCTCCCAGTATTTCTGCATCAACCTGCCTCGTCGGCCATGACAGTGGGTGGGAGGAGGTGTGTGATTTAGTGCATTTGGTCCTAACGACCTCTCTGTCCTTGTGACGAGGACACACAGCCTCAGGGCGCTGGCATGGAGGATGTGCCTTGGACCGCCTGGCACCTCGCCTGGCACCACGCGTGGCAACACGTCCACACTCTGCCGCCGTTCTGATGGATTGGCCTGTCTCTGGTGCCACCTTCATGAAATCACTTTTTGATTTGTTGTCATGTTTTTCTCCTTTTTTTTTCCCGCTACTTGGGTTTTTCACGGGTAAGAACACCCTCTGGTCAGGTATTACAAGAGTGATTAAATTAACCTTCAATAAATCAGCATAATAGAGCATTACCTGCGCGTGTGTGTGCGTGCCTGCCCGCCTGACGGTATGAAGGTGTGCGATCAGGAGGTCAGCGTCAAACGTCCATCCACGACGACCGTATGAAACACAGTTGCCCCGTGGCTGAAGCTGCTCTTTCCAATGTGCCATTTCACAGGAAACACATCAATAAGGCGCGATTACAAGCCTGACAAAATTAATCTCAACTGTCATTTCATAGAGCTCCAGTCTGAGAGTGCTCTGATCAAGTTACATTAGTGGGAAGCTACTGACTGATTTGGAGTGGAATCAAAATCCATTTGACTTTCCTTCTGTTTGGCAAGGGGCTTATTATCGTCAAGAACCATTTCTTATTAGAAACAAATGGCATCTATGAGTGGATTTTGATCTAGGTTCCTGAATTTAATACATATGATGCTGTAACTGTGGGGCTTTGTTTTATCAGCAGCGAGTGTAGGAACTGACATTTGAAGCGGAGGAACCATTAGTATGACTTTTCCAGTGTGGGTGTACACACATGCCAACTGTTCACAGCAGTAGAGGAAGAAATATTGAGATCTTTTATTTAAGTAGATGAAGCAATACTGCGCTGTTAAAATATTATGAGGAAGATTCCTGCATTCCCTTCAAGTTATAATCCTGAAGATCGTCATTCATGCAAACCCTGTTTTCTGAGTTCTTTCAGCAAAGCCCTTCCATATATATTTACATTCATAATTATCACTCCATATGTTCTTTATTGTTGTGTTCCCACGCTGTAGTCAAAGTTACAGGGGATTCCCAGGAAACCACACGTGTACTCCAACGTGTTCCAACATGTACTGTGTGGCTGTCAGCACATCAACCAGGATTACAACGTCAAGTAAGAGTATCATCAGCATAAATGTAAGTGTTCATTATGCAAAATTGTTCCATTTAAACTTGTGTATTAAATTATATATATATATATATATATATATATATATATATATATATATATATATATATGTACATCAGTGAAATATTAAAGGGATATTCCAGTGTAAGTTTAATCCATGGTCTAAATCACCGTGAAACTGTGTTAGACTCCCTCTCGAGAGATCAAGTTAGCAGACCGCTAATTTACGGAGTTTTATCAACCTCAGAAACGACCGCACGACAACAATACTCTGCAGTAAATGGATCCAAATATAAACCGCCACCAAAAAGCCACAAATAATGCTCAGAACAGCACCAAACTTCAGCAACAGTACAAATAGGGTCTCAGCACATAGTCCGGGGCATCTAACCTCTGCTAGCTTAGCTGGATTTCTATTGTGAAGCTAAAAACAGATTTCAACTCTCCTCCAACAGCTTCCGGGTCGGGGAAGTCCCGACGCGACGATTACCGAGTGCGGTTAGAAATGCTCAATTCCGTTCTTTTCCCTGTCCGCTCTCGATAATAACTGTTATAAACTGGCAGGTAAGACACATATGAACTTTGATTGCTTTTCCATGGAGTCATAATCATACATTTTCATCCATGAGCCGCGGAACTCTACTGCACTCGGTAATCGACTCGTCGGGACTTCCCGTCAACAGGAAGCTGCTGCAGAAGAGCGGTAAATTTAGTCAGCTTTTCAGTAGAAATCCAGCTAAGCTAGCGGAGGTTAGATGCCCCGGACTATGTGCTGAGACCCTATTTGTACTGTTGCTGAAGTTTGGTGCTGTTCTGAGCATTATTTGTGGCTTTTTGGTGGCGGTTTATATTTGGATCCATTTACTGCAGTGTATTGTTGTCGTGCGGTCGTTTCTGAGGTTGATAAAACTCCGTAAATTAGCGGTCTGCTAACTTGATCTCTCGAGAGGGAGTCTAACACAGTTTCACGGTGTGTTAGACCATGGATTAAATTTACACCGGAATATCCCTTTAACTGATAAACTGTGAGCAGAATGTAACATTTCCAGCATGTTCCTGTATTATCTTAATCTGACACAACACATCACATTTCATAAACTGAAATCTGAAAATTAACAAGTAACTAAAGTTGTGCACAAAGTACAGTATTAACCTCTGCATTAACATGAATTAGACGTATTAAAGTAGAGTAAAATCATTACGTTGTCACACACCTTTTAGTGCCATATATTAAGTAAAATTTTAAGGTCTTCGGGTAACAGATTACATTTCAGGATTTTCCTACAAATAAAGGTCATCGGACATGTGAGCAGGATTTAGGGGCATCAAGCTGTGAGGTTGCAACCAGCTGAATAGCCCTCGTCCTCCTAGCATGCAGAAAAACTACAGGAGCTACTATAAATGCACA
Organism: Sparus aurata; assembly: GCF_900880675.1. Lineage (NCBI taxonomy): Eukaryota > Metazoa > Chordata > Actinopteri > Spariformes > Sparidae > Sparus > Sparus aurata. Next base: position 3,861,698 of record NC_044194.1, on the reverse strand, counting down.
AAAAGCAAAGAGGCCCTCTCTAGAGCCAGTGTTTGCTTTGTCCTCTCTGGGCTACTGTAGAAACATGGCGGACGCTATGGCAGATTTAAAGAGCTCATTCTAATGTAACAAAAACACAACAATTCTTAGATTTGGGGGATTATACAATAATGAAAACATACATATGAATATTATTTTACATGTCTAAATCCTACACACTGGTCCATTAAGATATATTATAGGTATTTTACTCAAAATAAGCTGATTTGGCAGACGTGTCTCGTACTCTTAAGACTGAGACCTCAGCTTTGGGATTTGTTAAAATGAATACATCCTGTAAAAGAGAATCCACCACCATATTCCGCACATAGCTTACTGTGTTCTCATCATAAAACTCATTCCTGACAGAGAAACAAGCTAAACCCTCGGACAACTCATTCTTTCCATCTGCGCCGTCTTCAGTGTCCTTCACGAGCAAATCTTGACAGCTCTGTCCAGAGGAGGAAGGCAAACTCAGGACATCTGCTTCTCTGCTTCACGGAGACATGGCAGGGATTTTGACACAGGGTGTCAGGGTAATCTGACAAGACAAGCCTCATGTTTTATCGGAGCGTTCAAAAAATGTGCCGCCGTCGCTCTGGCTCGTGTCTTCCGTACATCATTCTGTCTTCTCCTTGACTGTTATGCATCGCGTAGGTGGCATTGAAATGGAATGTCCTGTAAAACATGCGAAAGAGGGGAGAGAAGGAAAAGCGAGGGAGAGCGAGAGAAAAGCAGGAGTCAGACCCGTGACCTCTTCGGCCGCACGATGTGTCTGGAGCTGGCAGGGGACGCAATTGAGAGTGACACTCCTGGTTGGAGCTGCCAAACTGCCACTTCCTGTCCTCTTTATTCACACATAGCAGGAGTTTAAGCTGGACGTTTGAAGAGCGGAGAACAGACATGTGTCTCCTTGTACAGCCATCGCTTCTGACTGTCATTATTGTGGTTCATGACCACTCCATCAACATCGCAGTCCGACACCCATCTGCAGAGCACGGGCGGAAAAAACTGAAAGGGGTGGGGGGGGGGGGAGAGGAAAGCATTAGGATGGGTCAAGATATGAGTTTTTGTGGTTTTTATTCTTGTAATTGACTGAAATATAAAACTTTCTTTGTCGTCATTACTCCCTGCGTTCAACTCTTTATGCCTCCTCTGGTGTATCATTGGATTTGGGAGTCCTCAGTGGCCCAGCGCGATCAAATTGCTGCAGAATTGGAGAAATTGGACTCATAATTTTGATGTTTTGTGTTGAATAACCCTTTAACTTTGTTAGGATCAAGTTTGTCACTCTTCTTCCTCTGCTCTCTCCTTTAATGGCTTTGTTTTTCTCCTTCCCAGCATCCCTAATAACGCTTGCGCCAGTGATGGGTCACTTTCACCAATACAAATAAGATTCAAAGTCATGTGTCCAGCTCCAGGTTTTCATTGAATTCTGTCCCCTCAGGTCAAGTTTGTTTTATTTCCCTGATATTCTTGTCTTTCCTGCCTTTGTCTTAACTCTATATCCATCTCGGTTTCTGCTCTTTTCTCTTTTTTTTTTCCTCCGCCGCTCTCTGCACAGAAACACTCTCTCTCTCACACACACGCACGCATACACGCACACATTATCCTTGGGCTATTACCAGGATAAGTCAATTTGATCCATCCAAGGCAGTGGATGTCATTTTATTCATATATTTTCAAGCCTAGTGACTTTATTAAAGGCTACTGCTTCAATCTATCCTGAATGGATGAATGCACCCACTGATGAAACACAGGAAAAAATGAGGCCCACACAGCCTGAAATGACCACAGCCAATCAGCCTGTCATTTTCAAACATGTTCTCAAATTCTGTGTTTTATATGCAATCGAAAACAGCTTGGTGATTCTGAAGCTTTTTGGCACAATGTTTTCTATTCATCTGCGAGTGAAGAGACACAGAGCTGCCCGCCCGCCTCCCAATGACAAGAGAATGGCTGTTGAGACTTCCAGCTTGGGGGGAAAAAATGAGATGTTACAGTCAGTGGAGGCACGGAGCAGAGAAAGTTGGAGACGAGACAAAAATGTGTCTATTCATGCCAACTGGTGTCCTGACCCTCCTCCAGGCTGCCATTGCCTTCTGTCAGGAGAGGGAATTAAAGGGCCATTCACCAGACATGAAGACTTCCACTGCTTTTCCAACTTCCACTCTGCTCCCTCTCGCCCTGCTGCTCGTACTCCTTTTAGGTCAGCTATGATACCCAATCGGTGCCGAGGGGGGGGAACTTTTCCCGCTGAGGTTCATTCAGGGGAGAAAAAAAAGAAAAAGCAGGTTCTGTCTCTTTAAGGTGAATATGGAGATGCCAGAGTGCACACGGCCAACTAGTCTTCCAGAGCAGAGGGGAAGGTCAGATAGAGTTCAGAGTGAGCGCGATGACTGATGGCTGTAGAGGGACTCTGGTGTCTGCTGCTGCACCTCAAAGACCAGGCCTCACTGGCTGCTAACAGGCCACGGTGAGCCGGGACTGGACCAAAGACGACCAGTCCTGAACTTTAGGCCCCATGCGTTCAGACTCTTCCTCTTGAAGTGGACCAACAACTTAAAGGAAACCTGTTTGTCCACTGAGACATGAAGCGTTAAAAGCTGAAGCCAATAGCTAGCTGTCCAAAGAAGCACAACGCTGTCTTGCTCTTGTGCTAGTGTTTCCAGCTGAAGCTACTTTGTAAACTAAAGTTCTGTCCACCAATTTTACACACTTAAGTTCAGTTTACTCATCACAATGAGCGCTATTCAGCCTGTGAATACAGTTGTTGATTGTCTTCTGTGGCTTTCGAGGGAGCTTTCCAAAGTTAGAAAAAATTATGAAGTCATTAGTGTTTTTGGAGCTCGACCCATACAAGAGACTGAATGTTAGGATATCTCAGCCTCTGCCGCTTTGAATTTCACCATCCTTTATTTATATCTGTCTCTTTGGCAGATACTTATTCTGACAAGAACTACAAGAACCTTGAGCCTCTCACGTTGTCCAAAACACTTCAGATTTAATAGAAATCTTTGTGTCCGACTACTAGTGAACACAAAAAGTAGTCCCCTCTGAAATCCTTACACCTGTTATAGCATATGAAATCAATTGTATTGATAGAAATGAACCATTTACGCCTGTGTTTGTACAGTTATGAATAGTTGATAAAGTCTGAAGCTCTCAAATGGTGATGATGAGTTTAAAAAAGCTTTACAATCTCATCCCTATTGAATCGTACAGTAAAAACAGTAAAAACTGTAAAAAACAGTCAGTCTTTGTGTTTCAGTCAAAGTACAAAGTAGTCACCCTGGACCTTAGAGCACATATAGCAAATAGTCACATGATCAATATGGGTATGTTGTCATATAATTAGCAAAGGCAGTTAAAATCACATGACAGATGATGTTTGATATACACAGAACATCTTACAACATCTTAATATTTCAATACACAAAGGAAAAGAAGTAAAGTGTAGTTCCTTAGATGCCTCAACTCACTTACTAACACACTTCCTCATGAGAAACTACGACTACTATTCAACATCCTTTAATATTCAGGGTTTTTTTTTTTATAATATCACCCCTATGAGTGTGTCAGACATCATTTTCTACACCTGAACAGAGAACCTTGCACGCTGTTTTTTCGACTGAGGTCATACAGTTACATTATGCAGAAGAGGCTCTCCTCTTTGAGGAAGCTCTCAATAATTCAACCAGCGACAGTGATTCTAAGGGGTGAACTACAAAACCTAAAGGATGAGGTTTAAGGATTTAGTGGATCAGAGACTGTGATTATTATATCTGGTGTCAGAGTGTTGATGTTGTTCCTAGAACATCATAATTAATGTTGTCGCAGGGACATAATTTCTAATTTGAGAAAGCAACAAAGGACGCATTTCGAGCAATATTATTATATTATTATTTTTAACAATAAGCTTATCGTTTTACATTTCACTTCAGTGTTCTGTTGTCTGGTTAGGTTGAGGCAGCAAAAGCACTTGGTTTAGTACCATAGTACAAATACTTTGGGTTACAATATACCATTTATCAACATTTTACATGTGTAACAAAGTATAACTCCTCCCCTGTGTATATTTTGTTGGTCTTTATTTCCTGATCACAAAGCTGTGACATTATAGAAACGTGAATGGTCAGCCGCGTGATGTTCAAGGAGCAACATTAATTATGATGTTCCAGGAACAACACCAACACGGCAGTATCAGATCAAGCGTAAATATACATAAACATTAGATTGGGGTGGAAGCAGGCGGTGGAGGGTGGTGTTGAATGAAGTCATAAGCAGCCTGAGATGTGAGACATGACAGTTTGTAAAGGCTTGGCTGGCGCAGCTGAATGAATGTGATTGGATGTTGTTAGTCAGCAGGTAGTCAAACAGACGATGCCTGATACTGAGCATGAATGAGGAAGCTGAAATCAATAATGCTGGAATAATAAGTACTATTGTGCTTTACAGTATGTGAACCAACACAAGGCTCTGCTTCCTGCTGTATCCACGGCTTGTTCACATTAGTGTGAGCTTGTGGCCTGTTGCCAGTGTTACTATGTGTGCATGCTAGAAACGCAGTGGTAAACACTAGAAGGTTGAGTCGTCTTATAGAACTATGAAGTATTAAAGAGGCTATATTATGCTTTTTGGGGTTTTTGCCTTTATTGTATTGTGTTATGCAGCATTTTTGTGCATATAAAAGGTCTCTTTCCCACATGAAACACTGCTCCTGCAGTGCTTGAAACATCTGGTTAGGAGTCGAGCCTTTACTTCTGTAACTTATGTGAGTCACTATGTAACAAGCAATATTTTAATATACATATTTACATATTTATTATCAAATACGGCTGTACCACAGGCATGGTTAGCAGCAGTACCTGCATTATTTTGGATCACACTACCTTGCTTGGCATGACCCGCCCTCCTCTGTCTCTGATTGGCTACATCCTGCACATTAACTAATGTGCATGTGCAACTCTCACCTGAGATTGAACTAAAACGAGATTTCTCACTCCGTAGCTAAATCAGAGCATTTGAGGCACATTGAGAAAAGGGATGTTGCAGCAATGCACTGTATAAGAAAAATAATGTGTTTTCTGAAAATTAAATTATGTAAACCTGTTCTACTAGGACTCTCAAATAAAAGCATAAACCTTAAAATTAGCATAATATGACCTCTTTAATCTAAAGACGAAACTTTTTGTTAAAGAGAGAGTGCAGCTGCGGCTAATGGCTGAATTAAAAATTGACCTACATATAAGTGGACCATGGTTCAAACCACGGGGGTGATTGGGGGTGTCTATCCCCCACAAATAAGACTTGGACCGCCCCAAAACAGACGAAAGGGGTGGGGTGAAATATTTGTCTTGTCTGTGATTGCAAACATTACAATTTATTTCCCATAGTCAAGCCTAAGAGACTCTAAATGCGCATTCAGACACCCCTAAAGTGGACCGTACCACTTCTCAACGGTACGTCAGGTGACTGACTCCTGCGTCACTTTGCGTCACTCCCAACCGTTGCTAGGCTACGTTCAAGCGCGTCGCGCCAAACGCTGTCAGATAATGTAAGTAGCCGTCTAGCTACACTAATTAGACTTTATTTAGACTTTACTGTCTTACCTTTATAGTTTAGGCCCTACATCGTGTCAAGGGGCTACACAGGAATGCTAACGTGTGTCTGTGACTTAGCATTTCAATATAAAATGTCATCTAATGTTAGCTAACAATGGCGTTAGCTAGGTGCAGTGAGAAAATGGAGGATTAGCTGTAGAGATGATATCAGTTTAGACAGTGGTGGAAGAAGTACTCACATATTTACTGATGTGTTAATAGCACAAAGTAAAAATACTTAATTATAAGTAAAAGTCCTGTATTTAAAATATAGAAGTAGTAGTTTTAAGCTAACAGTATGAAATATTTAGGTAAAAGTTCTCATTTTGCAGTGACTGATATGTTGAATACATTACGCTGAGAATATTTTTTAATACTTAAGAGTGAATACATTCAGTACAGCATGTTATTGTTGTAGGTGCTTGAGGTGGAGTTAGTTTGAACTGTTTTGAAAGGGTCACAGGATAAATCTGACGGTCGTGAGATGATAGATTTGGTATAAAAGAAGGGAAAAAAACAAACTTCTGCTCCATGAATCATTGCATTTGTGTTAAGTGTTGTAGAATTTTACTGCTTCAGGCCTCAAACTATTATTTATCTGAGACCATGTGAGGGGAAATGTCTCTGGTGAACTGCAGACAACCTCTTAGATTCCTGAAACATGATAAAGTCAAATACACACTGATTTTTCTTTTTTTTTTGGTAAGGATCCACAAGTCAAACAGTTTGGGAATCACTTGTTTAATCTTTGATAAAGCAGTGAAATGTATATAAGAGTGCACTTACTCCAGTGCAGTACATGAGTAAATGTACTAAGTTATTTTCCACCATTGAATATAGAGTTTATTATTTAATTCTAATAGTCTTTTTGTGTCTTTTTGTCTCGTGTATATTAGCTTTTATGATTGCGTCCTGTTTGTTTTCACTCAGGAATACAGGAGCTAAACAATATTAAAAACCATGTCTGCTGAAAGCTAAGTAATTGTATTAGTCCAAATGTATGATGACTTTATTGGACTCAGATTGGATTTAATTCACAGAGTTATAATGAGCCAGAGGAGAGGAGGAGATATCAGGCACTTCTTCCACTTTTTCCTCTTCATAATCAAACCTTTATTTTGTGCAGGACTAATACTGAGCGCGATTATTTCATTATTTCAACGATGTGGGTGACAGGGAGGAAAGCCGAGGAGAGTCAACCCAAACCTCTGTGGTAAATGTTTTAAGGTAAGACTGATTTGATGACATATTTTTGCATTAGGCTCCTTTGAAGAGTGAATTAGCCTAGCTTCTACTTAAAGGCATAGACCACCCACAAATCTTACGCTGAAAATAGCCTAATAGAAAAAATAAATCCATACAGGATCCATATGTTTCTCACTTGAATTAATGCTTAGGCTTAGCCGAGGCTTTTGAGCCTATAGGTTGAGTCCTGTCTTATCCATTCATTTTGTTATTGGGACCAGTATTGGATCTACAATGTAAAATGTTGATTTATTTTTCTGTGCCTTTAACATTAGTGAGGTACAGGCCTAGATGCCAAATAGTAGAGACATATCTGTCTACCTCTGTGGCTTGTTGATAGATTCGTTGGTTCTGGTACACCACTGTGTGGGTCTGTGTGAGAGTGGAGATGATATTCTTGCTGGCAGTTTTGATCTAGAACACTTTGTTGGTGACCCCTGACTGGAAAAGTGTTTGTGCGGTACTTTCCCCCCCGTGAGTTGGTGTAATGGATTTGACTTAACATCATCTTCAGACTGCAGACATTATGTTGAACAAGCAAGAAACTGTAAAGACTTCAGCTCGGTGAAGCACGCGCCTGCATTGTACCGCCTGCATTGTACTGGGTTTCTCTTTACACCCTGGAGAAAAAGTTGACCTCCCACCCAGTTGTCATCATATAATTCATACTCTCGGATAGAGTGTGTACGTAGGAAACATTTTGCATTCACTGCAAAGATTCAAAATCTTTCCGAGTGTATTTGTCTCATTTCCGGTCAAAATATCTGAACACAATCATTAAGAAAGTAGTATTTCAGCGGGAAACAGGACGCTCGTTCTTCAACAGTTTCAAACATTTCCATTTCCATTTATTACAAGCAAACCTTGTTTTCAACATTTTTTATTTATCTTTGAAGTGCGGCGTTTTTTCCAGTAAAGTGTTTGACTACCAGCACTTAGTAAGATTAGAAAACATCCGCCTAAAATCTACAACTTATTGTAGATTCAAGAGAGCCACTCGAGGAGCTCTGACAAATGGCTTTGAGTCACGCTGCCCACTGCTGGAATCACTTGGATCTAAGATATAACCCCAACTGCAGGCATTTCTATAAATTAAAGATTGTTGTTTTTACCCATACTTTTAATCGATCGTATTATTATTTTATTACCTTTTACTTTTATGAAAATCATATTTTTATATATCTTATTTGACCTTTTTCATTGACATTCTTTTCACCTGTTAAATACTGTAAGTAACGCCTGTGTACGATAAGGTGCTATAGAAATAAACTTGCCTTTCCTTGCAACAGCTAGGGACTGTTCTCCGTGTTTACCTCTGTATGGACTCAAAGACAGTTGAGGGTTCATGTTTTCCATAAAACTGTAAGCGACATTCAAACCCTGACTGAGTCTTCGTTCACAAATCCTGTGGTGGTGGTGAGAAGATAAAATGTTTGAAGGAAAACACTTTGAAAAAAAGGGTCAAGGGGTCAAATAGTAATAAATACTTCAAATAGTTGATTAGTGAGCCCCTTCTCTGTGTTGTCGTTGGCCTTAGACTTTTTGTTGCCACATGGAGGTTAAGCACCAGGCATAAAATAAAAAACAGAAAGCGAAAACGCCGACAAGAAGTGGATGTGGAGGGACATCAGGAGGATTTTGCATCCACAGGGTGACACAGATCACATCAAGTTTTGACGACATCCCGCGGTCCTCTCTACACTCCCCGTTTCCTTAACCACACCAAGCTATAAAACCAGAGGCTCCCACAGCTGTAGAGAAGAGAGAGATATGTGCGAGCGCATGTGTGTGACAGTTACAGAATCTAAATTCATCCCCTCTTGCCTCCGAAAGCCTCCCGCAGCCCCCTCCACCCTCCTCAACTATCAGAGCCGTATCGTTTTGCAAACCTCTGCGGTGATGTTGTCAGGCTTCTTTCTGTGAAGTGGCCCCAGCCATAAAACAACAGTGACGTGAGTGATTGATCCAGCAATGAAGATGGCAATACTCCTCTGCATCAATATGAAGGCAGCCTGCGGGACTGGAGCCCTTTCAGACAGCTCTCTGTTTCTCCTCAGAGGAAAAATCCATACACAATTGATGGCAGTTCAAAGAGAGGCTTTATTGTGGGATATCAAATAAAACATCAGAGAACACAGAGAACGGGAGAGAGAGAGAGAGAGAGAGATAGAATGAAAGAGTGCATGTGAGTGAGTGAGAGAGGACGGGTGAGAAAGAGGGGGGAGACGGAGAGAGCGATCTGCATTTTGCTTTATCTCCTTTTTGCACCTGAATGGTAATGAACTGGCTTAGATGAAATGGAGAGACTTCATCGTTTCCAGCGGACTTGCAAACAGCATGTGGATGTCAACAGTATCTATGGCACAATTACACCATATGATCCTACGCAGGGAGAAGGTATGCAGATACGGAGGGACCAGGTGATTGTGTGCAAGTGAAGACAGCCTAAATAGGCCGGTAAAGGTGTTAAGTATTTATAGGGTTATTTCAGGGTATAAGAGAGAAGTAAGAGAGAGAGAGAGATATCAGTCGTTTCCTGTCTGTTCTCTGCAGCCTGGCCTCCGGCAAACCCTGTTATGATTTCATCAGCACTGCTTCTAATCCACTTACTTAATGAAATACATAATTAACACAGCTTAATTGTGGTAGGGACAGTTTTGACTGAAATCATTTCCTGTGGCCACTGTTGCTGTAATTGAATGTGTTCTTCACACCCGGTCGAGACCTTCGGAGTCGAGGCAGAGGTTTGTTTGTTTTCCCTTAATGTGTTTTACTTGTTGTTGTTGTTTATGTTGATCACTGATCAGATATTGATTGATTTTTCTGGGTTACATGAAAGAAAGTTGCACCTTGTAGTAAATCAAGGATAGAACATTATCTCTTCAATTTTCTCTGTTTTGTTTGAATTTTTTCCCAAACAGCTGATCAGATTTTGACCAAATTTCTACTGCGGATACGATCTGTTTTAATTATTGCAGCTCGTCTCGTCGACAGGCCAGAATCACAAGCCAAAACAAGGTAATATACTGGCAGTATACATACAGTGTTTGATGTAGCCGTGGTTTCTTCCATTCCGACTCTCTCCCTCTCTCCTCTGCTCTTTGGTCGTGATTGATCGATATGTCAGGTATGATGGGGCATCATGGCGTTAGAGCGGGTTTGCAGCTCAGTCATGTGACCGCAGCAGATGGCACAGCTGAGTATTAGAGTGGGTTCACCTGCTGTTTGCTCTCCTGCTTCCTGCTTTACTGCTATCAAATACCGCCAAGGGAGCGCGAAGGAGGGAGTGAAAAGGAGCGAGGGAGGGGAAGGAAAAAGTTGCTAGCCGGGGAAAGGGAGAGCAGGTTTAGGAAAGAAAGAGCACGACAGGTGAGGAATGGGAGCCACGGAGGAAGGAGAGATGAAAGTGAGATGATGAGCTAGGTGTGAGAGTGTGTGATTCTGCAAACGGAGGAGGTGCAGGAGGATGTGCCGCATTCTTTCGACAATCTCTTTCTCTTAATTACCCTCTAGCTTATTCTCCCTCTCCTCCTCTCTCAGTCATAAGGCTCAAATAATAAGCTCATAATGACAGGATGTGGTCGAGGATCCATTTAACACCCGTTCCAGACCAGTGGATGAGTACAGATAGAGGGGCTCGGAGACGCACAAAGTTAACTATGACTGATGGCCGAGCCTGGTGACTCCAAGGGACATCCTCTTTGTAATTCTCTTAGTGTAGCATAATATCATTTATCCCGCAAATAGACAAATGACCCTGCAGTACCCGTGTCACTCAGAGTTCAAGACTCGGGGAGTGCACTCGAAGGACAGGACACACACTCATATAATTACACACAATGTGGTTATAGCGCACGCACAAACATTCATTACGTCTCGCACACATGCCTGTGCAGCGCGCTAATGGTGCCGCATGAAGCGCACATAGACACAGATAAGAAACGTCATTCACACATAAACACACACGCTCATTACATATGCATAACCCGCATGCAGCGTCGAGGGCATTGCTGACTAATAGAAGCACTCCATGCGGCCTGCAAACATAAGCGCGTTATCAGTGATGAATTCCACCACACCTACCCACCTTGACAGCAGTCCAACCGGCAGCCTGCTCGGCTGCTATCTGCCCTCTACAGCCCCGCTCCTGGGCTGTTTGGGAATGAGTGGCAGGTGTGTGTAAATGCTGGTGCCGATATGTCACAGGCACCAATCTGCAGTCCCCGGGGATTCTACTGGGAGTTCAGCCTGAGTATCACACCGCGGAGAAAACAATTTCTGCTGCCAATACTCCCGCGCAGATGAGAAATGTTTTAATATTTGCCGCTGCTTTATGGCTGCGGCTGTGACAGTGATGGAGAAAATGTCAGCTTTTTCCACCCTTAAATGCCACTCTTTGTCTCAGTCTGTTTCTTTTCATTGATCTCTGCCTCTGCCTCCGAATCAATAAGGTCCACCAAACAGTCGCTTGTCGGAGAATGCATTGCCGTTTCCCCCCCTCTCAAACCTTTCAGCGGCACAGGATTTCGCACTTTACTTTCTTTGCCTAATTAGCTATCCAATAGGGCCCCAGCCAGTGGACGGCAACATGTTCAAAGGGAGAAATAGCGTTGTAATTCCACAGCTTATTTAGTTGTCAGTCACTGAAAAAGAATGCGTGCCCCCCACCACCACTAGAGAATAGGCTAATGCACACATTGTGTTTGGGGGAAATTTGTATGCTCACTTTACTTTCTTTGGCTCCGAGTTGTCGTTCTGTGTGTTTTGTCTAACTGCAGTAACATTTTGTCCAATAATAGCAGCACAGAAGAGACAACAATACCTCTCTTCTTCCCTCCAGCTACTCCAGAGCTCGGCAGAAGCCTGTCAATAGTAACTGACCCAAACTTGCACCCTCATGGGGTGAAGGGTAATTCAGTCAGTGTTGCCACTCAGCTGCAGTCCCTCTTCAGCTCTCCCCCTCTGGTGCCGCCGCAAAGAGGGGAGAACAAAAGATATAGAGCAGTAACAGTTTAAGGCTCGACTAGGATGGTGGATGTTCCTCATCGACCGCGGCCCTTAGGAGGAGGCTGCTAGGGGAGCCCGTGTCAGTCCTGATCAGATATCTGTGGTGTCAATTAAACAGACACAGGAAGCGATTTTTTTTTTTTAAAGTCACAGACATATTTCCTCACATGACTGAGAGGTTAAGATTAAAATGTGAGCAACAATAGGCCCCTTTTAGCTGAATCGTTGATTCTGGGGTCACTCAGGGGACGTCAGGGAGAGTGATGATATAATATAACGCATCACTTCCCTTACATGTCGACAGGGCAGACAATTAAAGGTTTGTTCTCACAAGAAATGTCTTCCATTCCTGAGGGTTAGAGGAGGAGGAGGAGGAAGGGGAGGGGTACACGAAACTAATCCCTCCTGAGATTTACTGGACAATGTGTCGTCCACGCAGACACGTGTCGATACGCACTGCACCGTACTGCGCTACCAATGAAAACACGCCGAGAACTCATAAGCTCATAAAATGAAACAATAGATATACAGTAAATCTTGTCATCCATCTTTCATGAGAAGAGGAAACAGATGTACAATACCTGGAAGCACCAAACTCTACACATAATGCAGGCGGTTACAGGTTAATGTTTAAAGCAAACACGCCACTTAAAGGGGTTTACGGCTCACTTTAACAATTTGCATGTTTTCCCTCTGGTCTACCACACTTCAATCAATATTTACAGCATGAGCAGCTGTCCCGCAGATCCTTTTCCTGACCTTTCATGTTATCCAGACAGTCGGCGTACAAGCAAACAAGTTGTGCACCTATTGTACGGTGAAGAAAGGAGCTTTATAACAGCAGCCTAATTGGTTGACTCTGACCCGAAGAGTCACGTCAAGGTTTTACACACAGTGAATTTTGTTTCAACCATTTAGAAGGAATCGTTCCACATTTTGGGAAATACAATTATTCTCTTTCTTGGTGGGAGTTAGATAAGAAAATCAATACCACTCTCATATCTGTCTGTGAAGCACAGACTAAAGCTACAGCTAAAAGACACAGAGCTCTGTGTGAAGAGAGGAAGAAAAGTCTGAGACCTTGTAAAAGAAAAAGAGGAGACAAACTACTTAAAGTGTTTTAAATAGAAAAGTCTGTAAAGCCAGAGGTGACGGTTGTATGATGACACACAACACGCTCCAACTGATTTCAACCCATTGAAAACCTGGATTATTATGCTTATTTTGCTGAGTTTTTTTTTTTTTTATCACAAGTGGGTGATGAATGTACACATGCAGATTTTATGTCTCGTTGAACGTTGAAAGTGAAGTTATGGCTCTCCTGGTTCCTGGTCTCGTTAGCTGCTTGGTGTCATTGACAGGCTGAATCCAGGAAAACAACACAAAACCTGTAAAACCACAATTTGTCATATTAACACTTGTACAAATGAAACAAACAAGAATAATGTGTTAATTTATGAGCCTTTTTTACCTTTGGACAGGCTACCTGTTTATTCTATGTTCCTAGGATTGAGAAAACTAAGCTATGCTAAGCTAACAGTCTGCTGATGTCATATTTAATAAACAGATATGAGAGTGTAATGAATTTGCAACTGTTCCCACAAGATTTTGCTGTTAGTGGACGCCATTTATATTGGGTTTTAACTACGTAGCCTACTGTGCTGTGCAGCGTACCTGGATCCATTTTATGACAGTTTTTACAGGCCTCAGTCATTTTATTTTAGGATATGATGCTAATGTATGAATACATGTAGTACACACTCAGATTTATGTAACTTTTCCTAATATTAGCAGTATGTGGATTCCCAATAGAGCTACACAGAGGTGGACAAATTATAAAAAGCAACCGAAAATATGGCAAACCTTATTGTTTATTAAAATCACCAATCAAATCACCACAAGGTAGTATAAAGGTTGACTGTATAATATTATCAAGTGTTTCTCATCAGAAATGAGACAAATTCCTGACTTGTTTAAATAATATGTCTCATGTAAGCGATCGTACATCCACATGTTCTAAATTAGGGCTCAATAATGTCATGAAAGTGTAATTCTCTATCAAACACACACACACACAGACACACTGTACATGAGACAAGTCCTCGACAACATGAGTAAGAGAAACTGATGGTGTGTGTGTACACGAGGTCCTCAGAACACTTCGGCGAAGGTGCAACAGCCTGTCAGAGCGGCCCGGTGTCAGGTGACAAGGCATCACGCCGCCTCAGACAGAGATGGCCCAGTAATGTCTCCGCCGATGAACCACGGGCCACAGCTTTGTCCCTCCATCAGTCCAAACCGCAGCCTGTTGTTGTCACTGTCGGTTAAGGTGTCTGCATATAAACACCTGCCTTAACCCGCGTCAGTGCTTCACTGTCATGTGACTGTTATTGTTAGCATTTAGTTTCTGCTCGCTCTGGGCTCTGACGTGTGCTGATCAGCGTTAGTGAGACCATGTGACGTTGTTTTGGGTCGAGGCAGGAAAAAAAAAATCATCATCTTGATGAAGTCTACGTCATTTAAAATAGCAGATTTTAAAGGACAAATCCAGTTAAATACTACTGCGACTATTCATAGTTTATTTCATTTATAATTCCATTCTTATTGGTTTAACATATAACATCAAACTCTGAAGAGGGATGTACAGTAATTACGTGCATCCACTCACTACATTTAAAGTATCCCTTATTGTGCTTTATCAAAATAACCATTTCATCCTGCTATATACTTAATTTGACTTTAACTATATTTTACTTTTCTTTTTCTGTTTGTGTCAGTTCTTCTATGTTACAGCTTTAGTTGATAGATACTGGGGGTGTAAATCACATGTTTCATTAAGATATTATCAGATTCCCTTTAGGAGCAGGTTCACGCGTTCACATTACGTGTTTGCTTACTGACTGAAGTACAAGACTGCGTTTTATCATTTTTAAGCGCACTACCACTGGCTATTTTTGACAAGGGACTGCACTGTTTCAACATTTGTAATTCACCGTACAATTTCCAGCTGTGTCTATGGAGACAAAAACGGGTATTTTAAGCCGAACATGACATTTCCGAACCCTAAGCAAGTGTTTTTTTTTTGCCTAAACCCAACCAGACCATCTGGCTTCACAATGGTTTCACACTTAAAAATGTAAAAACACAATCTTGAACTGTAGTCACAAAAAATGTAACCTAAAGAAATGTAAAGTTGCAACATACAGTATCTGTGGTTTGCAGAAACATACATTGCCAGCATTTATTCTGGTGATTAGGTTGCCTAAAATCTTTGTCGTAGCGATGTCACCATGTTCACATTGAAACAATGGTCAGAACTGTGAGAGTTGGACTTTTAGGGACAATCATATGTGAGCATGTCAGTTCAGACTGGTTTTATCTTGTTTGCTTGACAGACCAACAACAGCCGGTGTCAAAATACGACCAAATATGGTCCTGATCTCTGACTCGTGACTCTGTCTTTGTCATCCTCACTATGAACAATTCCTCATTTTTCAGCTAAAACAAAAGAAAACAAAAGAAATGTAGTCGAGTCTGATTGAGCAAACAAATCATCTCTCAGAGCAAAGACGGGTTGAATAGCGTTTGAATGCTGTTAGTGTACGACATGTTTTCCTCTGCCACACGTCTTCATAGTATTCTGCCTAATCCTCTTTTCCACAGTCGAGCCTGAGAAAGGCCTTTCACTCTGTGGCCTAAGGGACATGAATAATTGTTGATACAGAGGCTGTTTCATAAACTCCTCGCACTGTAATCACGCTCTGACAGATGTAGGCCTACTACATATAATATCACACACACACACACACACGTACACACATGCACACATGCACAGATGTAACCCCTTTTTTTCTTTTCCCAGTGACTCACTGCTCATATCAGCATAATGACCGCAGACTGATCCAGCCCACAGGGGCCGAGGGTTGGAGCAACACTGGGTTCTGAATAAACAATGAATGACGTGTGGGGAGGGGCTGGATGTGGTCGTAAACTAGTGTGTGTTTCACAATGTAAAAGGATACTGCACAGACACTGATTTATCAAAACAGGCCTGCTGTTGATTACAGCGCTCATCTGATTCATTCGATTCCAGCTTGTGTTCTTCGCATGAATTGCCATCACCTCTGCATAATATCAGCCGAATCCTCACGACATCCTGAAACTTGTAATTTTCTGTTATTGGAGCTGATTTTGAAATGAACGACATTCGACCAAACGCAGAACAATAGCGCGCAACCTAACCTTTTGCCCCTTGCTAAGTGGCAGTATCCTGGTATAGATTCTGCGACGATGAAGCATGAATAGTAATTGTTTACCTGCAGTTGGTACAATGTCAACAGACTAATCCATCACATGGACCCTGTCTACTTATTTATAGACAAGGCGAATAAATCAGGCGAGTGGATGAAAGTTGAAAAGACAAACACAAGGACACAAATAGGAGTCCCATAGATAATCCTTTAAACATTTTTAATCAAGACGTCAGCAGCGGGAGAGATGAATGAAGCATCCATCTACGTGTAATTAAACTTGTGCATCATCATAATGTAGATATAATGTGATAAACAGCCTGACGGTGATATACTGATACTAATAGTGCGGTGAGTGATCTGAGCTTCATCATCGCCTGGAAGTTTGCATTGTGATTCTGGAGGTAAATAATTCCAGCTATATTGGCATTATGGCTTTACATTGTGAAACTTTGCGCTGAATGATCCAAGCTACATCTTGGGTGTAATTTGATAGCTGATTTTAATTAACAACACTTTCTGATGACGCTCCTATAAATATGATAGACAGTTGGATGGCTAACTGTGAATACAATCGTAACTCTTTGGAAGGACTTCAGCAAGGATATAAAAGTATGAAATTTTGAGATATGTCTGTTATTTCTTCCAAACATGAGTATCATAAGCTCACTGCGTTGTTTGACCAGTGGGAATCAACGCTCGACTGGAAGGCAGTGTCATAAATCATTCTCAGGGTTCATCAGAAGCGATTATCTCTCGGAAAATCTGTGTTTATCTTGGGTTTCCCTTCAATAGCTCTCAGAAACCAGATGACTCTCAATCATTCCCTGGAAAATTCCCCTCTCATTTGTTTATACACAAGAGATAAGGAAAACCTTGCGAGTACTTACGAGGAAATTGAGCACGCATAGATATTTTTCATGCGAGACCCATTTTGGATTTTTTTTTTTGGAGAATTGCTGTGTGTCACTCTTTGTGCGTCTCCCACACACTTTGGGAGGCGCTGTCAGGAGGTGTTCTCTCCAATGTCTTTTTCATCAAATTCAGGGAAACAGCACAACACCTTCAGACACTCAAGATGTACTGTATGACGGCCGGCAAAGGAATGCGAAGAGACAGGAAAACAAAAAAAACAAAAAAAAACACCACTGTTAATCTCTGCCAAGTGTGTTTCCTTCACTGCCAGATTTAAGCTGATGGCTCTGATTCTATCTGCTCCAAAGAACCCCCGGTACAATGCTAACTTTCAATGTCATTGGATTCGTCTGCGTGTTTGGAGGAGGAGGAGGAGGAGGGCGGGGAAGGGGTGAGGGTGTGGAGGGAGGGAGTGAGAGGAGGGGGGGCTGAGATTACAGTGAATGTCACCCTACCTCCTCTCTCAATCATCCACTTTCAATCCATCGCCATCCCGGGGTTTGTGAGACAGCTTGGCGATGATGCCAGTAAAATGGGATCAATAGCATAGGGAAAAACGGACCAGACAATCTCTTACCCCCTTGAACTTCTGTACCCGTGATTGATTTGTCCCCTGCCACAGCAGAGGAGACATTAGAGACAAGAAACATGTGTGTGGCCGAACATGTGTGTGTGTGTGTGTGTGTGTGGGCCGGTGCACCTGCGTACGTGTGTTGAAAGCATGTTTTTGTAAAAGTGCGATGTCTCCCCGTGTGTGTGTGTGTGTGTGTGTATATGCGCTCGGTGATTGATGATCTGAAGCGCACACACATCATCAGCAAGGCATTTGCGAGGTGTGTGAGTCAGGAGCTGTCATCCCCCTCAGTCTCCCCAAGCAGAGGCCTCGGCTGCTGATTTATAGTAAATCATTAAAATCTGCTTATTATTGCAGCAGCTCATCACCCTCCCCCTCCCTCAGTCCCCATAAGCAGCCCCTCCTCCCCCAAAACTTGCCACCGCCGCCGCCACCGCCACTGCAGATGCACAGAGAGGCGATTCTCCGACCAGCTCGGCGACACTAACGTATACACACACGGAGTGATGGTCAGCGGGTTCTGGCACATTAAATCCATTTCTGACGCGCGTTTGAAAATAAACGCACCAGATGTCTTGTTTCATAAACATCGGCTGAGGAAGCCAATGAAAGAATCTATCTGGCCGCGTTCCTGTACAACAGCTGGAGCAGAGTGGTTGTATTAATCTGCCCCCCCCCCACTCCCAAAAAGAAAAAAATATAAAAGAGAGGATGAAGAAACTTTCTTATGGGCACTCATGCTCACATGTGCATCAACACACACACACACACACACACACACACTCGCACACAGCTGCACACCTCTACTGTCTTCTGTCTATGAAACTGAAAATGTGATGTGACTTGAACAATGACAGGTGTGTTTGTCAAGGATGTGGCTGTCACTTCAAATCAATGGACGGGAGCATCTTCCCAGGGAGACTTTCCACTTCTTAGGGTTTGACTGGTTACACCGCGCTTCAGTGCCGGTTGGAGAACAGTAAGTTGTCAAAGTGGCATTCAGGGAGTTTCTGCTGAGGTGTCATCAGATCAGAAAAAAAAAGATTAATAAAAGACCCCAAAAGTGTCTCACTTTTGCTTTTATTTCTCCAGGGACAGTGCGTATAGGTTCCAGTGGCCGTTATATACTGACTCGTGTGGCGGAAAAGAAAATCATTATCTGGGTGTCGATCCATCTGAAGATCGTTAGCATGAACAAATCCGAGAATCACTGTTTTACAGACGTGCTATTCAAGCAAGTTGTGTAGGGCGCCGAATGAAATGATGATAATCATTTCCACTGAATAACTCAAGTGAGAATCACAGCTTGTCTATTGTCGCTTTGCAGTGCGTGGTTTGTCAAATGCTTTTCAATTACAGCCTTTAACTTGAGGCACTATCACATCCCCATGAAGTGATTTTAATGGAGTTTGGTGCAATTGTTTGTTATGCGAGACAGGTCTTTTGAGCGGAAAGAGAGAGAGAGAGTGAGGGAGGGAGAGAGAGAAGAGGCTTGAAACTCAAATGAACTTTGGGTGATAACACGACACGAGCGGCTGAGCAGGGGAGTAGCTGTGGGCTTAAATCTACTCACTTCCTGTCACTGGTATTTAACAGAACATGTGTATTGTGCGATATGAGGCGGGGACGCGAGGACGGTGGGGGGGTTTACTCTCCTGCATGTGCGGCTAAAACTTAAAACATGGGTGCTGGCATCTGATTTGGCAGATACAGCATTCTGGGGCCTGATTGCTGTCTCCAGCACCCCCAATCAGTCTGTCCTGTCCCACTTTTCTCTTCCAGCCCTCCCTCCTCCTCCTCCTCCTCCTCCTCTTCTTCTCCCTCCCTGACACATACAGTACAGCAGCCTCCTCCTCTTCCATTCTGTCTCTAAAGCTCCAGGATCCTCGGTGCACAGGTGCAGGACTGCAGGGCTGCACCCCACAGGCCCTGGATGCTGAAACGGGAGAGGCAAGCCGGCACACATGCAGAATTACAGCGCCTCCATTTCTCACACTGACATAATCCCCATGTTTTATTTGTCCCCTTGTAATTCTTTTTATATCTTGGGCTTATGTTCTTTGGCATCCGTTCAATCCCAGCCTCGGGACACAGGGCTCTACCAGGCCCATATGTGTGCCTTGCTCCAGTTAACGCATATTAGTTCCTTTGTAACTGTGACTAAACTGGCACGTCTCAGCTGGGAGATGTGCCGGCTTTGACTGACAGCCCATGTCTGGATCCTGTACTTTGAGTCTCACGCAGACTTGTCAAACACGGGCTCTGTCAAAGCATCCCTCACTCTCTTGTCAAGCACAGGGACCACGGCGAGCTGCAGAGGGTTCGCAGCTCTGACCACATGTCTCTGAATTACCTTACACTCCTTATATATGTGTGTGTGTGTGGTGTGTCTGGAGTAGAGGATGAATATTGTCTCGCACTCGGCCGTTCCCCGGTGTTGCTTTTACCGAAGCGGAGTCTCGGCAGCATGTTGCTGGCATGTTTCTTTCTTTTCTGCGAGTAGAGGAAATCCTAAGGGGGGAAAAATGTAAGTGAAACATTTTTCATGCTCGCGTTTTGGCAAGATTGCCTGCGAGACGGAAAAAAAAAAAGGAGAGACTTGTATACCCTGATCAGATCAGTCACTAAAATTACATCGAGAAAGCTTTTCAAATAACAGCTTGATATTAGGACTTCAGCGCCGCGTTGATGTATGTTGTCGGCGGAGAAAATCTGTTAAGTCTGTGCCATGTGATGCCAACAGTCTTAAATATTGTTTTCACAACTGTGCAAGCTAATTACCTTTAATTTTTCATCTGTGCTCCAAGGGTTGTAAGAGACTGTGATTAGTGATTCATTACTTCTCATTACCTGGCCTGTCAAACTGTTTCCTTTACTTATTCAAGCTGATTAGCCGAACATGGCCCGCCTCTCTCGACGAGGCTGAAAAAGAGACCTCAAACATGGACTGCAGATAAGCAACTGTAAATAGCCATAATGATGTGGAGGATAACGATGAAAAGAAAAAAGGAAATGGTGTTAATTTTTGTGTGATGGAGGGAAAAAAGATAAACAAAGGGCTAAAAGCAGAAAGAGATCGGTTGGGTATGTTTAGAGCCAATTAGCGTGTTTCAGAAGTTAACTTTCACTTAACATCAATTAAAAATGACCTGATCTGAGGTTGTTAGATAAACACCCACGCTGACAGCCAAGTGAGATGGCGTGTCTGGCGTTTTCTCCAGAGAAGGGTTATTTATAGGTGTCAGAGAATGAGGATTGATTTACTGCAGGTAAACAGGATGTCATTCTCAGCGAAAGGTCAAGGTGAGCTAAAGCTTAGGTGGATAAAATACAGGAATTTGGCATCTGCGTGTTTCGCTTGTCTGTCAAGCCGATCAGGCTGTGAAGGCGCGACAGAACTTGATATCATGCCTTTTTTTTTTGTTTTTTCGGGATTCACAATCGGTCTTTGAGTTCAGACGTGAAAAAAAACAACACAGGAAATGATACAAAAAAAATAAAAACGGGGTTGAGATGAGCAGCAAAAAGCCTGAGTATGACATTGACTATGGTTGTGAGACGTTAACTAAAACATTCATCACCATTAGTAGTAATTAACAAACTTCCCCAGCATTAATTAAAGGGCCCTGCTTTAAGGGAAACTGGCTTAATTAGGGGATTTGACAGGATGAGGCCTTAGGGATGATCCATATCCAGAGGGCTGTTGGAGGGGTGCAAGTGACTGCATTTCCACAAAGCTGCCAGTTTTTGGAGGAAAAAACGAAAAAAGAAAATAAAATCTGTGCCCTTGGTCAACCCACAAGATGGTCTGGTCTGGCCTGATCTGGCTTGGCATGGCTCTGAGAAACTATTGACAGGTATGACAGGCCTCCGATTAGCCAGTCAGCTGGAGGCCCAGACCTTGTCACCTGTCAGGTAGAGAGATGAAGGGTGAGTGAACAGAGGAGGAGAAGGAGGAAGAGAGAAACAAACAAAAAAAGGATTGGTGACGGTGGCGTTCAGCGCTGACGGGGGTGCAAACAAATACAGGCAGCAGTTATACCACATGTACATCAGGCCTGAGTCACCTGCAGAAGTGTTCATGAAGCACTCCATTACAAAAACCTGAGGGTCTGAGGATGACAAATGTGTACCCAAAGAATCTGTGATTGGATCGGGGATTAAGGGGCTGCCGTGTCTCTGAAGGAAAACAGGAAGGAGACGGACAGACAGGGAGTGAAAAGAAAGAGATGCAAGCGAAGGGACGGGTGGAAAGGGGACAGTAAACGAATGTCAGACTGCCCAGGCAGGGAGACGGAGTGGCAGAGTGGGTGGGCTTTGACAGACACATCTCACACAGGCTGACAGCTCCGTCAATAGCCCCAGGATGGCCGTCCTGATTGACAGCTAGCAGGTGGCGCATGAATGGAGTTGTCAGGCCGACTGTCAGTCAAAGTCACATCGCTGTGGCTACAAGGCCCCGGCTGAACAGGCACACAGCTGCCCAAGGTGATCTCTGGGTGTACACGCAGACTTTTGGCACGGGAGGCCGATGCAGCTCAGATCATACTAAAATTACCATACACGGCAGCAGCAGCAGCGTACAATAGCCGCATTGATTGTGGACCCTTTTTTTTTTTTTTTACACTAGTGGGCAGATCTGGTATATACACACATGGGTGGTTCCACTCAATTTACAAAAAAACAGAAAGGGTGAAAAAAAACAAAAAACAGAAAGGATTTGAATGTACTATCAATGAATCTCTGCAGTTTTTCCATTTCCTTGGTTCCCCTTAATTGAGCATTGTTCCAGCACGAGGGCATGAAGCATAGGAGTTAATGGGCAATAATTATATGTGAGAGAGGCTTTCTCCCTGGAGTGGAATCCAGAACAAATGGAAGCTCCGATGTGCAACATTCTACTTCATTACATCTGCCGCGATTAAAGCCCGAACATCTGGCACCGTATCCTGACAGATAGACAAGACTTCTGGACTGGAAGGGAAATCGAGCGATATTTACAAAAAAAAAAAAAATGTAACACAGGGTATTTACTGGATGAAAGAACAAGTGCTTTGGGCAGGCACGGTACATTCTCCCTATCAGACAAGTGTTGAGCTGATAGATGCGTGTAAACACTAGTGAATCGTTTGGACACTCTTGACAAAATGAACGGCACTAAACAGCCTCGCTACACGTTCACATCACGACGGACTTTATTATTATTATTATTATTATTATTATTATTATAGGCAGCTTCTTTTTGCTACAGATAAATACGTACTGTGTCTCTTCAAGTAAACACTGGAATGTACATCAAGGTTGGTTGTTAACTTCTTTTTTTTTTTTTCTTTCTCTCTCTCTCAACAATCTCAATCATCCTAACCCCCCCCCGCGAGGTGAAGCTAAAACAATAATCATAACTGTCTGTGTCTGCTGTTGCCACGACAACGTCAAGTCCCACAGAGTGATGTCATGCCAATCTGGTCTCTTCCTGACGCGCGACTGTCCCCGGTGATGCTCTGAGGCAATCTGGAGGGCCGCTGGGGCGTGTGTGAGCGTCGGAGGCGGCGGTCGGGGTAGAGGCTGTTGTCGAAGGGCTTGCGGTGGACACAGAGGACGTGGGTCTTCAGGTTGCCCTTCTGGGAGGCGCTATAGGGGCAGTACCGGCACTGGAATGGCTTCCGAGCTGGTAAAGAAAGAAAGAGTGCAGACAGAAGAAAGAGATTTTAATACCGAGAGTAGTAGTTTCACCTCTGCAGGGTCTGAAATGACCAGCTGGTGAAGACTAAATGTCACAATGCATTTCTTTTAAAAGGTAAATCAATGATCAGCTCTGGTTTACAGAAGCATATTGATGCCACAGCAGAAAAACACAAATATCAATATCATGTTATAACATGAACAGTTTGTTGTTCTAGCGATGTGTTTTCATGTTATTGTGAAATACAAACTTGTCACATTATAAAATGAATCTTTTCTTGTCATTACAATATCTCATGTATCATAAAGTTTGACGTTATAACTTGATCTCTTATTGTTAAAACATAAAACTTTACACACAATAACGAGATATTTTCACGTCATACGTTACATCAGCATCATGTTATATGGTGAAACATTAAGATATAACAATAAGTCATCAGGTGGTATAACTAGGGGTGTAACGATGTATTGATCTGGATCGATGAATAGATTCAGCGATCAACGATCCAATAGCATCGATGCAAAGTGAAAACATAGATTCATACCGCCACCATCGCTAAGATACGCCTTTATTTTGAAATTCCCATGTCTGTGTCACCGTTTCCATTGATACACAGCTCCTTTCTAAACAGTGCTTTATTTTTACTGATTGATTGTTTTCTATTTAAGCGTCTGGAGCCACTGAAGAGTTCAGTCATGATATTGTGCAAATCATATTTTAGTTGCTTTTTGTGAGTTGATATGAATGTTAATGATTGTGTTAAATCCAATAGAAATCATGTCGTGGCAGACTTTGTAATCTGATATCATATCGTGATAAAACTTGCGATTTACACCCTGATTATAACAAGATAAACTGCATATTGTTATAGTAAAACCAGTTTCTTGTTATAACAATACAACATCCTGTAATAATGAGGAAACTGCTTTTTACAACAATAGATTTTCACATTACGACGCGACACTGATCTGTTTTTCTTTCTCCAGCATGACAATACATTGTCACACCTATCATATGATTTTTGAGATGATAACATTTGACTGTTTATACGGTTTGCCTGCACTCGAACCTTCTGTAATCTTAACTAAATGTTTCACAGAGTACAGGTTTCTTCTCATGGAAAAAAAACATTTGCTACTAATATTTTTTGTGGCTCAACTGTCATCAAGTTAGAGGTGAAACCGTTGTCAAACACTGATGTTTCAGTAATGTTGAAACATGTTTTCCTCTTCATCATGGTTTCGTAGAAGAGTGTACCACCTTAAACTGACACTAACGTGGCTTCATAATAACAAGCTGCACTTTCTAACAGTCTTAACTTTACCAAAACACTGGGACACCTCATGAGCTAACAGGTTTTTATAAAAAGGCCAGCAAGTTCTGATTCATTGTAACACATTTCCTGCCTATGACACGAACACAGCCATGAACACACACACACACACACACACACACAGACACGCACACAAATAAACACACACACAAGTGTTGAGTTGAGGAATGACAGACGTCTGCAGCTGGGAGGCAAGGCATGCCAAAACTTCCTGTCTGTCCCCCTCTTTAGCGCCCGCTACATAACTCCACTGCAAATAATGTGAACCTTCATGACACAGCACACGGTGTACCTTTAAGACACAGACAACACGGCATACCGCTAATAGCTTCCAGAAGTTTATCTGACCTCAATAAAAATCAGTATGACACCAAAGCCTGAAGGTGTTGCTAAGATCAAAACCAAAAGTGTGACTCATTTACCTGTCTACCTCGACAGCCATGTGTCCTTGTTCACTGCGGTGCTATTTTTGAGATGTTACCTCATATAATGACTGTCTCTTCCCCCCCTGTCTAACACTTCAATGTGTTTTTCTGTGATTCATGGTTACAGTAAACCATTATGTGCTGATGTCATTTGACATCACTTCCCAAAAACTGAGGGCTGCCTCAGCCTTTTCACCCCGCCCTCGCCTCTTCCTCTCTATTTGCTCCTCATCAGAGCCGAGACAGCTGTAGGCAGCTGAACACTCGCTTTCACATCTACATAAAAAAGGTGTTTTTTCGGGGGGAAAGTGGGAAAACTCACAGAAGGTGTGAGCAATAAAAGGTAATGCTCCATCTGTTGGTGTATAATAACCTGATGGCCGTAAAGGACACACATCGACATTCACACACTAGTCAGGGAGAGGATGAGGCCTGACACATCTGAATATCATCAGGATGGCACAGAGGGTATTGTGTGTGTGTGTGTGTGTGTGTGTGTGTGTGTCTGTGTGTGTTTGTGTGTGTGAGAGAGAGAGAGAGAGAGAGGGAATAGTCTCAGTGAGGGAGGGAGGGCGAGCTGTCTGAGAGGAACAATAGTAAAAGAAAAGCCTGGTCAAAATCCAGGTACGGAGCAGTTTGCGGTGCGTGTTAAACTCCACCTGTCTCACTTCCTCACTTCAACTTCTCCAAGCTTCAATCAGTGGAAGTGGAAAAACAGGAAATAGGGGGTTGGACAGCCCAAAAAAAAAACACACACACACGCACACACATCTCCTATTTTAAACTGTTAAAACTTTGACGTGCGTAAAAGTTGCTTGGGAAACTATAAAACCATCATCCCCGCTCTCCAGATCTTACACATCCGCTGTGACTTGAGGGAGACTGGGCAGGTTTCCCTCAATCGTGTTAAAAACTCTTGTAAATGCACTCAGAGGTTGCGAGAGATCCTGTAGCCCATTACACTTTCATAAAGTCAGTTAATAATAAGCCAAAAGGTCGGCGTGTACATCAGTCGCGTGTTGCCCTGCTTGTCTTCCCCCCCTCTCTGCCTCTATCGCCTTTTCCCCTCTCTCTCCCCTCCTCGTCTCCCCGGGTCTGCTGTTCTTTTTCTTCCCTCCCATCAGAGGAGAGGGGAGGTCCAAGAGAGGGCAACCTCCAAATAAGTTCCATTAATCACAAGCCAGAGTCTAATGTAACTAATATTTTACAATTAGAGGAGACAGCAGTGGGCTCCGAGCCATCCATCTCTTCACCACATGATCCTCCATTCATAGGCTGCTGCAGCCACAGCTTCAGACATGCCACACACACACACACACACACACACACACACACACACACACACACACACGCACACACTCAAGCACGCACTTGCATGCGTGTACACATACACAGATGCACAAACAGACTGGACAGGAAATGAGAGGGGTGGGATTGTGTGGTGTTGAGAGAAAGAGTGAAGAAAGAACAGCAGAATGAGTGATTACTGACTTTGACTCCGTGTAACACTGACATTGGACCGTATTAAAAGGATAATTCGGGGTTTATTACAAGTCGGGGTCTTATTTAATTATGGCCGTCATTTTCATCTGTACGCGCCGAAGTGATCGCTGAGATCTGGGAACAAGACAACATCGCAAACAACAGTGTCAGACGTGGCAGGAATCACAGGCGGTCAGGTGATCGGGTTGTAAAGAAGCTAACAAGAAGCAAGATTAGCTAAAGCACTTGATTTAATAATACATTTAGATACTAACCACTCGCCGCATGGGAAACTGTGTGTGCTCACGACTACGGCAAGCATGTCAGGTCAAATGTGAACCAGGAAGTCAGTCTGTGAAACCAATCACGATGTTCTCTGTGGATCACACACTAGTTTAAATTTAATTCTGTCTCTTCAAAAGTGTTATTTCAATGTGTGGACATGTCCTTCATCTAAAATACATGCTTGAGGCTTTAATATAATATTAATAGCAACACTATGAGAGTTAATTTACCTGTTGGGTCACTGAATTCACCCCCAACTAGTAGTTTTTCCGAGATGCTGCTGTTGGCTATAACCGCAAAGTGTCGTCTGTTACTCTCAGATTTATATTCAACTTTAACAAAAGACATATATCGTGTTTATTAGAGTGTTTTAAAAGTGCCGGGATTTGTTTTACTTTCAGACTGTGCCAGGCTAGCTGTCTTCCTGTTTCCTCTCTTTATGCTAGCTAAGCTAACCTTTACCTGGCTTTAGCCTAGCTGCGTGGTTAAAGGACAGATATGACATTAGATATGACTGGAACATAAAAAGATATGTAGGCTATTTCTGCAGAACGTCAAATTCCTTTTTTACAGATAAGTACAATTTTATACTGTATACTGTACTCAGTATATTGCAGTAGAGACCAAAATGTGTCCGTAGAAGAGTTAGCTTTTTTCAGTCAGGTTTGATTTCATCTTTCTGTTTTCTCTGAACATTTATAGACAAAATTAAATAATAGTTTTGCTCGTTTTGGACTTTTATTTTGTACTAAATTGTTGTATTTAGCCAACATGTGATAGTTTTTAATGTTGGCTTCTTCCGCCTGACATAAATCAGATTTAGAGAATTAGTCATCAAGGGAAGTTTTATGTTCATATTCACCCGATTTCAAACCGTGCACTTCCCTGTCTGCATATTTGCATAACGTTGTCCACATATATATGTTTGCACCTGCAACGTATGTTTTCCCCCGTGAGTGTGTGCGAGTGTGTGTGCGCGGTGAGAGTGTGTTGTGTGTCACAGGCCGAGATAATGACCATGATGACAGTGGCGGGGCCGACGGGGGCCAGAGGAGCTGAATGGTGACGGATGACACAGGGCTGAGCTCTGATGGCGCACAGACAGTGAGTGATGACTGCACATCCTTCCCAGTGCTCCACCCTTCATTATCTCTATGGGGAGAAACGCGGCACAAAGGCAGGCCGCGCTGCCCTCTTGCTGCCCTCAAACGACATCTGCTCATGGAGACAGCCGCACTACCGCTCCTCTTTCACCTCCCTGTCGCTCCATCTATCTCCATCTATGGTGATCTTTCTCGCTCCTTTTCTCTCTCCTTTTTCTCTCGCTCTCTGTCACCCTCTCCGCGGAGGGTACGCAGAGGTCAGACAATGAGATAATGACTCACCCCTTTCAACCTTTCAAATCAGGCCCTTTTATTTCCCTCCGTCCTCTGTTGCTCTTTCATTCTTAATCCTTTCTTTATCGATCTTCTCATATTCACTTGTTCTCAGGCGTCTGAGAGGCCTGATCTGATGTCGCAGAAGAGACAGCTGGTTTTTGGTAAACTGGTTAACTGGTTTTTAAGTTGGATAATGAGTCTCAACCCAAAGGCATTCATGGCGCCACACTCCAAAAAAAAATAAAAAATAGTTGTCCTAATTGTGCCTGTAAAATATGAAAGCATGCCATAATACCTGCCAGAGAAATATTTAGAAGCCTCACAGCAACTCGACTGTTAGAGTGGTAAATGTTGCCATCTAGTGGTTCAGTCTGAGCAGTGCAGCGAGGAGAGTTTCTGTTTAAAACACAAGGGAGGGCTCAGTGAGACTAATGAGCATGCAGACAGGTTCAACCAGAGGTCACCATCTGGCCAATTACCACTGCTGGCACATTGGAGCCGACCTGAACTGTCATCACAAACACATCACTCCATGTCCAAACTGCCCGGCAATATGTCACCATGCCACTCGACGTGCCATACAGTATGGAGAGGATGGGGGCAACAGGAGACAGCCCCATGACAAAGCCACCTGGTCAGCACTGCAGACAGGACAGGCTGCCGGGCCACCTGCTTAGTTCAGTTTTAGAGGACACTCGATGGACTCTCAATGTCAGTTACCCGTCTCAGTGTCCAGTTTGACTGACAGGTGTTTATTGTGTCTCTGACATCTACTTCCTCTGGGAGAGAGAGAGAGAGAGAAAAAAAAATATGGAGGATCAATCTCCAGCGAACAAAAGGCGAGGAAGGCTTGAAATAACTCCCAGCAGCAGCGAGCGCCGCATTGATCCGATTGCAGCAAAACACAAGCGACAGTTACAGAATTATACGGAATTTAAAGTAAAAAGAGGTTTATTGATGTTCAAATGTTGTTACATTTTTAATGGGATTTAGAATATGAGCTTAAACGCTGCAGGCTGGTCCAAATTTCTGTCTCTCTGGAGTTAGAGGCTGCGTGTAGTGTTGATTACTCAGGTGAAAGTACTCAGAACACACAGTAAAAGTACTCAGAACACACAGTAAAAGTACTCAGAACACACAGTAAAAGTACTCAGAGCACACAGTAAAAGTCATGTAATCAAAATGTAATTGAAGTCAAAGTACAGGAAGTGTTGTACGGGAGGTGCTGCGGTTGAATGAGCTAAAACATTTAGACGAGAACAAAACATCAACAGCTGATTTTTTTTACATTACAGGAATATTTTTCTGTGTTACAAGATTTCGGTATAAAATGTTTAAATGTAAATAAGTCTACTTAATTAAATATGCACTCAGCTGCATACATCACCAGAACAGATATCTGAGCTAAAATAAACACCTAAATGTGTATTGTGGATGTTTTTTCATTATGTTTCAGAGGTAACAGCCCAAATCTATTAAAATATATAGATTCAGTTAAAAGTAAATCAGCGCAATATGCAGAAAACCTTCTTCTGTGACTGTTATTATATCATACATTAAATCATTGATTGGATTGGCAGCTATTTTTTTAGGACTGCTTTTATATTGATGATTATTTTCATCATGGATTTATCTGGTGATCGTTCTTTTGGATTAACTGATCGATTGTTTGGTTTGTTTAACCTCTGAAATGCCGTCACGATTACCTGGAGTCTAACGTGAACCTGCTGAGCCTCGAAATGATAAAGAACACATTAAAATTATTGGATTAATTAAAAGTAAAAGCTGATAATCTTTAAATTTTGTGAAGCTTGAACCATGAAATGATTGTTTTATTTGCTTAAATGATCGATGACTTGTTTGCTAAGACGTTTCTAGTACGTCAAATTGTAACCTAAGTACAGTACTCTGGTGAATGTACTTAGTTACATTTCACCACTGATTACACACAGTTACAGCCAGAAGGAAACACGTACAGTGTGACGGCTGAGACAGGAGCTGAAGAGGAGCGCTGCTTTTCGGCGTATTCTAATCACCATCTGTACCATCAAATGGAAAACTACATCTTGCTGTTAGAATCATAAAGAAAGGGAACAGATGTTAATCCCTAATGGAGTTGACAGGCACTTTCCTGTCTTTCACATGAACATATTGAGTTTCTGAATAAGAGGGGGATCAGAGGGAAGGTGTATCATGTTGCACTCATAATACATGCATATCAAAGACCCCAGCTGTTGGATTCCCTCTCCTGAGAGACAGCATTATTAAATCTGCACTCAGCAAGCATATCACACCAGCACAAGAGCTTAAGCCTCTCCATCAGTGGGCTCCGTTGGCTTGGGCGATTTGTAACCTATCACACGAGGAGATTATATCATCCTTTAAAGTGTAGGGGTAATCAGTGCCACGCACCTGTGTCTTCTTTAGTCCTTATTTGAGATCAGAGACAAGATCTGGCGAGAGAAAAGCGCTATAAGAGAAGTGTGTTGTTTGTAATTGGCATGATTTATTCACACACTCACGCTCGCTCTTCACACTTCCGCTGTCAGGTGATGAGGGCTGAGATACTGACAGAGAAAAACTTTTTTTGGGATTTCTACAGCAGCATCCTTGTGGGTGACATTGTCACGTATTGTTCCACAGTGTACAGAGTGCCAGTCAGACGGTTATATTTAGAATTCAGTTAACCAATTGTATGATTGTAATACCGCCATCTGCAGTGGTCTATCACATTCAGATGGGCTGGTACAAAGCATCTAAAAAGGAGATAACAAGATGAGGAAAAAGGGAAAGGACCATTTTTGTCCACTAGGTGGCACTAGAGGCTTTCAAATGTGAAAGGCAACCCTGCACACGTCCTGATTACAGTGACAGCTGCATGTAGCATATATGATGTATAAGCTGATGCTCACCTGATGCAACGTCTTTGTCCACATCCACGCCGCCGTTCAGACCGTCTGTGTGCGCGCTGCCAGGTGTGCTGCTCAGGTTCCCCTGGGATCTGAGGAAGGAGAGCAGGCCGCCCTGGTGCTGGAGCTGCTCGGCCTGTCCCGGAGTCAAGTTCTCCAGAGAGGAGATGGGAGACTCGGCCACAGCTCGGCCCCAAGCTCCCGGCTTGTCTTGCTTCGACTCAAACTCAGCCTGTCCCAGCTCCTCCGGCTGGAGGACGTTATTTTTCGGCATCTTCCACTTGGCAGCGTCGTCGTCTTCCTCCTCCCTCCCTTGCTCAGATTTCTCAAATTCACCTTCGCCGTCGAGCCCCGTGGAGCCTGCATTCTGTGTGTTCATCTCTTCTTTTGTTCCCTGCACCAAAAGGTCACACTGATATGCGGGTTTCACACTGAGTTCAGCTGCAGCATTAGAGTAACTTTGTAGCCGGCGGGTAATGGAGGAGGAGAGTCCATTACTAAAAACGCCAGACATCTGCACCAGTGCAGCAGGAGACACGGCTGAATGAGACATGACAGACTCCGGCCTGACAGACAAATCTAAAGGCTCATACTGGGACTTCCTGGTTTGAGCAGATAAGGAGGCGTCCACACCTGCGTCTTTGTCAGCGAGGTCGGGCTGCTTGTTGATGAGCAGGGCGTTTTCGCCGTGGCTCTCCAGACCGAGGTAGTGACCTGCAGCTGGGCTCCAGTCTTCCCTGGATCGAGGTCTGAGCTTGGGGTTGGGGCTGGAGCTGCTGCTGCTGCTGGTGGGCTGCAGTGGAGAAGAAAGATCCCTGCTGTTTTGCCAGTGGGGGAAGTGGTAGCGATCCAGATGGAAGCCGAGGGAGGCCGTCTGCGCTGCGGTGTAGTCACTGGAGAGTGGACACCTGTAGACTTTCTCACCTAACACAGACAATAACAGCAAAAACATAATACAATCCAGATCAAATTAGGAAACTATGTGTATATGAAGCATGCTGAGCATTTTTTTTTTTTTTTTTCTGAGGGAAGTATGTACCAACAAGCGTTGTCTAAACATGAAAAATGTTGCAATCCCACACCAGGCTGAGTTGAATGATTTAAGCGCTGCCCTGCAGTAAATCAAGCTTGTAATCAGCTTTCAGCTCCAGTGATCCATCATTTTACAGTATGGACGCCACCACCATGTGCAATAAATACACCCAAAGATGTTAACACCAAACAAGATTCTTCCAGAAATAATAAACAGTGAAATTTAGAGCAACTAGAACGAGGCAGATGTCGCAGACAAGAACCTCATTCCATCAAAACCAGTAAGTGGGTTTCCCAGTCAGAAATAACGAAGTCCAACATGTGAGCGGTTCTGATTAACCGCACCGTGCGCTGTGGCTGAGTTTATTTTTGCTTCATACTTGAAAAATGGTGCGCCGGAGCCATAATTCAAAAAGTACAAAGTGTATTATTGTGGAGAATGACAAAGGGTAATTTTTCTCCTTTTAGCCGGTGAAAAATATCCATCTGGAAACAAGATTTGATCCCACTCACCGTTACTTTTAATTAAAGGTAATTTAAATGCCTTCTTCCCTCTGTTTACCTACAGCTTAATCCTTACAGCCATCACAGAGACTCCCTCCAGGGTTAAACACACTCTCCCTGTGACCATTTTGAGTTAGTGATTGTCTGAGACCTCAGCCTTGCACTGTCTTTAAACAGCCCAGCTGTTTCGCTGCCATTCCAATTACAGTAAAAGTCATCCGACGCCATTAAGCCACAAATATTGGCAGTTTATTGCCCAACACTCTCCTGGCATTTGAAGGTCAGGTCATACATTATACTGTGTCTTTTAGGGATGCGTCTGGGATAGAGAGATAAACCCACCACCATTAATTTAATTCTATGCATATTGATGCCTTATTGTTCTTCTTTAATGGACTAATATCTGAGTTACAACAGTGATTCATCCCCGCCAGAGAAATATCAATTTCATACACCCTGAGATCTGACCCTGAGGTAATTCTCTGAGGTAAATCTAAATCTAATGATCTGTACTTTGTTACTTTACTTTGTTTCCAACTTTAATAGAAAAACCGCCTTTGCGAGCTGAATGGCAGTAAAAGGACGACTGTTTTTTACTATTTCAGACGTACTAAACCGTAAAATAGCACCTGTATATTAATCAAACAGAGCTGAACCTAATGAAATTGAAAACTCACTGCTGAAAAGGCAAAAAGAAAAAGTGGGGGGGGGGCGTCCTTGATCCGAAGACAGCCACCTGCGTTCAGCACTGTATATATGTGTTTGTGTGTACAGTACGTTTGGTTTAACGTACATCGCGGGGGGACATGCGAGGGCGTGCAAGACCGGGAAAGACTCTTCAACAGTGCCACACCCTCGTCTCCAGTAACAGACCAACACACACACACACGCAAAAAAAATCTAAACAGCTTAATGGAACTCTTTCAGACACGCTATATATCTCAATTATTCTGTGGCTTAAATTACGATGACATTACCGGCCAGCCTCCAAATGCAGCAAACACGTATATCTGACCTCATCTCTCAGCGTGGACCCCCTTTTTTTCCTAAACCCATTTGCCAGCCTACACCAGAAAGCGGTAAAACAACACAAAAGACTGGAAAAAGCCTCTGCCTGTTTTTCTCTTCTTTTTTGGACGGGTGCCATCTTTGTGATTGCCTGGTTCATGCTAACTTAATCAGTTTAAGATTTACTTACACTGCCGAGGCTCCACATTATGTGAGGGGAGTAATTTTAGAGCTTAGATTTATCAACCAAAACTCCAATTACTGCATCATTACAAACCCCAGCCTCTCTCACCTAACACAGAGCATCTAATGAAGTGATGCGTACGAGTTATCCGCCCTTACTGGATGTGCGAGGCGGAGGAGGAGGTGGAGGTGGATGAGGGGGGGAAAAGGTAAATAAATAAATAAATAAATAAATAAATGCCTCAAGTGAGCCGTGTCTATGGAGAAAGGCGTGCAGCTGTGCTCGGACAAAGTGATTCATTTCATATGGAAATAGGCTTTAAGATTTACAACCATACATCACCGTCAATGCAATCACAGCCTCACATACTATGCTTACATAGGCATCTGGCAGTTATATTGTAGATATCAAACTCTGTATACTGTCGGGGGGGCTTTGGCTCTTTTTCTATATAAGCAATCAAGCACCTGAAATGCAAAAGCAGAGATACGTGGTGGCTGGTTTGGTTTAAGATGAAACAGAGTGAGAGCGAGCGAGAGAGGGAGTCACACACAAGACTGGTGAGAAAAACAGGGGCACCAGATGTTCTTTGATGTTTATAATAGCATATATTATTAATATTAATTAGACCACATAGTCAATGACGCATTTGGGACGTTTCCAAGTCAATTAAGCCAAATGGCATTCAGGAGACGGTGGAACAATATTTCAAGGCAGGTGTTCAGAACTCCCTGGGTAAATCTTTTTATCTGCATGCTAGGAAAACAAGCATTTTGAGCTTAATTTGAGCCTCATATCTGCAATAATAATTAAAAAGAGGATTAAAAGACAGAAGTGAGAGGGAGACGGAAAAGCCAACAGGTAATCAGTGTAGACAAACCAGTCAGACGGGCTCTGATCTCTGAATAAGAGCGGAATTTGTTTAAGCCCGACACAGGAGCGAGTTAGATAAGGACCTGTTTGGTTAAAAAAGATGCTTTTACTGTCAGCAATCACGAAGAATAGACTGATGTAACCGGAACGGGCGGATGAAAAGTGATAGTCTTTATCTGTGATTCTGGGTAAACCTCCGCTCATGTTACCATTCACAGTTTTCTACAAGACGCTTATCGTTTTCAGGCTCTCTTGGCTTTTACTGTAAAAGACGAGCGAGAGGCAGAAAAACACATGTGGGGACAACATCATTACATGGCGTCTGCTCATTGACCTTGAGGTTAAGAGTTTTGAATGGGACTAATTAATAACTGTCAGAGCATTTTATGTTTGTTCGGCATGCTTTTTATTCCGCGCTGCGATCTCACTGGTCCAATGTAGGTCAGAGGCCCGAAGCGTGCACCCTTCATTAGTTGATCATTTTGAGAGGAGTCGTCAGTTTTCTTAATCTCAGATTATAATTAAAGTCAAAGTGCATTTTTCAAATCTGCCCTGACGAGATGTTGAGAGAAGTAATTCCTCACGCGCGCTCTTCTATTGAAATCAAAGCGCGGCGTCTAATTGAAGACGCTGCCTGTTTGTAGTTAAAAATCTAAATCCAGCACTGTATCTGGACGCATCGGGTAAAAGGAGCCGTCTCTCACTCTGACAGCCATGACTGTACTATATTTGCTATCCATATTGAGAACATCAATAACTTCATGACCACCATAGGCTGACTATGAATAATGCAGCCAGTAATTCTGGACTAATCAATGTTCCTCAAGCTGAACATCTGGCAGTGGTAATTCTTCCTCAGCATCTCCGCTCTCCTGAATTAGAAAACACTCGCTCTCTCTCGCTCTCTCCTG
Organism: Sparus aurata; assembly: GCF_900880675.1. NCBI lineage: Eukaryota > Metazoa > Chordata > Actinopteri > Spariformes > Sparidae > Sparus > Sparus aurata. The sequence goes on along the minus strand of NC_044194.1, from coordinate 3,826,075 downwards.
CCTCCACGTCCGACCATCGAGACAGACAGACTTGATCAGTTACAACCCCCCACCTCCGAAAAAACTTATCCCTGTTATTAAACCCTCATCAAGTGGTGCGTGTTCTCCATATGTGTAGGATTTACCTATCTGTCCCGCAGCAGACCTGTGTGTTGAGCCAGGGCCAGCAGCGTGTGATTGTGTTAATTAATCTGTCATTGTGAGCGCAGGGAGCAGCTGCAGAGGTCTCTGGGATATATTGTCAGAGCTAAACAATGCGGTGCTAAGCCCCCAGAGTGAGTCTACCATTACACAAGACTAAGAACAGAGAGGAGAGGAGGAGAGGGGGAGAGAGAGAGCCTGCCGGATCCATCATTGACTAAAGCAATGACGCCTGACCTTTACAATGAATTAGTTTCCATGCTTAATATTGACTGAAATTAGAGTCTGATACTGAATGTGCCATCCCAGAACTGTGTGCACTCAAATCCTCAGCTAGCCAGCGATCATAAATGTTTTCTGGAAGTGACACCGTATGGTCTTGGTGATAGGGGAGAGGAGGGAAAGTGAAAAACAATAGAGCTTGAATATGTTTCTTAAAGAGCAACCAGAGAGGGGATTTGGCCGTAAACTGCCAGAATTTACATGTAAATATGCAGATACCAGTATGTGTGCACAATGTGGAAACAAAACATCTAATGAGATTAGACCTGATCCATTTATCTCTGCTATGCGGCCAACATTTAAGAGGATGCTGGATCAAATCCCACGTGAGCGCGTCGGACTTAGATGTACATAACAGCAGCACTCCAACCGGAGAGAATAACCGCGGTCGCGTAAGCCAAACGAAAGAAAACGGAACAAAAGTTTGGATTATTTCCTCGTCTCTTACCAACGCCGTTATAGCAGTAATTTAGGCTCATGATAACATGTTAGCAGGATGCCATGACAAGAAAGGCATTTACCCAGAGAGCCGAATCATCCAAATCACCAGGTGGAACAGAAGACTATCAATAAAAAATACCAGGTGGTAGATCAAATCATAAAAATCACTGGGTGGTATATATCAAATCATTAAAAACACCAGATGGCATGCATTAACATCTTGTGCCCCCGTAGGCAAGGGGTGGGGATGTGACGGATAAAAAATAGAGGGTACTAATTATCCCTACAATTCAACATGATGCCATTATCTTTAAAAGGAAGACAAAGTCCTCGTGCATGAACAGTAATATCTGTGGTTGTGTGGCTGACCCTGCACTTCATGTCCACCTACACGACGCCAGAGGAAGACGCAGACCACAGCCGTCACATATAGATGTTATATATGTTGAAGAAAAAAAGGGGGAGAACATATAGAAAAGATAAAGATATCAGATCCTTTGTTGTGATAGTCTGAGGCTATTATTGCACTGCCTGCATCACTTCTGAGACTGTAAACATGTAATCCTGCAAAGACAAAATATTAAAGGGGCTCTTCAGTGCGATGCTTCCTCAGTGTTGGGGGGCTTGCAAGAGGCAGATTCTTTTAAAGCGCAGTAGTCTTAAAATGCAACTAATGACTATTTTCACTGTCGATTAATCTGCTTATTACTTCTTTTGATTAGTCTGAATTTGTCGTTTGGTCTTTAAAAATGTTGGAAAATGTCGATCAGTGTTTCCTCAAATGTCTCGTTTCATCGACAACAAAGATTTTCAGTTTACTGTCATGAAACAGAGCAAAGAAACCAGATGACATTCAGTTTTAAGACGCTGGAATCTGAGAATTTCATGTGACTTTGGTATTATCAAAATAGTTGATTTGTTGATTAATTAAATAGCTGATCATTCATCAAGTATCGTTGCAGCTTTACTGTAGTCGCATCAGCAGCTCCATCCTCCTGTCTTTAAGACTTTAAAGCAAACATTAAAGGTGAAATGTCCTTATTTTCCTCTGAGATCAGCTGGTTTATTCAGCATTGAATTGTCAAAATTGAAGCTGTAGAGGCCGAGATATTCTATAAACACTGGATCCATGTCATTCACATATAATATTATAACAAAACATTAAATATACACATAAAAATGTAAGAAAATGGTGAAAAATGTCGATCAGTGTTTCCTTAAAGGTTTCGTTTCATCTACGACCACAAAGATTTTCAGTTTATTGTCAGAAACCAGAGCAAAGAAACAAGATGACATTGAATTTTAAGAAGCTGGAATCTGAGAATTTAAAGTGACTTTTTCTTTTTTCGTTGGTTTTATCAAAATAATTGGCAATTAATTTAATAGCTGACAACTAATACTGTCGTCGAATCAGCATCTTTATTCTCCTATCAAGACTTTTAAGCAGACATTAAAGGCGAAATGTCCCTTTTTCCTCTGAGATCAGCTGGTTTATTCAGCGTTTAATTGTCAAAATTGAAGCTGTAGAGGCCGAGATATTCTATAAACACGGGATCCATGTCATTCACAAAAGACATTTTACAGCTCGACTGACGTAACTGCTTAAAATCATGAAAGCATCTTCAGAAAAACTGACTCGACTGAATTACCTGCAGCTGGAGAGGATGATTGTGGTCGGGAGTTCCCCATCTCTGTGACGATCTCCGTTGGCCCATGATTACTCACGCTGCCTGGGCTACCGGGCCTGCTGATGGCCTTTGTGTCGGGATCGCCCAGACACACTTTCCCATCGTCCACAGGGAGACATCTCTCAGATAGGTAGGAGGAGAGCTGCTGCTGGTCTTTAGGACCGAACATTTGCTGCTCGACAGGCAGCCCTGGAGTCATGATCTGCCAGCCAGGGTAGCTGCTGTTGCTGCTGTTGAGTGTTTCTCTGTTGGACATGACTTTATGCAGGTATTCCATGCTAGTGGAGCTCATAGGAGGGTGAAGATGATTCAAACCCAACAAAGAAGAGCTTTCTGCATCTGTCAGCGGGCCTGGACCTGAGGAAATCATCCTCCCTAACATCTCCCTAACCTTCATGTCAACGCCTGCTGTGGCAAGTATCTGATTATAATCTTGATGGTCGGCTCTCTCGGCCGCGAGGAAGCGGTTGTGAATGCGGGAGATGTACTGGGAGTAGAGGTTGCTCTGATGCTCTTGCGTCAGGTTACCCATGGAGGTGTTATGTTCAGCGGGGAGATTATTGGTCGGCTTAGCTGCCAGTTTGTTGAGGTGGACCTTCATGTGGTTCTTGAGAAACCAGGGTTCTTTGAATCGACGGCCACAGATCTGACAGCAGTGCTCAAATGAGTCCTTGTGTTTCCTCATGTGACCTTTCAGGAACCACGCCTGGCTGAAGGTCTGGCCGCACACCTCGCAGGGGAATTCACCGACGGGCTTCCTCTTGTCACCCGCCCCCATCGCAGGCCTCTGTCCTGAGCCTGTATCAGCAGTTATATGGGTCGTCTCGACGTGGCCGATGAGCTCCTCCTCTTGTGAGGCGGCGAACTCGCACAAGGTGCATTTGTAGGGTTTATGAAGGATCCTGATGTGGCGCTCGAGCTCCTGCCGCTTCCTGAACTTTCCTTTACAGAATGAGCAGCGGAAGCTGTTGGGTTGGGGCTGGAGGGGATCATCAGGGATGGCAGTCGCCTTCGGAGAGGTGGATGCATGCGGCTGGCTCTCTGGAGCGCCACAGTTGGTTAAGAATGAGGGTTGAGTCGGGACAGTCTGTGACAGAAGGGGCTTCTGAAGTTGGTTTATATTGGATGTTTGAACATGACCACCTCGCGTCTGCCTGTCCCTCAATATCGCCCTTTCCTCAAGCTCGTGAAGCAACCTGTTCTCCTCCCTAATGCGCCCACGGCCTTTACCCAGAATGCCCTGCTTGTGAGTGCGGAGGTGTATCTTCAGGTTGCCCTTCTGCGCCGCCCTGTGGTCACAGTACGGGCACTTGAAGGGCTTCTCGCCGGTGTGCGTGCGCATGTGAAGGGACAGTATGCTGTTGAAGCGGAAGCGCTTTCCACACAGCGGGCACGGGTACTTCCTGTTCTTGCGGCTGTCGTCCTGGGGGGAATTTACCTGGGAGACGATGCTCTGATTGGTGACTCTCAAGAACTGGGAAAGCTCTGCTCTCCCGTTCATACTGCTGAGGATCCTCGCATCCATGATTTGATTGGCCAGAAGCGCCATCTGGCTCCTAATTGGATCGGTGGACGGGGTAATGAAGCTGTCCTTACTCAGGGACTGGGCTGCTGTTACAGTATGGTGGTCAGGGGTGTCTATGTGGGACAGTCAGAAGGTTATCAGTTAGCTGTAATGCTGACTGTTTGCACTTATTCACATGAAACAGGATGTGGATTCATGCTGTTCAGATGAAGCGTCTCTCTGTTGTTGCACAGACCTAAAGAGAAAACAAAAAGAAACATTTAATGCATTCAAATCCTGCCAAGACCGAAATCAGCCCTAACCCGAAACCTGAATACATTCATTACCAGCCTGAAGTCCATGAACACGTACGTTAAATGTCAGCAGGGTTATGAGATGTCACTGAATTAAATCTGTACTTTTGCAACTGCTGTATAATGCCAGTGATGCACCACAAATAGGTCAGGAAATAGAGCAAAGTATGTTCTGACTCTCCTCATCCTGTGTAAAGTATGCTTGTGGTTTGAGATTATTGTTGGAGACTAAGAAAATGCTGATTAAGTCGAAACCACAAAGGCTTCCTCAACAAATATCTCATCTTTAGTAAAAGGCTAAGGTGAGAATCTTTGTCTTGATCTCGTTTTGTACTGACACACAATACTAAAGCAGCACAGACATCAAAGACTGCCTGCTTCAACTCTGGCCTTCCTCTGCATTTCACAAATCTTGAACTGCTTTCGAAAGGGGAGGGAAAAAAAAGATTAAAGTAGGAGAGTTAAGCGTTTTTTTCTGCAGGTCTTATTGCATATTTGAATAAAACTTTACCGGGATAATTATGTCACAGGAGTGCTCAGGAAAAATAAACAACTTGATGATGCAAACATGCAAACTCGAGTTAAAGACAGAATATCAAAACGGGAACGCTTGAAAATATGCCTCGCGTCTCTCATGCCCCAGCTTTTTTTTGTTTGATTCCACCGTAGCAGCAAAACAAAGCTTCAAATTCACATCGTGCTACAATGGTAGAGGTCACATAAGCGAGCCCTGCGCAGCTCCAGTGCAGCACCAAAGGGCACAGAACAAAGCCGGCACTGTCCACACTGAATTAACACAGGCTTACATCATCCTGGACTGCAACCTCAGTCAGTCATGAAAATGATGTACACAACAACACACAGATAAAGAGCTGGCAGCCGAGGCTAGTGCGAGCCTGTTCCGAGCGCTACATCGCAAATCAATGTAACCATATGGCACTTACCTAATCATATCTGACAGGGAAAAAAGTGAGCAAATTATATGATTATGTCAGCAGATCCACTTCATATTTCTTAATTCTTTAGCATTCGTGCCAGAACGGGGAGCAGACAACAGAGGATGTTCCTGTCCTTTCTCTCACCCGCTTTATTCAAGGATTACGGTCACTTGAACTATTATTGTCGGCGCCGTACTGAAGCCTCGCGCGTGTAACACTGCACAGTGTATCCAATCTGAAGCCTGCACCCAATCAATAATGATTGATCAACTTTAAATGCCCTTTGCGTCTGCAGCGTCTTATCAAAATAACTTCGGCTACTGTATGACGGTGTGTCTGCGTTTCCTTTTATGAATCAGCTCGCGTGTGTTCTTTCTTAACTGCCCGTCACATCTAGATACCTGGAAGCAACGCACATGAAACACGACCGCCTACAAAGAGATTAAATGCCAAAATCATGAAACTACTGATGCAACTTTTCTGTTTTATTTTGCATTTTTTTAATTCCTCATTTATAGACATCAGGGTAGGTCCGAGTGTTTTCTACCTCACCTGCACATGTGTTTTACTTTAATTGATTTATAAACACAAGTAAACAAACTAAACTAAAAACCCAACATAACCCGTTCATGTACACAAATCGTTTAGTTTAATGTCATCAGTGTTTGACAAACTGATTTTTCTTAACATACAACCGCGTCACGTTTACCAAAATCAATCCTGTAGATTACATTTTGTGACTGTTTCACTGAAATGATCTTTGCCAAACCTCAAACCATCTGGCAGGTTAATTTTCTTATTAAATGAGTGTTAAATAGCTCAAACAGTAATCACCGCTAGAGAGTGTGTCTCCCCTAATCCCCTAATCATGCAGTCAAAGAGTATCCCTGCCCACTTTATCCAATCAGGACAGAGAACCCGTAAAGAGGTGGTCGTGTCTGCTTGTGAACGTGCAGAGAACAGGATCCGCTTGTTTACCGGCAACGGTGGAACTAATTCCAGCGCTTTATACTACAAAACATGGCAGGTAAACCATTTGAAGGGAAGAGAGCGGCCTCAAAAGACAAAAAAAAAAAGGAAGGAGTCGTGTAGGAGTGGTAACGTAGAGAGGAGGGAGGGGACTTCTGAGTGGGCAGGAAGTTAGATAACATCACAACTACGCTTACAGCAGCTTCAACCACGACGCCTTTTGTTGCCGAAACCTGACCACAGGACTGCTGTACGTTGTGCACACAGCATCCATCCCGACCACCTCCCTGTGACTCCAGCTCAGCTCCTAATGGTAGTGTTTGTTCAGCGGAAACGTATACAAAATTTGCATCCGTGCACGCCAGTCCTGTTGATCAGATTTCGTAACAGTTTCACGCAAATGCCGCGATGCTAAGTTCCAACTGAAGGCCGTCTTTAATAAAATGTCGGACAAGGAGTCTGAGCCTCCTGCTGCTGCCTGCAGTCCACAGCCGTCCTCAGTCAGTCGTGAAGATGTTGCAGACAAACCCACACAGATAAAGCAGCGTGAGCCGCGCGTCTGCTCCGAGCTCAGATCAATGTACGGATACGGACCTGACCTAATCATATCTGACAGGGAGAAAGTGAGCGAATGGTATTAGCATACACTAGATCCACTTCATATTCGCCAAAGTGGTATTCCTCTGATTAACTAAGCATACCGAGGAGGCATAAAGCCGTCAACGCTTGTGTGAGTCTGTGTGTGCGTTGAGTGTGTGTGTGTGTGTGTGTGTGTGTGTGTGTGTGTGTGTGTGTGTGTGTGCACAGGTTATGATGGAATCAGTGGAGATGGGAACAGGATGCAGGGCCATCAGGTGTTTTCTCTGTCGGAGTGGATTAGGCTCTTTTGGTGCAGATTGAGAGAGAGCCTGATTGTTATTAAGCATCGTGTCACAGTTTCGCCTCTTAGGTGTGGCCGCGCTCAGACGAACAAGGAGCAGGTGTGATTTAGCGCAGGCAATAAAAAAAGGGGGGGAAAAATGTGACACATTCACAATTAAACCAGCCATGGGAGCTGTGCATTCTGGATGATTTCAGATCTGACGATATCAAACATCGTTACGTTTATATTTTTTACCGCAGTCAGCCTGAGGATTCTGTGTTTTAGTATCTAATCTGCATGAGGGTGGAAGTGTAATCTCTCCAGTTTTTCTGTAGTTGCAGCATATTGACAGACAGGATGGATGGACAATATTGTAAATCCATAAAGAGGTGACAGTGGAATGAAACGCATGGCTGAAATTTATAGATCAGAAGTGCATATTTCATATTTCTTTTTAACAGCGGTTACAAAGCATTCATAATTTATGTGGATGGTTGAGCTGAAAGCTACGAATGCACCACACAAACATCGAAATGAGCCTGCAACCAACAGCCACAGCAACCCGTCTCCTGTCACCCAAAATAAAGATTATCTATAACCCAGCAGAGGCAGAAAGGATGGTGATAAGATGATAATATTCTATAACATAATATGTAGCAAATATTATATCTTTCTTGTGCATTTGTTGTATCATTTTCTTTGTTCTCCTTCTCAATTGATTGAGTGCTTGTTTGGTTTATATCTGTGTTTTCACAAAGATGACGTCGTGTTTTGTCCAAAACCCCAAAGTAAAGAAATATTCACATTTAAGAAGCCGAAGTTTAAAAAAATGTGGAATACATTTTTTTTCTGAATGAATTACTCAGACCAATTAATCGCTCATCAAGACTAATCAAACGTTTCAGTTTTGGATTTAAGAGTATCAATCTTCCTCAGAACGGGTCAACAGAGTCCTGAAACACTCAACACACACTGAATCTGCCTGAAAGGAGAAGTTGACCCAAAAGGGAAAATCCAGCCTGAAAATCAGATGAAGCTTCGTAGTCCACAAAACGTTTCTGGAGCTTGACAGAAAAACAATGTTGCAGCGTTTCTCCGAAACATCTGAAGTAGAAGGGGACTTAAATAAAATGGCTCCATACGGCAGAATTTAAGTCCCCAGAAAACCCCAAACTCATGTGAAAAGACTTTATTCACACCCCCTTTTTAAAGCTGAAATCTTCACTGTAGCCGCTAAGCTAGAAGTGTAAATCTGTTTTGTTTTTTTGACGTTTTAAAACAAGTCCCCATCTACTTCACTTAACGTAGGAGAATGTTGAAAACACTGTTTGACTGTGAAGCTCCAGAAATGTTTCATGTAAAACAGTGTTGCAAAAAATAATAATAAACTGGCTCCATACGGCGTAATTCAAGTCTCCAGAAAACCCCAAACTCATGTGAAAAGACTTTATTCACAACCTGTTTAAAGCTGAAATCTTCACAGTAGCTGCTAAGCTAAAAGCTTTTGGATCTCAGGGCTTCTGGAGACTTGGATTACACAGAATGGAGCCATTTTATGTTTTCTTTCAGTTGTCCCAATCTACTTCAGTTATGTAGGAGAATGTCAAAACACTGTTTGACTGTGAAGCTCCAGACATGAATTACAGCAGGGGTCACCAACACGGTGCCCGCGGGCACCAGCTGGCCCCCGAGGACCACATGAGTGGCCTGATCAGGCCTGTTCTAAAAATGAAAACTGAATATTGATATTATCTGTTTCCCACCTTGTTAAGTCATTGTTGATAAATATTGGGAGAAATCATTAAAGGGACAGTGTGTACCGATGTAAGTAATTTATTAACTCAAATCAACGTCTTTGTTCATAAGTAAGTCCTCATTGGTGTACAATTACCTCTGCCAACAATCTGACTTATCCTCCTGAGCGAAGAATTACCTATCTGAATATACACAGCACGGGCAAGCTCTATGGAGGCCGCCATGTCTTTCTGGTTTTAAAAAAACTATGGACTGCCGAGAGGGACACAAAGCACAACGTGGTACTACGTAGTAAGCCTAAACACGTTTTCGCTCAGAGCTAGCTTGACTGCGGAACTGAGAGGGAGCTCAGCGAAAGCGCTCGTCACTAACAATAACAATAACTAACTACATCTTTACCTCATTACTTGAATCAGTAGAAATACTCGACGCTGTTGGGAAAGATTCCATATTTTGAAAATGAGTTTCTTGTCCGTCAGGGCCACCGTAGCTTCCGGAACGTCTCCAACGTCTTCAGAACGGGAGGGGTGAGCAAAGGAGTGTTGCAATGTAGAACCTCACAGCTAGATGGCGCTAAATACTTGATATATTACACACTGTCCCTTTAACGTGATCAGTGTCTTCACATAGATGAGTATCATTAATCATTAATAATCATATATAACTAAAGGCAAACTGAGCAAAAGTGTTATTTTAGAAGAGTGTGTCAAACTGTTATCCCTTCGTATGACTCAGTACCCGTGAAGTAGCTCTCAGTTTCAAACAGGTTGGTGACTCCTGGTTTACAGACGACGTTCCTTCACCTGACTTCACCATCATCATGAAGGTGGAGCGGAAGATTGAAAGTTAGATTATTTAACGTTGTGTTTTTTCATTCTGATTTCTCTCTTCGTGCAGGCTGGGAATAGTTTTTTTTCCGGCTGACGCACTAATAAACCCCGTCGTTCACTCCTGCAGCACGTGATCCGCCACGACGTCCCACTGAAACATGTTTACTGACACGTTACGACACCGTGTGACGATGCAGCCGAGGTCCCACGCTCTTTGAAATGCGGCTCTGCCCACATCAAAATATCATAACGTGAGATCATGACTTTAAAAACATTCCTGGAATTCCATTACGTCCCAGTGTGCAGATAACAACAGTTTCATTCATTATTACAGAGCGGGCTTATGTGCAAACAGTAAAAAGCCCCGTGCCACGCACTGTGCCCCCTGTGTCTCACACCGCCCACGCACCCACCCACCCAATCAGCCGGCCGACCGTCCTGTGGACTGCCCTGTCAGGAGATGAAGAGGCAGTGGAAGGAAGAGGGCAGTGGTAACACAGCTGCCCACCATGACCTGTACAAAAGATAGCACCCATATACTTTCTGACAGCCAGATTAATGAAACCCTATAGGAGCTCCTCTGTAGGCCCCCCAAAAGCCTGACGGAGACAGAATAGTCTAACCAGCACCATTCATTACTGCGGGGAGCACAGAGCACAGAAAGAGCACACACAGCACTGACAAACTAGCTCCTTGTGAGTAATAGCTAAAGAACTCATAAAGGAATACATACACATTTGTTGTGGATGCAGTAAATCTATGCCACTCCTTTAACAACTATCAGAAATCTGGCTCGTGCCCTGCAAAAATAAATCTGGCGTGCATGTGGCGCAGCCGCGATGTGCAGTCAGCTATTCCACGCGTTCAGCGAGAGGAGGCATTCGATTCATTTTGTTTGTCTCGTTCAGTATTGCAGATTAGTGGCATTGAATGCAACAGAGGGAGGAGGAGGAGGAGGAGGAGGAGGAGGAGGGGGTAAAGTTCCTCTGGCAACGTACTGAAAGCTACAGGGTATCTGAGCTGCAAGTCAGACTGTAAACAGCAGGTTTTACTCCGCGGTGACCAGCTGTGTTTGTACCTGTAGGGAGTTTTTTTTTTCTGGAAAATCTCAAATTCTCTCCCTTCTTTGTCAAAAATGTTCAAGAGTCACATTTAACGCAGAGGGCAGAGACGTGGAGATGACTGAATGTTTCTGCAGGATCGTTATCACATCAGTACAGCTCCTCCGTGTCGTGGTTAAACTTGGCATTCATGAGCTTCTTCTGACGCTTTTTCAAAAAGAATCGCGAGGAAATATAAACACGTCTCCTCAACTCAGTCTCATCATGCAGAGACACCCACTTTGACACACACACACACACGCAGACATGTGCATATAGAATGTATTTTAAATCACTAATGTGTAAACAGTTGCTCTTGTTTGCACAGACCACCTGTTCTTTCTGGACACAAACAAAGCTTTGGCGTACGATGGGGTGTGTTAACAGTGTGGGGTGCGTAGGGGATGCCTTGCACGAGAGAAGCATATCCACATGGTGTAGGCTGCATCAGATGGTTGGGCCCGGCAGGACGGCGGCCAGCTCCAACAGAACTCACACAGACCTTCAAAAGAACGGAGCTTCTTCAGCTCGCAACACACCGACGTGTTTTTGCTTTTTCTTGAGAAGCGCAACTTTCCTCCGGCGCGGGGGGACAGCAGGGGACGCTCGTCACTATATATCGCTTAAAGAGACGAGAGATGGTTTCGTGCTCGCGCTCACATTCGTCTGCAAAGTAAAAACTGAGGAGAGAGGGAAAAAAAAAAAAAAACTGCGTCTACTTTCGGCAGCTAAAGCACTCGGAGGCACTAAAAACAAAAAAGTCATTAAACGAGTCATCACAAAATCACAGCAGGCGTCTGGTAATGCCACTTACAGTATCTCATTAAGCTATGGCATCTACAGGAAAAAACTGACAAACAAAGAGCATAATCCAAGGCACATTAACTGGGCTGATAATTCAATGAACTCTCATTTGGCAGCCATCTTGCCCTTGTGATGGTCTTTTTTCCGCCGCAGCAGCAGCAGAGCACAGACCCCTCATGAAGTTCCTCTCTCACACACACACACACACACACACACACACACACACACACAGTCTTCCTCTCTCTCTCTCCTGCGCTCTCTAAAACAACAAAACATCCACCATTAGACAACGGGGTACCAGCGTAATTAGAAAATGACTTCCTTTGCAATCCTAGCTAAGTAGTTTACACACTGTAATTACAGGGACAAAATCATCTTTTCATCATTTCACTGATTGAGCTCATCAACCCAGTGGGATCCCAGGACTGTGCTCAGGCAACATCTGGGCTAAGAGAATTAGCCCTTAGTTTAGCGGGCCTTTCCACAGCGGCGAGCGGCGCAGCGTGAACGCCGGACATGGCCGTGGCACACGAGCGCCAATCGAGGGGCTGTTTTTTTTGTGTTTTTTTTTGTGGATTACGCGTCGGGCTGGGTGTCAGATCACCTCGTTCGCAGAGAGCACTCAACGTTGTACTCGCTTTTTCGGCGTTACAGGCGACAGTTCAGGAGGAGGCGCAGCGCAAGGTCACTGCAGCGACGATCTCTTTTTCCCACACTTCCACCCCCCCACAAAAAAAAATAAAAACAGCCACATCGAACTTGGCCTCCCTCTTCAGAGCTGTGTGAATCCAAAGCACTGAAGACTGACCTTGGTGCACAACAAACACGCCTTTTCACAGGAGCGCTGGTGTTTACTCTAATTCTCCGTGCGCCCTGAGCCTCGACTCTCTAACAAACACATGTGGTCGTGGAGTTGAAGGTGAAGTGCTTGCGTTCGTCTCTGTCCTGTGGAAGGGCTCGTCTGACTCCGTGTGTTGGCAACAGAGGCAAGTGTTTAATGTGGCAGCTGTTAGCCTCGTGGATTTTCACTAATCACTCTCTCCTGATTACTCTGATGAGTGTATGATGCTCTTAAATAATCAACCCGCAATGAAAAAAAAAAAAAAGAAAAATAATTATCATCATCTCCCTAAGTAGTGCAGCTGCACCCGCCTGCAATAATTACAACTAGAACAGGGCGCCTTCTCTCGTCACTTACAACCACTTATTATTAGAGATAACGCTAATTGGTGCAGTGGTGGGCGACAATTCTTCATGGGGTTCATCATAAAAAGCCAAACCTTGAGAGTTATGGCACATTAGAGGTCTTAAAGCCAAGGTACGGCACTAAACATCGCATGCTGAGACACGCCAATAATCTGAGCCAGGGGAGTAGTAGACGTCCTATCAGTAGCCCCATGGTTGCCTCGCTGCCTTGCCCTCACTCCACCCTTCCCCCACTCCTGGTATCAGCCTGGCAGACACAATTAACATTTTCATAAAAACAATTCCCTGCCTCCAATAGTCCAATGTAATTTGTTTTCCATCTCTGTTCATTAATCATTGTTTAAATCGGTGAGCCATCCCCTCCACTCTGCCATCTGCACTCAGCTGTGTTACAGATATGACACCTTCCCCCTTAATGGGAGCTGACAGCCAGGAGAGGAGGCCTGTGGAAAATAGCTTCCTGCATGTGCACTTCCACCTCGCACACTGCCAGCAGGTGAGAGAGACAGAGAGACAGAGAGAGAGAGGGGTATTTAATGGTTTCTGATTAATCTCAAAGGCAAACAACATTACACTACAATATCATGCAGCATGCAGCGCTACAGTGTACACGCATGCAGCAGGACCCGAAGAAGTGTGGCTGCAGAAAAAACTAGACCAGAACTCACGCAGACGTGCTTTAAAACAATGGAGCTGCATTCCAGATTTTGTCGAAGTTGTCGACTGTTTTTTTTCTTTTTTTTTTTTCCTCTAGTTAAATTAGCGCAGAGTTCCTACAATATGCTATTGTTTTCCTGGAATTGGGAGCAAGGTTATTAATTATTCACTGTTGTGTTCTCATACGAGGGGGCTATGCTTTTCACTGTATTGCCTCATAGCTCAAATACTTAGGGCCATGGTACTCGGGCAAATTTCACGAGGCAACATCACAGAGATATTATTATCGCAAGGCAAGAAACTGTGGAGATTAAAAGTTTCCTGAAGAGTTTGAATGATTGGAGAAGGTCCGGATTGTTTTCGTCCGATGAGATTTCAAAGTTGGAGGGGAAAGACAAATAACTTTTTCCTCTTTTTGTTGTTGTTTTTCTTCCTTGGAGTGATTTTAAGCCTAAGTCTCAGTTAGCTGAGGCATTTATTATTATTTTTTTTTTTGTAGGAAGGGGGGGGGGTGGGAGGGAGAAAATCCTTCTCAATGTGGTGGGTGAGAGGGTGCCAAAAAGTTCATCTGGCCTGTTGATTTCAGCGTGGATTACAGATATTCAAATCATGTGCCTGGTGTTCAAACAAGTGCCTCTATCGGGGGGGTGGGGAGGGGGGAGAAAGTTGCCAAGCGGGGCTTTGTCATGTAAGCTGCATGAATTTACTGCAGCATAATGAGAAACCGGCCGTGGCGCTACATTTAATACAGTTTCATCCAAGCACCGTCCCTCCCTTCCTCTCATTTCCTCCCAGTCGTGGTGATCATTTCGAACGCCCCTCCAGCCTCCATAAAAGGGGGGATAGTTTTACAAGATGGTGTCACCTGAACAGACACAGAAAGCCCCCCCCTCAATTTATCAGGAAGTGTGTAGCAGCACACACATGGACCCGGTCAGAAAAAATAAAACACCTCAGACAAACACTCCACCTTCTTTTTTTTTTTTTTGGGATGGGGGTGTTTTCTAACAAGGCCAGCAGCAGCAGCAGCAGCAGCAGCAGCAGTAAATGATGTGTATATTCAAAGCTGAATATTTCATGTTGATTGATCGCACTGACTGCCACCCACCTGCTCCTCCTCCTGTCCCACCGGAGCTGGCATGAGGAGAATTCAGTAATTGAGAAGAGCAGAGCATGGTCTCTCTTTGCTCACATATGACAGATGGGGCATCATCGCTTCAAAGGAGAGCATTTGGAAACAGGAGGAAGGGGGCGGAGGGGGTGAGGGTGAGGGGGAGGCAGAGGGTGAGGGTGGCTTTGAAAGTAGCTGTGCCACTCTGTACAGGTGACAGTAACAGATAAAGGTTACAATATCTAAAGCTCAGCCGGTGCAGACGATGTTACAGCTGTTTAAGGTGCAACTTTAGCAAAAAATAAATAAATCTGTGTGTGTGTGTGTGTGTGTGTGTGTGTGTGTGTGTGACGTGTAAGTGTGTTTAATCACCTGCACATTGTCATGCACACACACACATACACATACACACACCTTGCATCATTATTCTCAGCCACAAACAAACAACTTCTTAAATAGCCCAAATTTTGCATGGAGTCTGGTGTATCCGGAACTTCATGGGTTTTTTTTTTGTTTTCTTTTGGGTTTTTTTAAATAATCTATTAATATGAAATTAAAGACAAACATTATGGCTTCACACAACATCTGATAGACGGTCGTATTTAAAACCACATGGCTCATATGTGCTCGAATAAACACACAATAAAAACACTTCTTTCCTCCTGAATCCGTCTCAGCCGCTCGCCTTTACTTTCTTTTTCACCCCCGACCAACAGAAGCCAACAGGCACAAACACAGTCTGTCACAATCCGGCTCGTCACAAAACTTCTCACAAACGACTTGAGTACAAAAAAAAACAAAAACACCTTCAGCATGGAGCGGTGTTGTGTCTCTTACCTGGCCGATCGGCGGAGGTTGTCCGGGGCTGACAGCTGGAGTTGTGCAGCAGAGTGATGTTGAACTGGATGACTGACTGCTGACTGACGGACTGAACGCTTCACACGCTTTATCACAGACGCCCAATGCAGCGTGCACAGTCGGACCCAGATTTCCTCCTGAACTGTCGCTTCCTCTCCTGAATAAAAACCAAACAACCTCTTCACCTGTTTTTTTGTTTTTTTTTAAGGGGGTGAGATTTGGGTTTTTTACGCTCTCGCCGGACGCGGACAGCCGCGCGCTTTTCGCTCTGTAGTATTTCCCAGATGAAGAAAGAGGTAATGAAATCTTAGGAGGAAAAAAAAAATGTAGTCGGGATACTTCGACATGTCCCGAAGCCGTATGTCTCCCTCATCTGGCCGCTGGTGTGTAAGTGTAACAGATTTGGCACCGTGCGTAAAAATGTGCACTGCCGTCTTCAGGACGCAGACCTCGTCAATCGATGCGTTTGTGAAGCGTTATGTGTTATTCTGCCACGTTTGTCTGCAGGAGTAACACTTTTATATCCTTTATAAACGGACTCCTGACTCAGTGTGATTATCTTTTTAACGTGCTCTCGTTTTAAACACAACATACATGCAGATTTAGACACAGGTTGTGTTCACAAACCTGCATCTTCCTTCATGTGCCCAAACTGTTTGTCTGCGTTCCTTTCAGGGCGACTAAACCTCAATGATGCTGCATTTTTTGGTAGTTAAATGGCTTTATTATGGAAGCTTAATTAGATGCTTGTAACATCACATTTCCACCACCCTCCTGACCTTCACTGTGGAGGGGTTTTTTCTCTCTCTCTCTCCAAGAAAATAGGGAGGACCTTGAGTTGTACTTCAGACAAGTAAAGTGAAGAATGCTTTTCAAACTTTTGTTCTCAGAGAAATTCTTAAACACTCAAAAATCTAGAAATCAAAAGAGCAGAATGACATAAAGGACACCGACACAGCAACAGGTCTTTAGTTTCGCTGCTGTTGTGTGGATTTGCATTCAGATGTTGCAGCAGGTGCTTATTTTTGTTTTTTGTTTTTTGCATTGGATGTAAAAGCACCCCATCTGTTGCAGTTTATTACCAGGCAGCACACCTAGTCATACCATGATTTAAAGCCCCCCTCCGGTCAAACATGTGTTCTTCTTCTTCTTGTTGCTCCAGTTGAATGTTTGAGCTTCACTGTGTGCAGAGTTGGACTCTAGAAGGCTGTTTATCACATCCACCTGCTTAAAGAGGTCATATTCATGCTTTTATGTGGAGAATCTACTAGAACAGGTTTACATACTTTAACAAAACACATTTAAAAAAACATTATTTTTCTCAGCTGCAGCATCTCTGTACACACACTGTCTTGAGCGATCTGTTTTGGCCACAGAGTGAGATATCTCGCCTCTGTTTGATCTTTGGTGAGAGATGCACTCTGGATGTAGCCAATCAGAGGCAGTCTGGTGGTTCATGCCCAGTGAGGTAGTGTGATCTAAAATAACAGCACTACAGTAGTAGCAACTGTATGTCTGCTGTCTGACCGGAGTGATTATGTTTTATAATAAATTTATACATATATATTTTTATTGGGGCTGTCAAACAATAATTTTTTTCAATCGCAATTTATCGCAGTTTGTCCATAGTTAACTCGCGATTAATCGCAAATTAATTGCAATTTTTTGGCACATTTTTTTCTGTTCTAAATAAAGGGCAAATATGCTTTCTTTGTGAAAATGTTTATTCAACACTTCAAATCATTTAGGAAAATAAAAGGCTCAAAAAATAGAATCTCTGCATCTGCCGGTGTTTGGCTTGCAAGTGATATTTGAGACTCAACGTACTTCAGTGGTAACTGATTTCATGTCAACAGTACGTACAGATAACTTTTGTCCTGTCGACCGAACCATCTGGCAGTGTTGAAAGTGAATTTGCCGTTCCTAACTCCATTCTCCATTTCCTTTCACTTTCGCTTTTCAGTCCACCGTGTTTTTCCCGAACGCCAACCCTGCTTCTTCTTCTTCTGATTCCCTTTCTTATTCTTCTGCCGCCCTCTGGATCAAGACTACAGGTGCCATCGACGGCCGTAAATCCAACAATGCGTGTTTCTTTTCTTTTTTTATACCGAGCGTTAATCGCGCGCTAAAAAAATTAACAGCCTTAAGAGGATGTTGTGTTAACATGTTATTAACACTAAAAATTAGGGCTGTCAAAGTTAACGTGTTAATCATGCGTTAACTTTGACAGCCCTAATTTTTATATAACACAAGATACATAATGACTCACATAAGTTACGGAAGTAAATGCTCGACTCCAAACCAGGTGTTTCAGGCAGTGCAGGAGTGTTTTCTGTGAGTAACTCTCTTTGTCGTGGACTTTTCACACTGCAGACCTTTGATACTAAAATATAATATTACCTTCAAAACACAATAAAGAAAAGGCAAGAAACCCAAAAAGCATCATATGACCTCTTTATACTTATCCAGAAAGATGTTTTTTCATGGTTCAAGTCGAAAAAAATGTTCATGGTTGAAATTTCTCGTTTTTAACCCTTTCAGCACATGACAAATAAAATTCCTGGGTCAAGATAAGTGAAAAATATATTTTTTTCTTCATGTGTGAAACATGAATGAATGGGGTGAAATGGTTGAAAATGATCTTCTTCTGTCTTTTAACTCCTTTAGACGCATGAAAAAAAAACAATCTTCATGTGTCAAGATGAGTGAATTTTTTTTATGAAAATAAAAATAAATGTAAAGATAATTTTTTACGAGAGAAAAAAGTTACACTCACAAAAAATGTACATTTTTTTAAAATGTTTTTTTTTAAAACTCCATTCAACACAAGAAAACATTTTTTTCATGTGTCAAACTGAGTGAAAAAAAAAATGTTCACTTGCAAAACAATTTTTTTCGTCATGTGTTAAACATGAATGAATGGGGTGAAATGGTTGAAAATTCTCTTTTTTTAAAGTCCTTTCAACACATAAAAAAAGAAAATGTAACTTAGAAAGCAGAGCACCAGATAAAAAAAAAGCCATCTCCTTGCCCCTCAGGGCTTCCGTACGATGGTCTGCATTATTTTGTATTAAGCTCTTTTCCAGTTTATCTGCCAGAAGCAACTTGAGCTAGTTAATGTTAATGCAGCGGTTACTGGTTACTGGTCACAGGGCGCAAAACTATAACCAGCCAGCAGCCGCTGTCATGCTGCTGAAGTCATTCAAGTGACAGTTAGATTCACATCATTCACAGCCAAAATATATAGTGTGTTTGAACAAAATGAAAAAAATGATGCCGTATTCTTCTCTCCAGAGAAAATAATCATTTTCAGTAAACATGATTTTATTTTGTGTAACCAACGTAATCCACCAGACAGTTTCCAGGTATAGTTGCCTTTCTAATGACTTTAATGTGATAATCTACAAAAAACACATGAAACACACTTTAGAGAATTGCAGCAAATTGGGATTTCTGGATTTCTCAATTAATCAATTAATTGTCTGGTCAGGAAATAGTGAAGAAAAGCTATCTCAAGGTTCCAGGATGTCTTCAGACTGCATGTTTTATATGAACAGGACCACAGAAATGTAACTAACTATCATGCAAAGACAAAATTAGTTTTATGTTTTATATGTTTTTTTGCTTAAAACAATTACATAAATATCTATAAAGTTGACGGTTACTTTTCTGTACATCCATCAATCGTTGCAGCTGAGAAAACTCAAAAAGGGCGTTTTTGATGAATAGATAAGATACCCAAAAAAACCAGCATTAAAGTTTTAATCAGTTTGTGGTGTGTAGTTTTTGAGGAGGGTGTGAGAATCCAAGTGTCATGAAGCTGCAGACTTGTGATATCACTGGATCACCTGAGCATTCGTTCTTCTTTCCTGTGATTCCACCCGAGATTCATTAGTGGAGCGAGCGAGGAACCAAAAAAGAAAAAAAAAAAAAAACACAGCTCCCGTTTTAGGCTGCGAGTGTAAATGATGTAGGTACGAGATGTGCAAAATAAGCGGTGAAGCAGATACGTGGACTGCTGCTGTTTAATCCGTCCCTCTGACGTTTGGAGCTAAGTGCAACTCTTCCTCTCCTCCTCTCAGGCCCGAGCACCTGTCTGGAAAACAATACCTGCTTGATTCCTTCATCACACAACTCTTAAAATCCCCCTTAATCCCTGAAATGTAGATCTAGCGTGTGTGTGTGTGTGTGTGTGTGTGTGTGTGTGTGTGTGTGTGTGTGTGTGTGTGTGTGTTCGGACCTCTTACATAGTTTGCATGCTACATCTCTTTGTGATGTAGTTCTACTGTGTTCTGGCGTATATACCTTCACAGCTTAACCTACATAAGTCCATTGATCCGTGTCTCACCAACATAACGCTAGCATGTTAAGCGTTGCCTAATCTGTCTCATGCTACCTGGATTTTCATATTGGAGAAATAATCCTGATGAAGGAGGAGAAGGGGGGGGGCGGAGGGTGCAGAGTCACCTCAGGACCTGTTTAAAAGCTTCTTATCAGAGACCTGCACTCCCACCATTTAACTAAAAGGGGAGTGATAGCCTTTCAACTCACAAGCTGCAGCTTTAATTAAAGCTGCTTGTGTGTGTGTGTGTGTGTGTGTGTGGTAGAGGAAGTGAAGGGTTGTGTGTGTGTGTGAGAGTTGCCCCACTAAAGAAAAAAAAATCCTAAACTACATCAAACAATGTGATCGTCTGCTCAGTTACATGGAAGGAGAGAAAAACAAATCCCGTCTTCTGCTAAACATATTAATCACGGGGCTGAAAATGATTATTGTAAGTAACTCCAAACATTCGCAGACCACAGACCGAACTGTCAGCGGGAAGAGGAGAAAAATAAAAATGTAACCCCGACCCTGGAAAAAAGCCACTTCCATAGTAAGTGAACTGAAAAGTTTATCTGACAGCTGTTCTCACTTTCAGATGAAGACAAACACATGAAGCGCATATAAGCTGCTGAAAAACATAAAAAAACAAACACATTGTTGAAGATTAAATCTGACTTTACATTTTTTCTGGTTGGTGGCAACATCCCCCTCCCCCAAAAAAAAATGTGCTCAATGTTCAACCACACCAGGATTTTGGGTTTCCTTGTTTCCCCTTTCTTATAATTTCATATAATTTGTTGGAGGTGAAATTATCCAAACGGATGATAACAGATGACAAACATATGTTTCTTCTTCTTCTTTCCTTTCACAGTTAATCATCTCACAAACCCTCCGATTCGTCACGTGACCGTTGGGAAGCGGCTCGAACACACAAACACATCAGTGAATATTTGCCAACAATAAAATAATGTCATTTATTAAGTTTTGCTAAATTTCTCATGTAGTTGTTCTGAACTTACAACTTGTATTCTCAGTGTGTGTGTCACAGTTCTGACTGGAAGGAGTACTTTTCCTTCTAATTTCTTTAGAAATTCAAAGAATCCGTTAATTGAATCAGAACTAAGAGCTTTAAGCGTTACACAGTCAGTGATGTCACGGCGATTCCCGAAATCCACATGTCAAATCACACAGCTGTGCGGCTGTTTTATATCCAGCGCCTTTTTCTACAGCTCACTGACGGAAACCACCGACTGCAGACCTCTAAATCAGACTTTAAATTTGTTTTTTGGGCCCGCGCTTAATTTGATTTGTTGCCACAGTGATTGCCTTTGCAATCCCCTCTCTCACATTAGGACTGCACTTTGATTGTACGTTCACTAACGGGGAAAAAGGCATTTTGTGTTCAGTTTGCTTCGCAGCTTTTGATTAAATGTTATTGCTCTCTTACAAAGTTTGGCTGCAGTACGCAGAGATGGTGCTTTTGCTTTAACTCCTCACGTTTTAAACCGCACAACAAGAAAACTCCCAAGGAGTGACAGTAATTCATGAAAGAGCGTTATTAGCTCAGCCTGCAGTTTAAAAACGAGGTATCAGGGGGCAAGAATGTGTTACGATTACACACCATCGCTTCACAGTCATGGTGTGTAACTGCAACACATTTCTGTTGTGATGAAGGCAGAACATCAATCAACAAGATGTTAAAGGAACGAGACTTTTAGCCAAAATCTTTTATTTTCCTTTTAGTCTCCATCAATATATTTTTTTTGTCTTTACATAAAGCTCGTCACAAAGGAATACATACATTCATTAGGCAGGTGAGGGAAGGTAAAATGAGCACTAACAGGCACCTGATTGTGTTTAATGATCAGTAGAAACAAAACAAGGCAACTCATCACAAGCGGCAAAGCCTAGAAGCTCCACCGACGACCGGCAGAAGCACGAATCAACAGAGGAGCCGAACAAGAGACGGACAGCGATCAGGTCAAACAGGCCCGGGAGAAAGACGGGAAAGCAGTTAAGCGCCATTTATATCGTTAGGAGTAGATGAGCGTTTATCAGTGTTAAAAAGTTACAGTCGTTATTCGATAACATCGCTGCTGTGCTTCTTCTCATCGAACAGTCCGACTCAATAACAGAAACCAGGAGAGGAAGGAAGTTCTGCTGCGTCCCGCTCATCAGTCGTAGAAAAGAAACAAAGGCTTTTTTTTTGTTGAAAAAACAGAACAAAACAAGAAGTTATTGTGAAAAATCAGATTATCTGCTCGTTAACAGTCACTTCTGCTGCAACCTGGCAGCTTTAAACTTCGACACCCTCTTCGGGGGTTCCTGGGGCGGAGGGGGGTCAGGCGCCACCTCCTCCTGTTTCCTCTCCAGGATGGTCGGCAGGGCCGGCGGAGCGATGGTGAGATGTGGAACCGCCAAAGGCATCGGGTCCTTTTCAACCACCGTGCCGGAAAAAGCCTTCAGAGGAGAAAGAGAGAGACAGAAACCACGACTGATCACTTTCACTTTCACTCAGACTGGTTCGACATTACAGGCTGAAGCTACAGAAGAAGAGTTTCTCCTGTTTTAATGACGCATCCACGTGTTCATATCGCCTCTCGTGACTGACAGTTAATGACTGTTGGACCACACGCAGCTTCCGCTTTAACTTAAAGAGGTTTCTGTGGGAGTTTTGTTATGTTCTCATTAAGGGGATCTGAGGCTCAAATGTGTAGTTTTCATAAGCTGTTTCATAATAAAGATATATTACAGTTTTCTTCCGCGCTGTAATTGAGATAAAAGACCAAAAAAAAGAAACTAGACGGAGATGTCGTTTTCTGTTTTTTTTATAACCTCAAATTTGCTGCTGGGGTGCAGCGGGACCGCCGTGGGACTGTCCTCCTCTGTGATGCCGTCGCTGGTGTCGCTGTGCGTCGCCTCGTCGTGGCTGAAGCTGCGTCCGATCATCCGCCGCTCGTCGAAGTCGGCGGCGCTGCTCTCGCTCGTGTCGCTGCACACGCTGTTCTCTCGGCTGCGTGACTTCAGGATGGACTTCCTCGGGATGGGCTCCCCGTTCTTCACATCCACAAACAGCCTGACAAAGGAAACACACCTCAACACTGTTTACACTTCACAAGACACAGAAGTATTCGCTTCTTCTTTTCTCTGCGAAGCTCCTGAACTCCTCAACACCCAATAAATGTGTGCAGCTTCAGAAACTACAGCTGAAATTTCCATCTTAAGTTGTACGATGTCAATAATGTTGGTGGGTCAGTAATTTGGGTTCAGTGTTTGTTTTTTACCTGTAAATGTCGGCCGGCGTTGTGATTTTGTGGAGTTCGTGATGCGAGTGTCCGTTTTTCTTTTTCCTCTTCGAGTGTTCCTTCTGTTCTTTCCTTTCGCTGAACTTCAGCATGGTGTTTTTTCCAGTGTTTATTCTCACCTGCAGCAAAAGAGGGTGAAGGAAAAAAAATAATCAGAACAGAAATTAAAAAGCAAATCTGTAAAGAAATGTTCAGAGTCATTCATCAGTCTGACCTTCTTGGGTTCGACCGTGTGAGAGAAAAAGATGGTGGGCAGACAGTCGCCTTCATCCTCGTCGTCGTCGTCTTCATCCTCTTTCCCGTCGACACTCGGCGGCACTTTACTGTGCGGCGCTGAGCTCCAGCTGGGCTTCAGACTCAGCCCGTTGACCCGAGTCTCAGCCTGTCCGTCTTTCTCTTTCTCCTCCTCCTCGGAGGAAGAGGATGACGTGTCTTCACCGTTCATTTCTGCGTTGTCAGATAACCTGCAGGAAAAACATTTTCATTTTTACAAACGTCACAAACTTTGATTTGTGGCCGTTTATGAAGGCTACAAAGACGAGAGCGCGTTCATCTACCGGTCCTGCTCGTCCTGCAGCTCCTCCAGTTTCTCCAGTTCGTCCAGTCGAGCCCACAGCTCCTCCTCGGTCAAGACGCTTTTCCTGCTCCCTTCATCATTCTCCTCCTCCTCCTCTTCTTTTAAATCCAGAACAGCATCCAACTTGGGCTTAGAATTTGGTTTGTGAGCAATTCTTTGCTTTCCTGTCAAAGCAGACACGATGGGAGAGAAATTCCTGACCTTTTCTTTATCTTACATGACATCGAATTAAAGAACAGGTTAAAGAGTTTCTTTGCTTCCTCAAAAGAAAAGATGTGCGAGTAAAATGAGGGCAGAAAAAGGCTGACAGGTACCTTTGGTGAGAGCAGCCTCATTGTTTCCGGCATCTTCTCTTATGTCAACATAATCTCCTTTGCTCTAAAAAAGAAACAAAGTCAATACGTGCGTACCCATTTATGTATTACGCAACATCGTTATCTGTGAGACGACTTGTAGTGAAGCAACGTACGGCCGACATGCTCTCCAAATTCTTCGCCAGGCTGACTCTGGCTTCAAAGTTCTTCATCGTCTTTGACAGATCGTCCAGTTCCTTCTTCACATCTGCAGAAGAAAAAAAACAGACACATCATCATAAAAACGTTAATTTCATTCAGAGAGTCGGAGGCAGACTGACAAAAAAAAAAAAACCCCATCAAGCAAGAAATAAAAAAACCTGGCTGCTGGCTAACGAGAGCTTTAAGGAGAATATAAACGGTGACAGTCGGCTGCTGAAAGAGTTAAAATCCTGAACAAGTTGGGGGGAAAAAATTGAAAAATGATGACACAAACAGTTCATAATATCTTCTGCCCTGAATACTACTCCGGATCATTAAATCTTGACAACAATTAAGCCCTTTTACTAATAGCAGCAGAGGGCCCTTGTTTCCATGGCGATCGGGAGCCCCTCCAGTCAGTGCATCAACTGGAAGTGAGGAAAGGTCAAACACAGAAGGCCTGACAACTCAGCCGCTGTCTGACACATTTCAGCTAGCTATGTTTGTATTACAGCACTTAGCTCTGTAATAGCGGGGTGGGCCGGGTCAGGAGATGGGAGGAGGACGGGGGAGGAGGGGGGAGGAGGGGGGGAGGCCAGACGGCTGCGGATGGGCTGTGGCAGCACATTTCTGCTTCACTAAACACTCTAATAATGTTCACATCAGAGATCGTTACTTGGGCCCATTTGACTCGATATGAGATTTTCAGACCCGGAATGAGCAGCGGGGGCAAACGCAGTGTGTAAGTACGACTACGCACAACACACGTTAGAGCAAACATGTATTTTATATTTTAAGGTTTTCACAACAGAAGCAGTGACGACCTGCAACATACGAATCCAAGACAGTAAATCAGATCACATCATAATGTGTCTTTTTAACCTCGTGTGAAATAAAGCGACCCGCATGTGTCGAGAATCATGAATGCTCCGACTGTTATTAGAAGCATGCATTACAGTTCACTGATTAAATAAAACATCTCAAAAGTTTATCCCCACATCTCACAGCAAATAATGGATCAGGCTTAAGAGGAAGTTAGTCTCCCGTGTTCATAAAAGCTGGTGTACTGGCGCCCTCTGCTGGGCGAACAAGAGAAGTGTTGAGTGAGCTCATTAAAATGACACAATGCTGTCATTTTCTTTTTTTTTTTTTTTATCCCAGAGAGGACAGAAAACAGACTCACATTTCATCCTGTGGCTGACAAGTTTCTGCGCCTGCTTGGCGGAGCATTTGGCGAACCAGTTGTCACCGAGCAGCGCCGTGACCTCGTTGGTGTGCACCAGCTTACCGGGCATGAAGGCCAGAGGGCCGAACGGCACCTGTTTACAGCCGAACAGTCAAGACGGCGCAGGTGGAGGAATGTGGACATGAAAGCAGGAGGAAAGAAGAAACAAAACTTTTAGTCACCAGATTCAAAATATACATCTTCAGGATCAGTTCCTGCAAAGTTAATAATATCAACCCAGCTTGTGACTCTGGTAAAAATGCCGTTTGCAACAGGAATTCATTTTAAACCTGACCCATGATGCACAAGTGGAGTGTCTGTTTTTTCTTCTGTGCACTGTAAACAAGGACGGCACTCACCATGATGTCATAAGACAGTTGCTCTGGCAGAGTTTCGAGGCGGTCGTTCAGGGCTTCATAGTCACCTGACACCTTCTTCCTGCAAAAGCATCGGTTCACGCTGACGTTAGGACAACAGACACTCACATAAATGCTGTTTACATGTGCTGCCACAGATCTCCTCTGAAGCCATTGTAATCCAGATCTGTCTGTCTGGTTTATTTTGGGATATTAAAGCTGCAGTGTGTAGTATGAAGAGGCAACTAGCAGAACAGATTTGGCAGAAATGGAATGTAATTTTCATAAGTACGTTTTATTTAGCGTACAATCACCTGAAAATAAAGAGTGGCGGTGGTTTTTATTACCTTAGAATGAGCCGTTTATATCTGGACGCCATGTTTCTACAGGAGCCCAGAGTGGACAAACCTGTCACTAGTGGGGACTTTTTGCCTTGACGCTTATACATATTGCACGATAACATCTACAGTCAGAAGTTTACATTTTTATCATTTTTATGTTCCCATTCTGTTTATCCGCTCTGTGATTGTGTTCATTGTTTCTGTTTGTTATATTAAAAAAAATCACCTATTTTTGAGATTTAAATAAAGGTTGAATGGATGAATACACTTGTGAAAAACATGTATATCACAGCAGTCTTCACTTACAGCTCATTTTCTGTTATGAAAAGTTTAGTTTAGATCTGAATTTCTTTATAAAGTCTTCTGAAAATGTCATAACCTTAGAATGAGCTGTTTATATCTGGTCGCCATGTTTCTACAGGAGCCCAGAACGGACAAACCTGTTAATAGCGAGGAGAAAAAGAAGAGTGAGCGGCTGCTGTTTCCTGCCAAACAGGCTGAATTGTGAGTCGTTTGAAACCTGATGGATGACATTACTTGGATTATGCAAAAATAAACTAAAAGGAGCATGAATTATTGTCGAAGAAACAAAAACTCCAAGATGCTAAAAGAGATCCGGACAAGCAGCGGCATCAAACAAGAATAAACATTTAAGCTTCCTTTCCAAGACTGGAAATCTCTGAGGACAGAGAAATGTTTGCAGACTGATGTTGGAGTCCTGATTTCTGCTGGACAGGTCAGAGTAACCGACTGTAATATATATATTTCCCTCACTGCTAAACCTAGATAATGTACAATGTTTTTTAGCAGTACATTAGTTGTAATGAAAGAGATGCACACCAGAGTGATAACATATGAAGAGCTTTAGGCCTGGGAGCGTTTGACTTAATGTGACGGATAAACTGAGGAGAAGTCTGATCGTCACCGAGTTAAAAAATTCTGTGAATATTTTTCTCAGTGCTCCATAATTTCTTTGTGTTATCCCAACACATGTTTGGGAGTTATGACCTACAGTTTTATAGACTCGATAAGTAAATACATCTTTACCTGATCACTGTAATTAGCAGAAATAGTAGACGTTGTTGTGAACGAGTGTGTGTTTAGAAAACTGTCCGTGAGGGCCACCGTAGCTTCTAGAGCCATACTTGACATATTACACACTGTACCTTTAAAACATGTGTATTTATTCATTCATATCTACAGTATTTTCTACTGGACTTGGTTTTGTTTTGTCTACTTTCTCTGTAAAGGTCACAACATCAGATTGTATGTTTTTAAATGTAACAATGTAGGAAGTTGCACCAACGCCTTCTGCAACATAATCAAAGAGATTTCACATCACTTATTTCTGACTTTATAGACTTTCCTCACTGGTTTTCTGATGAGATCTGCTGGAATAATCTGTATTTTTTTGTTAAAACCACTGACCCTAAAAACAACTCATCATATATTCAGGTAATTTTCAGTTAAAGGGGGAAATATTAAAACAAAGATATGTTTTGCTGACTTTTACCATCATGTCACAATGCTACACGTTTCGAATTCCATACATGCATTTGAATAAGCTTGTAATAAACTGACAGCAGAGAGAGTATCTCAAATCTTCTAGCATGCAAAATAACCTTTTACAACCTCTTCTTTTGTTTTTTATAACCACATGAACTCTACCTGTAGTTACACACTGTACGGCTTGTTGCAGCGCTCGCAGACAGGAGGCGGTACTGCTGGACTTTTGGACCCACATGAACAATAATCTGGCTTTACAACACTCAAATTCACAAAACAAGCCAGAGCAATGTCACAGAGTTTAGCACAGAAGTCACCACTCGGTTTACTGGAGCACCACGCGGGTGTTTTCAGTTGTTCTGCCTGATTAGTCCTCAGTACCCTGCTGGAAAAACCAGCACAGACCAGCACCAAAACACAACATATGCTGGACTTGCTGGTGACGCAAGTCCAGCATATGTTGTGTTTTGGTGCTGGGCTGTGCTGGTTTTTCCAGCATGGTTTGGATTAAAGGTGGATGTAACTGTCGGGAATCATGCGAGGTCACCGGACACGTTGAACCAAGACGTATAAAAGTGTCGTCAAGCCGTTTGTAGCAGACGAGTTAAATTATCCTTTCAAGAATACTAAAAGCACCCCGCTGCTTGCAATCAGCAGAAAAGGAAAAATGAAGTTACACCAAAGTAACGCTCTGACAGTTACTGCACAGTGTTTCCACTTTATCTACCTGATCAGTTCTGTTGTCGGGACTTTGTGTGTTCGTCTACAATGTGTCACTCACTCTCCTGTTAGCTTTGTTGCATCTGTTCGGCTGGAATCACCTTTATCATGCAAATAGCCCCTTTTTTTCCCCCAATGAAGACATTCTGACACATCAGTAGCGACGGGCAGATGGTACCAACGCTCTGAAGCTTGTTTCTGTCTGTCTCGTGGACTGTTTCAGTGCATTTTGAAGGTTTTTACTGCTGAAGCTCTGCAGTTGGCACATTAGCAGGATAAGAAGAGACGAGCGTAATTTAGAAACGTGTCGACATAATTACATTACACGTACGTTCGAGTGCGACACCAAGTAATAATGTAATGAAAGTAAAAGGCTAATTTAATGTATCGTTCTCCAATTACATTGTGACTCGTTAACTATATCGCATAAATATCAACAATGAGGTTTGGAGTCACGAGCCTGCAGCGACTCTCAAGGTGAACTGAGCTTTGTGTCAGCAGACGTATTTCACATCCTCAGACAGAACCTTTATTTTATTTGACATATTGAACAATAACATCTACAGTCAGAAGTTTACATACCATTTATATTTTATGCACCACAATTTTATTTGTGTTTTGCCATGTTTGCTTGTTATTTGTTATCATGTTTTAATTCCCATTCTGTTTATCCGCTCTGTGATTGTGTGCGTTGTTTCTGTTTGTTTTCATATTTTTGCACCTATTGTGTTTTATTTTATTTGTGCTTTCGACATGATTAAAAAAGATTTATCGAGGCTTCAAACAAGGTTGAATGAATGAATACACTTGTAAATAACTTGTATATCACAGCAGTCTGCACTTACTACAGCTCATTTTCTGTTTTCACTAAATGAAACACACGACTTTGTCACAAAAAAACATTCATGAAGTTAATTATAATATTTTGTTATAAGTCCGTTGGACACTTTCTCCTTAATTAGGCGCGTTTGATAGCCATCCACAAGTTTCTGGTCGTCCTCTAGCTGAGTTTTAATCTCTCGTCTTGACAGAATGAGTGAAGTTTAACTGAATGTGTTGAAAAATGAGAGCTGTAGAAATCTTTGGAACTGAAAACTGCCATGAGATACATTTTCATTACAAATGCATGTATGTAAACGTTTGACCATGACTGTATCTTTAATGCAGCACTTCTGAACAAAACTCAACTCATGCATTAAAACTGTAGACGTCCTGGACTTTAAATTTTTGAGCTTCGCTGTGTAGAATGACGTACGGGCAGAGTCTGACACTAGAAGGATGTTTTCACATTCGTTGCTGAAAGTGTAAATTTCTCCTGTGCTCGTTGAAAATCTCGTTTCAAGACTATAATTTGTGACATCACAAATAGTTTGGAAGTCAAACACAAGTGTGATGTGGAAACATGAAGCCTCCAGTGGACACACAACGAGAATGGAGGGAGAAGAAATAGGAGCCATTTTAAGGATCTTAACTTTTTGCTGTAATAAACCATGTCAGACACACAATAGAGTCTTTTTTATGCCTAAAGCAACAAAATGAAACTTCCTGCAGACAGATGGTTGATCATTAAGTCTCGTCTCCAGATTGTCTGGGTCGAACACCAGTCAGAAGAATCAGCATTCAACAACTTGGGTTTGAGACTTAATGATCAACTGTCTTCCTCCGAGAGGTTTCATTACACTGTTTGTGTGGAGGGACTCTTAAATATCAGTGAGGTGTGCTGGTTGTGAAGGGCAGTCTGAAGTTTCATGGCAATCCAGACGTCAACGGTTTGTTTGTTCAACGCTTTAAATCTTTTTTTGGCATAAGCCAAAAAAAGCCTGAAAGCTTCATAAGACTTCATCCGCCCATCGCTACTGATATTGTTCCGGCTGGCAGACAGTCACGCTGTCACGACCTGCTGGGACTCTTGAATCCAACAGAGCCATTGTTAATGTTACTTGAACACCTTTTCCAACTATCAAAATCTCTGCTGTGGAAAAAAGGTGCATTTTTATTTTAACGCCACCGAGCTGCACCGACTTTAACCTGAGAAGAGGTCTTTCTTTGTCCAAAAGGTGAAACACTGACTTACAAACCTTCACATCAGCTAAAGACAATCAGACAGAATGACTAACACATCACGTGTGGGTGTGAAAGGCCTTCAAGGTTGTCTGTGCGCTGAAATTGCTCCTCGCAACGGCATTTTTTTTTTTTGAATCGAGAATAAACAGGCTAATTACGGCGCACTTGAAACAAACGCCTCTGATTGGTCGTAGAGTGTCTAATTTGTTGATTTTGACCAGAGCTGGCACTCTCAAACGCTGAGCCTCAACACGGAATAAAATCCCGCTTGATTAATTGCGGGAAAGCCAAACTCGTGGCGGCTGTCATTATAACATCATTAATGCAGTTCTAACGTGGAGCTACACCAACTGTGTCTCAAGTAAATACAAACTTCACTGATGAATTAAGAGCTGATGATGACTGACCGTTTCATTTCTATTACAAATCAGCTGTATTCAAAAACGTGTATCACACAGAGACAAGCAAGTGCAAGCAAGTTGTCTGTGGGAAATAAATCTATCACATGTGAACACATATTGACCTGCTGGTGTTTCCTGCTCGGTGCAAAGCAATAAACTGAACAATGCTATCAATATGCAACTGTGGAAATAGTGCACGAAATTCTTGATACTTACCAGTGCTGAATCCGACTTTCACAGTCTTTCACCACCTGTTTCAGGACAGATCATTTCAAAATGAATCACAATGAAAATCTGTGCAACCTACACAGCCTTGTGCACAACATTTAAAGAGGTCATGTGATGCTAATTTTCAGGTTCATACTTTTATTTAGGGGTCCTAGTAGAACATGTTTACATACTTTGATTTTCAAAAAACACATTATTTTTCTAGTATGGTGCGTTGCTGCAGCATCCGGTTTCACGCTGTGCCTTGAACGCTCAGTTTTGGCAATGGAGTGAGACGTCTCGCCTCTGTTCAGTCTTTGACGAGAGCTGCACATGAGCAATACGTTACGGGCAGGATGTAGCCAATCAGAGGCAGAGTAGGACGGGTCATGCCGAGCAAGGTAGTGCGACCGCTACAGCCATAAACATATATACGTAGACGCTGCATTGACTCGCTGGATCGCCTGTTGTTGTGTTTAGTATTAATTACAACAGAAATCCCTTTAATTGTTTAACTGGTTGAAAGGTCATAATATATTGTGCATATTTATAATAGTAGCCTCCTGCAAGTTATTGTATACAATAAAATAAGTGTCTATAATATTCTGTCATGCAGTGTTTCACTTCACTGCTAAAACAAACGACAGCAGACTCTCTGCCAGGTGCAGTGTCTTATTTTGATTTGCAGACTTTGTTCATTTTTTGTCTCAGTGATGTCATTATTAGAACTTTCGTGAATATAAATCATTGAATATAAAAACTGATTAATCAAAATCAGTTAAACATAAATGTTTGTGCTTTTTATTCAGAAAACCCAAAGTTTTCACGTCAACTAGTGTTTGTTTACAGATCGGACCTGCCACATCCAATATGGCGGACACACTAACATATCGCGGCAACAGGACAGCACAGCCAATGCGGCGTCCACGTGTAACCATGGCTGCGGTATGACCGTACACGCTTGAGCCCGATTCCGATCCCGAAACACCGGCAGAACAAAACGAACCACCTTCGCAACCAAGACTGGAGCAGGAAGGTTTCACAGGGGTGGTAAGTTATTTTTTTGTGACTATCTTTTATTTCAAATATAACGTTTTAACTTAAGTAATTTCTCTACATCACAGTCTGCTGACTGACTATAAATATATATTCACTATAAAATATACACAGCTGTACCGCAGCCATGGTTACCAGCTGTAGCAAGTTATTTTAGATCACACTACCTTGCTACTACTCTGCGTCTAATTGGCTACATCCTGCAGGTTAAGTAATGTGCAACGCTCGTCACAGATTGAACAGAGGCGAGATGTCTCACTCTGTAGCTAAAACGGTGCGTTCAAGACACAGCGTGTAAAGAGGCGCTGCAGCAATTAACCATATGAGAAAAATAATGTGTTTTTTGAAAATTAAAGTATGTAAATGTATTCCACTGGGACCCCCACATAAAAGCATGAACCTGAAAATGTGCATCATATGACCTCTTTAAGGAAACGACACACGCAGAGAAGCAGGAAGAGAAATAACCGGATCAAAGAGGCAAGAGAGGAAGACAAAAACACAGCTGTCAAAACTTCATCCAAGTGGTGCAGGAGGACATTTTGCACAAACAGCTCGTCACTGTGATATATGGTGACACACACACATTGTTGTCTGTTGGGCAGGAAGATGATCTGCTGGAAGAAAAAAGCATCAACAACAGACACACTCCTCAGATTGTGTTGCTGTAAACTTGTTGTATCATGTGGGAACTTCCTGCAGGGATTATTTAGCATGATAGCTAATCCGCAAGATGGAAGGTAAATAATCTGCATGACAGCTAGAAGATTTGCAGACAAACGAAACTAAAAACACCTCCAGGCGACATAACAAGAAGTAGAACATGTGATTAGGGTGTGTGAGTGTGTGTGTGGGAAGCTTCTGGAAAATGGACAACACAACAACATCCTGCTAAACACACACACAGGTGAGTACAGTGAGTGCACACAGGTGTGTTGTTTGACCTGTGGGGAGGTCAGACACCTCCACTGTTGGCTAACGACGGACGGAAGTTACCAGCCAACCGACAACTTGTTCAAAAAAATAAAATTACCTTCTCGTGTTCCTCGCGGAGCCTGGCAACTCCGTCCACATGCTCCACATTCATGTTACCTTTTTCGGCCATTGTCAACCCCACGTGCACGTCAGGGGAGGTGTAGGTGGTGTTGGGGGGGATTCGTGTCGTGTTGTGACCCCTAAATCAAAATTCAAAGCCTCAGGGGTTGTTGTGAGTCCTAAAGAAGTGTTTATGAATGCAGCAGCAGCTATTCCTGAGACCCGTTCCGGTCGTATTCATCAATGAGGCGGCGGTAGTTCTCCTCACTGTCGGAAGTGATACCATCTCACACAATCATTTCAGGATTTCTGCATGATGTATCCAGAAATATCCGCGTTGTTTTCCGTTGTTTTAGTATTCCCAAGATGAGCAGATATTCCTGGTCACTCTCGCTGCGACATGCGCCTCGGTCCCCCGTCAAGACAGCACGGGTGACACCGGAACTTCCGGTCGAGATATTCAGAATAAAAGACTTTTTGTGTGATGAAATGCTAACAAGATTTTTTTGTTTGTTTGTTTGATTCTGCCATATGCACAGGACATACAGATATAAGACATGTGGTTATCTCAGACCTACTGTGTTATAAGAAAATATGATACAAAACATAATTTATAAACTATAAACAAACCCTGAAAACACCGAATAAAAATTCAAGGCAAGTTTTTTTTGTATTGCACAATTCAGACACAAGGCAACCCAAAGGGTTTTACGAGGGCATATTAAATTAAAAGACATTAAAACCAAATGGGAAGACATAAAAGAAACAAACGATTGAAACAAGTTAAGAAATAAGAAAATAAGAGAGGAGAAGAGTAAAGAAGATATGTGGCAAATAATAAGTGAATACTGCTTTTCCATGTTTAGTTTTGACTCTAGTGACTGAAAGCAGACCTGAACCTGAGGGCCCCAGAGGTCTGGATGGTTCATAACATGACAGCAAGATCAGAAATGTATTTTGGCCCAAAACCATTCATTAATGAAATGATTTGTAGCTTTTATAAACAATTATAGATTTATTTGTCGATTCTGCCATATGCACAGGACATACAGACACATGACTTGTGATTAAGTCAGACCTACTGTGTGATAGGAAAATGTAACAATAAAAAAAAAACTGTAAACACTGGATAAAAATTCAAGACAAGTTTATTTGTACAGCACAATTCAGACACAAGGCAACTCAAAGTTTTTTTATAGGGGCACGCAATTACATTAAAAGACATAAAAAATGCATTTAAAAACAAGTGGTAAGACATCAAGAAACAAAATATTACAACAAGTTAAGAGGCGTGTACGCTAAAACAGAAGAGGTTACAGCGCAGTTCAAAGCCTTAAAATCACTTCAGTGAAAAGCAAACAGGAATGTCATCAGCCTCAATTTAAAAGAGGTGAGAAGTCAAATTCATATCAACAATTTAAACTAAATGTTTTTTCAACTAGGAAATCATGATCAAATTTGCAGATATTCTGCTTGTAAATGACATTGTTTCATGGTATGAAAATAATATGCTACCATAATCCAGGATAAGGTGGTTATGTCTCTGTCTTTAGTCATTTCCTGTGTCCTTGTGCTTTTGTCTGTTTTTCAAACACTTATATGTTTTAATGTGCCTAGGTTCTGATGTGATTTGTTTGTGCTTTATATGCTACGTGACAAACTGTCCTCATATGTGCAGTGATTCTGGAGTAGTGGTTGTCTTATAACCTTGTTTGTTCTTATATGTTTTGTCTGTTTTTTATAAATATATAAAGTAACATGAGATATATATATATATAAATAAAGTCTGTTTCTCTCTTCTTTAATACTTGTACATGCTTTTATTTTGAAGACAGAACAATGCACGTTCCGGTTGTCCGCTGCATGACGCACGCTTGACGCAGCTCTTCCTCCATGTCTCCCGGTGTACTCTGGGTAAATGTGGACGATGGCACAAATGTAAACAACCATCGTTTTCAGCTGTCGAGCTGAGGTTCTGCTGCACTGACCGACACACTGAAAACACTTCCGGTGACCTGTCCATTAGCGAGGCAGCAGCACGTCTCCTGTGCGCGTGACACTGTGTTTG
Organism: Sparus aurata; assembly: GCF_900880675.1. Taxonomy (NCBI): domain Eukaryota; kingdom Metazoa; phylum Chordata; class Actinopteri; order Spariformes; family Sparidae; genus Sparus; species Sparus aurata. The sequence continues at coordinate 3,790,936 of NC_044194.1, read as the reverse complement.
TGTCCGTAGCTGCACAAACATCGTAGTTACACACATTATTGTAACACACACTGTACATCCACACAACGGCCCACACAGATGTCTGTTCTGATGGTGTTCGTGGGTTTACAGGCAGAGAGGTTGCGATGAACAAGTTTGGGTCCAGAAGATGAATTTAATCCATCCGTGGTCCCAGCCCCCTTCTTTGTCAGACGCTCATTGGCTGCTGATGCTGCATTCACTTGCTGTCGGAAATATCAGAAATGTTACAATTGCAAGGACTAGTGCAGTGTGACACCAAAATAGATTTAAAACATCCAAATCACCCGTCACAGTTTACCTGTTGGTGTATGCAGCGTGTGTTGGAGCGATGATAAAGGACGTTACGTTAAAATGTGATGAGCGTGAAAGCAAGATGAGTTAACAAGCTAAGAGGTTAGCAGGAAGGTCAAAGGTCAGTGATTGGAGGAGCTGAGCTGGAATCATCTGGAGACATTTTGCACAGCTCACTGCAACTTGGAGATAAACTGTCTATCATGGCACAAATTCTGTGAGCAGGACTTTCCTAGATGGACATATGTGAAGATATTATTATTTGACCAGTACGTGTTTTGTCTTGTAATAAAAACATGCATCGAACTACACAAGCACATTTATGGAGCCAGATCAATATATCAGACAGATCAATATAGAGCCTGAACAAGGCCAAAGGGTTTGTTCATTTAAAAAAGTGAATTAAAAATGTTTAAATGATTGAATAAAATGACGTTTCAAACTCTAAACTTTAAAGATTTTCAACATTTTAAATTTCAGCAAACTGTATTTCTTCTCATCTCTTGGGTCAAGATGAGGAACACAAATATAGTCTGACTTTGATCTTAAAATGTCAACTTTAGTCTTGAAATGCATAATGATAATGATAAAACTTCCCCCTGATATTTTTTTCTCCCCCCTGGCCCAGATACTCTTCTGTATGCTTCAGCATCAGACTGTAGTTCTTTATTAAGAGCAGGTCCTCATGTGGACACAGGCTGCAGTTTGTTATGAGCTCCACTAGAGGGCGTCCTCACATCTATTATTCTCTACAAACCAGTTGGACAGGTTTAGTTCACATCAGCTGCTCAAACCTTCAATAACACAACATCATCTTACACTACAACCTCTCTCACATGTGATCTGATCTGAGAACAGCTGATGGTGTTTTTAATCATCTGAATTTGTTCATTAGAAACATCAACTGCAGAAAACAGTGAAAAACAAATTTACTGATTCAGGCAGATAAAAGTCTTTATTTAACTTTTGATCATTGTAAAAACAATATAAGAGAACATTAAATTACATTTGTCTTATCCATAAAATGTTCTTCAGCACTTTGTGTCAGTATGCAACACTTCTTATATAAACAATGATCAAAACATGAAAAGGTTTGAATTTGGCACCCAGTTATTTAAGGAACTGAAAATGCTGATTATTTTTGAATACTTTGAATACTCAGATGATTCCATTTTTAATTCTTAGAACAATGAAGTACATTACATATCTCACATATTTCATATTAACCACAGCGATACTGTAAGACATTAAATATAAACATTGCCAAAGAAGGTCAAAGTCTGAGAAACAACAATGTAGAAAACCAAATATAATCAGTAAATGTACATTTATTACATTAAATGATGTGAATCTTTCTGTAGAAAAACAAATGTTTGTTCTACTCAGTGTGATTGACAGGAGAGATGATCAGAGGAGCAGAGTTTTTACCTCGATCATGAAGATATGGACCGAAGTACCGGTAGAGTTTCTGAGTAAAGCAGCAGCCAGTAAAGGAGTAGATAAGAGCTGCAGCATCAACGTCATAAAAGGAGACCAGACCCTCCTCATAATCCACAAACACCCCCACCTTCTCAGGCCGACACTTCAGAGAGAGACAGACACGAGTGTCAGCAAGAGCTTTGTACTCATTTTCATTCCTCAACCATATCGTCCAGTAACCATTCTGAGGAGACAGTTTGATTTGTCCCTTCCTGTTGATCGACTCTCTGGCCACTCCTAAATCCCAGTCAGTCTTCTCTTTAACTTGAACCTCATAATAAAATCTTCCTGAAGAGAAACTCTGCTTTGCTAAGACACAGGTACAAGTATCAAATCTCTCTGGGTTGTTTGGGAGTTTCTTCTTTACATCACCATGTTTAACTTGTTTTCCATAATCAGACAGGATGAGTTTGTGTTGTGCTGTATCAGGATCGAGTGTCACATCCACTGCATACTGCTGGACCCTCTTCAGCTCGGCCTTCTTCATCTGTTTACTGAGTGTCTCCTCCAGCTGATTCACAGCTCTCACCACAGTCCCCTCATATGAAGGTGGACGGACGCTGACTCCTGTCCAGTCCTTGGTGGGTGGTGGAGCGGCGTTCAGTGATGGGAAGATTTGGAGGAGGTGGAGGTGGTCTTCAGACTGTGAGAGCTGCTCCACCTCAAAGCTTCTCTTCTCCAGCTCAGAGATTTCCTGTTCCAGCTCTTTGATGAAGCCTTCAGCCTGTTTCTCTGTCTCTCTCTGCTTCTCTTTGATGGTGTCGATGAGCTCGGCCTGGCTTCTCTCAACAGACGCCTTCAGAGCGCTGAAGACCTGAACACCAGCTGCTATCTCTCTGTCTGCATCTTTCTTACTGAGCTCCACTGAGCGCTTCATCTCCTCAATCTTCAGTCGTCTCTTCTGGATCATCTGCTGAATTTTAGTGTCTCTCTTCCCCAGCTCGGCCTTCTTTTCTTCATATTCTTTTTTAAGAGGAACAACATCATGTGTCTTGTGGTCTAAAATACTGCAGAGCATGCAGACACACATCTGGTCGGTCTTACAGAACAGCTCCAGCAGTTTATCGTGCTTCGTACACATCCTGTCTTCCAGGTTCTCCACAGGGTCGATCAGCTGATGTCTTTTCAGCTGTTTAGCTGTCAGATGAGGCTCCAGGTGAGTCTCACAGTAGGAGGCCAGACACACCAGGCAGGACTTCAGGGCCTTCAGTTTGGTTCCAGTGCAGACGTCACAGGGAACTTCTCCTGGTTTGGAAACTTGTTGCTCTGAGCTGCTGCTGCTGGCTTTCTGTTGAGCTGACTGTCTGAACTGAGCAGCCATCTCAGAGATGAACGCGTTGACCCGCAGCTCAGGTCTGGTGTAGAAAGTCGTTTTACAGTTGGGACACTGACACGGGACATTTATATCCCAGTGTTGAGTGATGCAGGTTTTACAGAAGTTGTGTCCACATGGTATGGTGACTGGATCAGTGAACACATCCAGACAGATGGAGCACAGAAACTGATCTTCAGTCAGCAGACAGCTGGCAGCAGACATGTTTACATCTGAGGATGAAAAGTGAGAAAAAGAAAACTGTAATTAGATATCTCTCGATTAAATGTTCAATAAACTATTACTCCTAGAATATAAGGAGAGTCATGATGAGCTCTGACAGGTAAAAATGTGTCCTGGATACACCTCTGAGTGGAACTTCCTGTCTGAGTACAGTTCAGGTTTTGTGTTACAGTTTTCTGAAACACAGTAAATATTATTATAGGTTCAAGACTTCTTAAGTGTTTAACAGCTATACAAGTTGTAAAACAGCAATTTAGTTAGCCTTTAGCAGACTAAATTATCTGTGTTTGTCCTTGTTATTGTTGGATTGAGCTGCTGTGCTTCACAGTAAAGGTGTGTGGTTTAACAAACTCAGTAAATATCAGGTATCAAACATGATGATGTAATATCAGGAGATGATACAATGATATTACAAAGTCAGATACTGTTTTTAACTCAATTCAACCAAATATTTCTGCAGTTTGCCTTTGTGTGGCCGTGTACTCACCAGTGTTTGCCAGAGATTCTGCTGTCTCGTTGAGACAGTTTCCTGCAGAGAGAAACACAGAGACTCTTCTGGACTGCAGCTGTGCTGCCACTCAAACTTTCACGGTCATTCGGGGACATGTGACATTAGGCGCGTTCAAGTTGAACTCCTGCTGCCTGACTGCATCAGAGAGATCTGCTGGTGACTGCAGGGGCATGTGTATATATGTATATATATGTATATATGTATATATATATATATATATATATATATATATATATATATATATATACATATATATATGTGTGTGTGTGTGTGTATATATATCAGAGGAGGCTCGTCCATAGAGGCAGAGGAGGTTGGTCCTCCTCTATTGAGGGACAAGAGGAAGATCAATTTTTTTTTCAAGAAAGAGTAACTGGTTGAAATAAATCATTACCAAATCTCAGTATCATTTATAAAATATCATATATATGTATTATATCATAAAAAAAAGCTTCTTTTTTGCAATAAAATCCACTTAAAACGGTTGAACAGTGACAGCTGCAGACGGAGGAGACAGAGCAGTCTGTGAGAGGAGCAGGGAGCAGGAAGGTGGGGGCTAGAGGAGGACGGAGGGCTTCTGTCCTCCGTGGGAGGGATCTCCTTCCATTCACTCAATGCATTTAGGATTTTTTTATGCTGATCTATGATTGGCTAAGACACGTAAAATGTAAAGGACAAAAATGTAAATGTAAATGACATATAAAATAGCATGACACCGTGGACTTGTTTTCCTCCTGTCCTCCCCAATTTTTTCCGTCACCAGCCGCCACTGATATATACATCTGATGTGTATATATATATATATATATATATATATATATATATATATATATATACACATACATATACATACAGATAGACAGATATAGACATATATAGAGAGAGATATATATATATATAGATATAGATATATATATAGACAGATATATATATATATATATATATATATATATATATATATATATATATATACATATATATATATATATATATATATATATATATATATATATATATATATATTTACAGTTCATATTTAGAGACAACAGAATGTGACAGCTTTGTCACAATAACAACTTCAAATTTGGATATTTTGTAATTGCTTCACTTCAAAACGGTCGCATCAAGAGTAGATGAATAGCCTAAACGTTGTCTTACTGTAAATGCTCATGTTCTGTTTTCCTTGTAATGTCACCATTAAATACATTTGAACTTTGTCTATCTGGTACATTATAGTAAGTCTTACCCAATAACAATACAATACAATTACAACAGTTATTAATTATTATGATGGCAACTGTGCTTAGGTGCATGATTAAATCACAGCTGAGGGGAATTTGCTGACTACATTTAACAAATAAGCATAACTATAGACACATAAGATGATGCATTTTCTTATAGCAACATTATTCACAATGGATTAAATACATTTCACTGAATGAATGAAATACAATAATCAGAAAAAATGACTGAATAAGATGCCTTGTCCCGCTGCACCATCTCATCGCACGCAAAATAGCTCAGGATAATTCTTTGTATTGTTAATGTGACGGGAACAGAAAGGGTCAATAAGAGTGGATAGTACAGGTAACACTGGACACAGCAGTTAACCACTTCTCCATCATCACCCTAAGCTGACAGAACTGAGCAATTTATTGACGACATCTTTCAAGGTTGTTGCGTTAGATGAAGGATTTTATAGGCTTATTCATGTTGACTATCCCATAGGTGCGGCCACACGGCTGCTACTTATCTGAAACTATTCGATATTTGAGTAGAAAAGAGGCACAGGCGCTTATGGATATGGAAATTCATCGAAACACACGTCATATACGTCAGCGTAGATGAGAGCCAATTAGGGCAAAGTCCTGACGTCATGAAGATGGGTCTAGGATCGCACAGTACCTGGAGAGCAACTGCGCAACTGCTCTGCAGCCACCTTGCTCCCGCGATAACTTGAGGTCATGTGACATTGGATGCAGAGCAGAAACCACACCCATCGAGGTCATCATGGACACATTTTAACCAGCATGCATCACGATTTAGGCAGCCCCGCAGCGCTGCGTGATCTTGAACTCGCCTAACTCGGCTTGACTCAGACTGGATCTCGTAGTGTGGGCACTGATAATGGCATGATGCCTTCACATTGGACCTGAAGCTGTGGCCACATGCAGTGACCCGAGACAGTGTGGAGCTTCTCAGTCCATCCGGAGCCGAGCCGGGACAGGAGCAAACCCTTGTCATGGTGGCCGATGACCAAAACACACCAGGACGCCAACTAGGTAAGTGCAGAACTAGGAGAGTGGGAGCTGCTGGTTACGGCAGCCCTGCTCTGAGCTCTACTGCACCCAACACGCACCAACCTGAACCGCTCACTCCCTCCGGCTCACCGTTGCTCCCAGCACTTAATAACACAACGAGGAGACACGGACGTGCACGCCGAACACACCAGAAGCACCACACAGCAGAAAGAGAGAGGGAGAGTGGCAACCAACACAACTGGTTTCATCACCCGCAGCGCCACCCAACAATAAACCTGCACCAGCTGGCACCACACCATGCAGTGACCAGGGGATGACCCACCCGGCCACACAATCTTCAGGTCACTGACCTGTAACCCCTCCACACCATGACTGAGCCTCGAAATCCTGTCCATGTATATTACAAACAAGATTGGGAACAAGGCACAGTCCTGGTGGAGGCCAACACCCACTTGGAACAAGCCCGATTTACTTTCGAGTACACGCACGCAGCTTTCGCTTTGAGCATATAGGGATTGGATGGCCAAAGAAGGGACCCCCTCACCCAATACTCCCACAGCACCTCCAACAGAACATCCCAAGGGACCCGGTCATACGCCTTCTTCAGATCCACAAAACCTATGTGGACTGGGAGATTGTACTCCCAGGCCCCCTCCAGGATCCCTGCCAGAGTAAAGAGCTGGTCCGTTGTTTCACAATCAGGACGGAATCAGCATTGTTCCTCTTCAATCTGAGGGTTGACAATCTGCCGGACCCTCCTTTCCAGCAACTTGGAGTAGACTTTCCCAGGCAGGCTGGGTAGTGTCATACCTCTGTAATTGGCACACACCCTCTGGTTCCCCTTCTTAAAGAGAAGGACCACCACACCTGTTTGCCACTCCTTCAGCACCGACCCCGACCCCAACTCAATGTTTAAGAGGCGTGTCAACCAAGACAGCCCCTCAACACCCAGAGCCTTCAGCATTTCTGGTGGTATCTCATCGATCCCTGGGGCTTTGCCACTGTGGAGTTGTTTGACTACCACAGTGACTTCACCCAGGGAAATCGGCTATGATACCCTGTCATCCTCCAGCTCTGTCTCCGTTACAGAGGGTGGTTGAGTGGGATTCAGGAGGTCACCTAAGTACTCCTTCCACCGCCCTATGACCTCCTCAGTTGAGGTTAACAAGGTCCCATCCTTGCTGTACACAGCTTGGATGGATCCCCGTTAACCCCCCCCCGGACGGTGCTGGACGGTTTTCCAAAAACGCTTTGGCGCTGCCCGAAAAATCCATCTCCATGGCCTCGCCGAACTCCTCCCACACCCACTGCTTTGCCTCTGCCACAGCTGCGGCTGCTGCCCTTTGGGCCCGTTGGTACCCTGGCACAACATGTCCCTAAAAATGACTCCTCCTTCAGTAGGACGGCTTCCCTGACCACCGGTGTCCACCAAGGTGTCCGAGGATTGCCGGCCCTTGAGGCACCTAAGATCCTATGGCCACAGGACACAGCTGCAGCTTCAACAAGGGAAGCTTTGAACATCGTCCTTTCAGGTTCGATATCCCCAGTCTCCACAGGGATGCTAGAAAAGCTCCTTCAGAGGTGGGAGTTGAAGGCTTCTCAGACAGGGGCCTCCCCCAGACGTTCCCAGCTTACCTGCAGGTTTGGGCTTACCAGATTTGGGCTTATCAGGTCTGTCCAGGGGTTTCCCCTGCCATCGAACCCAACTCACCACCAGGTGGTGATCAGTTGACAGCTCTGCTCCTCTCTTCACCCAAGTGTCCAAAACACACAGCCTCAGATCAGATGATACTATCACAAAGTCGATCATTGACCTTTGACCTAGGGTGCTCTGGTACCATGTACACTTATGAGCACCCTTGTGTTTGAACATGGTGTTCATTATAGACAGACCGTGACTAGCACAGAAGTCTAATAATAGAACACCACTCAAGTTCAGATCGGGGAGGCCGTTCCTCCCAATCACACCCCTCCAGGTATCTCCGTCATTGCCGACGTGCACGTTGAAGTCTCCCAGTAAGACTACGGAGTCCCCCACTGGAGCCCCATGCAGGGCCCCAGCTAGTACCCTTAAGTAGGCCGCATACTCCGAACTGCTGTTCAGTGCATATGCACAGACAACAGTCAGGGTTTTCTCCCCAGCCCTAAGGCGTAGGGAGGCGACCCTCTTGTCCACTGGGGTAAACTCCAACACGGCGGCGCACAACCAGGGACTTGTGAGTACCCCAAACCCGCCTGGTGCCTCACACCTTTGGCAACTCCGGAAAAGAATAGTGTCCAGCCCCTATCCAGGAGTTTGGATCCAGAGCCAATGCTGTGCGTGGAGGCAAGCCCCACCAGATCCAACCGGTACTGCTAAACCTCCCGCACCAGCTCCAGCTCCTTGCCCCCAAGAATGGTTATGTTCCACATCCCCAGAGTCAGTCTCTGCCGCCCAGGTCTGGGTCGCCGAGGCCCGCCACCACCACTGCCACCCATGTGGGACCGCACCTGACCCCAGCTGTTTCTCCTGCGGATGGTGGGTCTACAGGATGGGGGGAGGGAGAAGTGCCAAGTTGCTCATTAGGGCTGTGCCCGGCTAGGCCCAGTAGCAGACCTGGGCACCAGGCTCTCGCTCACGGGCCCTCCATCTGGGCCTGGAGCCGGAGCTGGTGCGGGATTTGGGCCCCGGGCTTTAGTCAAGCAGGGTCTCTTGCCTCACACCTCTGTCTTTCATGGGGTATTTGTGAACCATACTTCGTCTAGCCCCTCACCTGAGACCAATTTGCCTTGGGATACCCTACTGGGAACACATAGCTCCTGACAACCTGGCTCCCAGGTTCATTGGGACACGCAAACCTCTCCACCACGATAAGGTGATGGTTCCTGGAGGTATGAAAAATATACTACCATAATCAGGGATAAGGTGGTAATGTCTTTGTCTTTGCTAATTTACTGTGTCCTTGTGCATTTGTCTGTTTTTTTAAATACTCATGTGTTTTAATATGCTTAAGTGTTGATTTATTTGTGCTTTATGTGCTACGCGAGAAATTGTCCTCATATAGGACTCTGGAATAGTGGTTGTCTTATATACTTGTTTTTTCTTATATGTTGTGTGTGTTTTTAAATAAATATAAAGTAGCATGAGATATAAAAAAAACAATCAAAGTCTGTTTCTCTCTTCTTTAATACTTTTACATGCTTTTATTTTAAAGACAGAACATTGGACGTTCCGGTTGTCCGCTGCATGACGCACGTTTGACGCACGCTTGACGCAGCGCTTCCTCCATGTCTCCCGGTGTACTCTCGGTAGATGTGGATGAAGACACAAATGTAAACAACCATCGTTTTCAGCTGTCGAGCTGAGGTTCTGCTGCACTAACGGACACACTGACACCACTTCCGGTGATTCGTCTGTTAGCCAGGCAGCAGCATGTCTCCTGTGCGCGTGACACTGTGTTTGTGTCCGTAGCTGCACAAACATCGCAGTAACACACATTATTGTACACACACTGTACATCCACACAACAGCCCACACAGGTGTCTGTTCTGATGGGTGTTCGTGGGTTTACAGGCAGAGAGGTTGCGATGAACAAGTTTGGTTTCAGAAGATGAATTTAATCCAGCCGTGGTCCCAGCTCCCCTCTTTGTCAGAAGCTCATTGGCTGCTGATGCTGCATTCACTTGCTGTGGGAAATATCAGAAATGCCAGTTACAATTACAAGGACGAATGCAGTGTGACACCAGAATACATTTAAAACATCCAAATCACCCGTCACAGTTTACCTGTTGGTGTATGCAGCGTGTGTTGGGGCGATGAGCAAGGACATTACATTAACATGTGAAGACCATGAAAACAAGATGAGCTAACAAGCTAAGAGGTCAGTAGGAAGGTCAAAGGTCAGTGATTGGAGGAGCTGAGCTGGAATGATCTGGAGACATTTTGCAACTTGGAGATGAACTGTCTATGATGGCACAAATTCTGTGAGCAGGAATTTCCTAGATGGACATATGTAAAAATTTTATTATTTGACCTGTACGTGGTTTGTCTTGCAGTAAAAACATACACTGAACTACACAAACACATTTATGGAGCCAGATCAATATCAGACAGATCATTATAGAGCCAGAACACGGCCAAAATGTTTGTTCATTTAAAAAAGTGAATTAATAATGTTTAAATGATTGAATAAAATGACATTTCAAACTCTAAACTTTAAAGCTTTTCAACATTTTAAATTTCAGCAAACTGTATTTCTTCTTATCTCTTGGGTCAAGATAAGGAACACAACTTTCGTCTGTCTTTAATCTTACAATGTCAACTTTAGTCTTGTGCATAATGAAACTAATAAAACTTCCCCCTTACATTTTTTTCTCCACCCTGGCCCTAATACTTTTCTGTATGCTTCAGCATCAGACTGCAGTTCTTAATAAAAGGGATATTCGGGTGTAAATTTAATCCGTGGTCTAAATCACTGTGAAACTGTGTTAGACTCCCTCTCGAGAGATCAAGTTAGCAGACCGCTAATCTGCGGAGTTTTATCAACGTCAGAAACGACCACATGACAGCAATACACTGCAGTAAATGGATCCAAATATAAACCGCCACCAAAAAGCCACAAATAATGCTCAGAACAGCACCAAACTTCAGCAACAGTACAAATAGGGTCTCAGCACACAGTTCGGGGCATCTACCCTCTGCTAGGTAGCTGGATTTCTATTACGAAGCTAAAGACAGATTTCAACTCTCCCCCATCAGCTTCCGGGTCGGGGAAGTCCCGACGCGACGATTACCGAGTGCGGTTAGAAATGCTCAATTCCGTTCTTTTCCCTGTCTGCTCTTGATAATAACTGTTATAAACTGGCAGGTAAGACACATATGAACTTTGATTGCTTTTCCATGGAGTCATAATCATACATTTTCATCCATGAGCCGCAGAACTCAACTGCACTCGGTAATCGAGTCTTCGGGACTTTCCGTCAACAGGAAGCTCCTGCAGAAGAGTGGTAAATTTAGTCAGCTTCTCAGTAGAAATCCAGCTAAGCTAGCGGAGGTTAGATGCCCCGGACTATGTGCTGAGACCCTATTTGTACTGTTGCTGAAGTTTGGTGCTGTTCTGAGCATTATTTGTGGCTTTTTGGTGGCGGTTTATGTTTGGATCCATTTACTGCAGTGTATTGTTGTCGTGCAGTCGTTTCTGAGGTTGATAAAACTGTGTAAATTAGCGGTCTGCTAACTTGATCTCTGGAGAGGGAGTCTAACACAGTTTCACAGTGTGTTTCGCAGTGTGTCAGACCATTGATTAAATTTACACCGGGATATCCCTTTAAGAGCAGGTCCTCATGTGAACACAGGCTGCAGTTTGGTATGAACTCCACTAGAGGTCGTCCTCACATCTCACTTATTCTCTACAAACCAGTTGGACAGGTTCAGTTCACATCAGCTGCACAAACCTTCAATAACACAACATCATCTTACACTACAAACTCTCTCACATGTGATCTGATCTGAGAACAGCTGATGGTGTTTTTAATCACATGATTTGGTCGTCATTAGAAACATCAACTGCTGAAAACAATGAAAAACAAATTTACTTAAGGCAGGAAAAAAATCTTTATTTTACTTTTGATCATTTTAAAAACAAGATAAGAGAAAATAAAATTACATTTGTCCTATCCATAAAATGTTCCTCAGCACTTTGTGTCAGTTTGCAACACTTGTTATATAAACAATGATCAGAACATGAAAAGGTTAGAATACTCACATATTTCATATTAACCACAGCGATACTGTGAGACATTATATATAAACATTGCCAGAAAAAAGGTCAAAAGTCTGAGAAAACAACAATGTAGAAAACCAAATATAATCAGTAAATATACATTTATTACATTACATCATGTAAATCTTTCTACAGAAAATCAAATGTTTGTTCTACTCAATGTTATTGACAGGAGAGATGATCAGAGGAGCAGAGTTTTTACCACCATTATTAAGACATGGATTGAAGTATGGATAGAGTTTCTGAGTGAAGCAGCAGCCAGTAAAGGAGTAGATAAGAGCTGCAGCATCAACGTCATAAAAGGAGACCAGACCCTCCTCATAATCCACAAACACCCCCACCTTCTCAGGCCGACACTTCAGAGAGAGATTGACTGCCGGGCGAGCACAAGCTTTGTGCTCATTTTCATTTCTCAAACATATCGTCCAGTAACCATTCTGAGGAGACAGTGTGATTTTTCCCTTCCTGTTGATCGACTCTCTGGCCACTCCTAAATCCCACTCAGTCTTCTCTTTAACTTGAACCTCATAATAAAATCTTCCTGAAGAGAAACTCTGCTTTGCAAAGACACAGGTACAAGTCTCAAATGGGTTGTTTGGGAGTATCTTCTTTACATCAACATGTTTAACTTGTTTTCCATCATCAGACAGGATGAGTTTGGGATGTGCTGTATCAGGATCGAGTGTCACATCCACTGCATACTGCTGGACCCACTTCAGCTCGGCCTCCTTCATCTGTTTACTGAGCGTCTCCTCCAGCTGATTCACAGCTCTCACCACAGTCCCCTCATATGAAGGTGGACAGACGCTGACTCCTGTCCAGTCCTTGGTGGGTGGAGCAGCGTTCAGTGATGGGAAGATTTGGAGGAAGTGGAGGTGGTCTTCAGACTGTGAGATCTGCTCCACCTCAGAGCTTCTCTTCTCCAGCTCAGAGATGTCCTGTTCCAGCTCTTTGATGAAGCCTTCAGCCTGTTTCTCTGTCTGTCTCTGCTTCTCTTTGATGGTGTCGATGAGCTCGGCCTGGCTTCTCTCAACAGACTCCTTCATAGCTGTGAAAACCTGAACAGCAGCTGCTATCTCTCTGTCTGCATCTTTCTTACTGAGCTCCACTGAGCGCTTCATCTCCTCAATCTTCAGTTGTCCCTTCTGGATCATCTGCTGAATTTCAGCGTCTCTCTTCCCCAGCTCGGCCTTCTTTTCTTCATATTCTTTTTTAAGAGGAACAACATCATGTGTCTTGTGGTCTAAAATACTGCAGATCATGCAGACACACATCTGGTTGGTCTTACAGAACAGCTCCAGCAGTTTATCGTGCTTCGTACACATCCTATCTTCCAGGTTCTCCACAGGGTCGATCAGCTGATGTCTTTTCAGGCCTGATTTTGTCAGATGAGGCTCCAGGTGAGTCTCACAGTAGGAGGCCAGACACACCAGGCAGGACTTCAGGGCCTTCAGTTTGGTTCCAGTGCAGACGTCACAGGGAACTTCTCCTGGTTTGGAAACTTGTTGCTCTGAGCTGCTGCTGCTGGCTTTCTGTTGAGCTGACTGTCTGAACTGAGCAGCCATCTCAGAGATGAACGTGTTGACCCGCAGCTCAGGTCTGGTGTTGAAAGTCGTTTTACAGTAGGGACACTGACACGGGACATTTTTATCCCAGTGTTTAGTGATGCAGGTTTTACAGAAGTTGTGTCCACATGGTGTGGTGACTGGATCAGTGAACACATCCAGACAGATGGAGCACAGAAACTGATCTTTAGTCAGCAGACAGCTGGCAGCAGACATGTTGACAGTCTGAGGATGAAAAGTGAGAAAAAGACAACTGTAATTAGATATCTCTTGATTAAATGTTCAACAAACTATTACTCCTAGAATATAAGGAGAGTCATGATGAGCTCTGACAGGTAAAAAAAGTGTCCTGGATACACCTCTGAGTTGGAACTTCCTGTCTGAGTACAGTTCAGGTTTTGTGTTACAGGTTTCTGAAACACCGTAGATATTACTATAGGTTCAAGACTTCTTACTTAAGTGTTTAACAGCTATACAAGTTGTAAAACAGCAATTTAGTTAGCCTTTAGCGGACTAGTTTATCTGTGTTTGTCTTTGTTATGGTTGGATTGAGCTGCTGTGCTTTACAGTAAAGGTATGTGGTTTAACAAACTCAATAATTATCAGGTATCAAGCATGATGATTTAATATCAGGAGATGGTACATTGATATTACAAAGTCAGATACAGTTTTTAACTCAATTCAATCAAATATTTCTGCATTTTGTCTTTGTGTGGCTGTGTACTCACCAGTGTTTGTCAGAGATTCTGCTGTCTTGTTGAGACAGTTTCCTGCAGAGTGAACACAGAGACTCTTCTGGACTGCAGCTGTGCTGTCACTCAAACTTTCACGGTCATTTGAGGACGTGACGTTGAGGCTTCTTCTCTTTCAGTGTTACTCCTCCTCTCAGTGCTGCTCTGTGAGATCTAAATGATAAATACTCTGACATGGCTTGGCACCAGGATGAGTTTTTATTTTTGTTTCTTCAATGGAAGTTTACAGCTGACAGTATATTTTATTTTCACGTTTTTTTTCAATGCAAGACCTAAAGTCTAGGTCAGGGCTCAGCAATCTTTACTATCAGAAGAGCCATTTTTGCCTCCATCCCTCTACATAAAAATCTGTCTGTAGTCACAAAACATATTTGTGGCAGCCTAGAATGTCTAAATTAGCCTATCGAGATTATTAATAGGCCTAAATGATCTTAAAGGCATAATCCGGCGTAAATTTAATCCGTGGTCTAACACACCGTGATACATTTTCACCTGTCAAAGCTCATCATTATTCTTATTATTTTCTAGTAATAGTTTATTGAACAATTAATCAAGACATATTTACATTTAGAGTATTTGGCAGACACTTTTGTCCAAAGCAATTTACAATGAGTACATTTGTCACAAGAAAGAAACCACAACATATCACCGTAGTGAATGAATAAATAGAAACAATTTTCAAGCCCTCTGACCATATTAGCTTCTATTTCAACTGGCTCCTTTCCATGCAGAGGAGCATCGGCTCTACTCCGAGTCCCTCCCGGATGGCTGAGCTTCTCACCCTATCTCTGAGGGAGACCCCAGCCACCCTGCAGAGAAAACCCATTTGGGCCGCTTGTACCCGCGATCTCGTTCTTTCGGTCATGACCCATCGCTCATGACCATAGGTGAGGGTAGGGACGAAGACTGACCGGTAGATCGAGAGCTTTGCCTTCTGGCTCACCTCCCTTTTCGTCACAACCGTGCGGTGAAGCGCATGCAACACCACCAGTGCACTGCAACCAAAAACTGTGTCAAACACCACCACCAGGAGAGGGCTGCCGCTCGCTTGGGCCTCAGCACCTGTTATAAAACAAGAAAAAAAACACAAAATGAACACAAGGCACAGTGTGGGGACATCTGGGGGCATCTACGGTTAAACGAAGAAAGAAAACCAAATACACAGTTAATCAATTAATACCAAAGAAACCCGAAGGAAATCAGAACAAAATAGAAATATTTTATACGATATTAAAAAAAGAAATTCGAAACAACTACAAATTCGATCTACAACTAATAAGAAAATTAACAAAGAAACACCATATGAACCAACTTAGTCTAGGAAATAATCAAATATTAAACAAGGCAAAAAAGTGATATCATAACCCAAAATCAACTCGACAATCGGCTGGACCCTCCTTTCCAGCACCTTGGAGTAGACTTTCCCAGGCAGGCTGAGTAGTGTCATACCTCTGTAATTGGCACACACCCTCTGGTTCCCCTTCTTAAAGAGAGGGACCACCACACGTGTTTGCCACACCTTCGGCACCGACCCCGACGCAATGTTTAAGAGGCGTGTCAACCAAGACAGCCCCTCAACACCCAGAGCCTTCAGCATTTCTGGTGGTATCTCATCGATCCCTGGGGCTTTGCCACTGTGGAGTTGTTTGACTACCACAGTGACTTCACCCAGGGAAATCGGCTATGATACCCTGTCATCCTCCAGCTCTGTCTCCGTTACAGAGGGTGGTTGAGTGGGATTCAGGAGGTCACCAAAGTACTCCTTCCACCGCCCTATGACCTCCTCAGTTGAGGTTAACAAGGTCCCATCCTTGCTGTACACAGCTTGGATGGTTCCCCGTTTCCCCCTCCTGAGGTGCCAGACGGTTTTCCAAAAGCGCTTTGGCGCTGCCCGAAAAATCCTTCTCCATGGCCGCGCCAAACTCCTCCCACACCCACTGCTTTGATTCTGCCACAGCTGCGGCTGCTGCCCTTTGGGCCCGTTGGTACCCCAAAACTGCCTCAGGAGTCCCCCAGGACAACATGTCCCTAAAGGACTCCTCCTTCAGTAGGACGGCTTCCCTGACCACTGGTGTCCACCACAGTGTCCGAGGGTTGCCGGCCCTTGAGGCACCTAAGATCCTATGGCCACAGGACACAGCTGCAGCTTCAACAAGGGAAGCTTTGAACATCGTCCTTTCAGGTTCGATATCCCCAGCCTCCACAGGCATGCTAGAGAAGCTCCTTCAGAGGTGGGAGTTGAAGGCTTCTCGGACAGGGGCCTCCCCCAGACGTTCCCAGCTTACCTGCAGGTTTGGGCTTACCACGTTTGGGCTTACCAGGTCTGTCCAGGGGTTTCCCCTGCCACCGAACCCAACTCACCACCAGGTGGTGATCAGTTAACAGCTCTGCTCCTCTCTTCACCCGAGTGTCCAAGACACACGGCCTCAGATCAGATGATACGATCACAAAGTCGATCATTGACCTTTGACCTAGGGTGCTCTGGTACCACGTAAACTTATGAGCACCCTTGTGTTTGAACATGGTGTTCATTATAGACAGACCGTGACTAGCACAGAATTCTAATAATAGAACACCACTCAAGTTCAGATCGGGGAGGCCGTTCCTCCCAATCACACCCCTCCAGGTATCTCCGTCATTGCCGACGTGCACGTTGAAGTCTCCCAGTAAGACCACGGAGTCCCCCACTGGAGCCCCATGCAGGGCCCCAGCCAGGACTTCCAAGAAGGGTTTTCTCCCCAGCCCTTAGGCGTAGGGAGGCGACCCTCTTGTCCACCGGGGTAAACTCCAACACAGCGGCGCTCAGCCGGGTAATTGTGAGTACCCCAAACCCGCTTGGCGCCTCACACCTTTGGCAACTCCGGAAAAGAATAGTGTCCAGCCCCTACCCAGGAGTTTGGATCCAGAGCCAATGCTGTGCGTGGAGGCAAGCCCCACCAGATCCAACAGGTAACGCTAAACGTACCGCACCAGCTCCGGCTCCTTGCCCCCAAGAATGGTGATGTTCCACGTCCCCAGAGTCAGCCTCTGCCGCCCAGGTCTGGGTCGCCAAGGCCTGTCACCACCACTGCCACCCATGTGGGACCGCACCCGACCCCAGCTGTGTCTCCTGTGGATGGTGGGTCTACGGGATAGGGGAGGGAGAAGTGCCACGTCAGTCATTCGGGCTGTGCCCGGCTGGGCCCCGGAGCAAACCCGGCCACCAGGCGCTCGCTCGCGGGCCCTCCATCTGGGCCTGGCTCCAGACATGGGCCTCGGGCTTTCTTCGAGCATGGTCTCTCGCCTCACACCTCTGTTTTTCATGGGGTATTTGTGAACCATACTTAGTCTGGCTCCTCACCTGAGACCAATTTGCCTTGGGATACCCTACTGGGAGCACATGGCTCCTGACAACCTAGCTCACAGGTTCATTGGGACACGCAAACCTCTCCACCACGATAAGGTGATGGTTCCCAGAGGTATGAAAAATATACTGTCATAATCAGGGATAAGGTGGTTATGTCTTTGTCTTTGCTAATTTACTGTGTTCTTGTGCTTTTGCCTGTTTTTTAAATACTCATGTGTTTCAATATGCTTAAGTGTTGATTTCTTTGTGCTTTATATGCTACGTGACAAATTGCCCTCATATATGACTTTGGAATAGTGGTTGTCTTATATACTTGTTTGTTCTTATATTTTGTGTATGTTTTTTAATAAGTATAAAGTAGCATGAGATATTAAAAAAAAAAATCAAAGTCTGTTTCTCTCTTCTGTAATACTTTTACATGCTTTTATTTTGAAGATAGAACATTGCACGTTTCGGTTGTCCGCTGCATGATGCACGCTTGACGCAGCTCTTCCTCCATGTCTCCTGCTGTACTCTGGGTAAATGTGAACGATGGCACAAATGTAAAGAACCATCGTTTTCAGCTGTCGAGCTGAGGTTCTGCTGCACTGACCGACACACTGACACCACTTCCGATGATCCGTCTGTTAGCCAGGCAGCAGCATGTCTCCTGTGCGTGTGATACGGTGTTTGTGTCTGTAGCTGCACAAACATCGTAGTTACACACATTATTGTAACACACACTGTACATCCACACAACGGCCCACACAGGTGTCTGTTCTGATGGTGTTCGTGGGTTTACAGACAGAGTGGTCCTGATGAACAAGTTTGGTTTCAGAAGATGAATTTAATCTATCCGTGGTCCCAGCCCCCTTCTTTGTCAGCTGCTAATGTGCTGCTGATGCTGCATTCACTTGCTGTCGGAATTATCAGAAATGCCAGTTACAAATGCAAGGACTAGTGCAGTGTGACACCAGAATACATTTAAAACATCCAAATCACCCGTCATGCAGCGTGTGTTGGGGCGATGAGCAAGTATGTTATGTTAAGATGTGATGGGCGTGAAAGCAAGATGAGCTAAAAAGGTAAGAGGTTAGCAGGAAGGTCAAAGGTCAGTGATTGGAGGAGCTGAGCTGGAATCATGTGGAGACATTTTGCACACTTCACTGCAACTTTGAGATAAACAGTCTATCATGGCACAAATTCTGTGAGCAGGAATTTCCTAGATGGACATATGTGAAGATATTATTATTTGACCATGACATTTTTTTCTCACCCCTGGCCCGGATACTCTTCTGTATGCTTCAGTATCAGACTGTAGTTCTTTATTAAGAGCAGGTCCTCATGTGAACACAGGCTGCAGTTTGGTATGAACTCCACTAGAGGGCGTCCTCACATCTCACTTATTCTCTACAAACCAGTCGGACAGGTTTAGTTCACATCAGCTGCTCAAACCTTCAATAACACAACATCATCTTACACTACATCCTCTCTCACATGTGATCTGATCTGAGAACAGCTGATGGTGTTTTCAATAACATGATTTGGTTGTCATTAGAAACATCAGCTGATGAAAACAATGAAAAACAAATTTACTGATTAAGGCAGAAAAAAATCTTTATTTTACTTTTCATCATTTTAAAAACAAAATGAGAGAAAATTTAATTTCATTTGTCTTATCAATAAAATGTTCTCAGCACTTTGTGCCAGTATGCAACACTTCTTATACAATGATCAGAACATTTAAGGAATAGAAAATTCTTGTTATTTTTGAAGATTTTGTTTCTGCTGAGTTAACGGTTATGAGAAAAATAAACAACGTTAAATCATATCAATCAGAGTGATACTATGACAAAACAAAAACATTGACAGAGAAAAGCGCATCATTAGAATCTGAAAAAACAACAATGTACAAACCAAATATAATCAGTAAATATACATTTATTACATTAAATGATGTGAATCTTTCTGTAGAAAATCTAAATTTTTTTCTACTCAGTGTGATTGACAGGAGAGATGATCAGAGGAGCAGAGTTTTTACCACCATGATTAAGATATGGACAGAAGAGTGGGTAGAGTTTCCTAGTGAAGCAGCAGCCAGTAAAGGAGTAGATAAGAGCTGCAGCATCAACATCATAAAAGGAGACCAGACCCTCCTCATAATCCACAAACACCCGACCTTCTCAGGCCGACGCTTCAGAGAGAGACTGACTAGAGGGTCAGCACAAGCTTTGTACTCATTTTTATTCTTCAAACATATCGTCCAGTAACCATTCTGAGGAGACAGTGTGATTGGTCCCTTCCTGTTGATCGACTCTCTGGCCACTCCTAAACTCCACATAGTCTTCCATTTAACTTGAACCTCATAATAAAATCTTCCCGAAGAGAAACTCTGCTTTGCTAAGAGACAGACACAATTATTAAATCTCTCTGGGTTGTCTGGGAGATTCTTCTTTACATCACCATGTTTAACTTGTTTTCTATCACCAGACAGGATGAGTTTGGGATGTGCTGTATCAGGATCGAGTGTCACATCCACTGCATACTGCTGGACCCTCTTCAGCTCGGCCTTCTTCATCTGTTTACTGAGCGTCTCCTCCAGCTGATTCACAGCTCTCACCACAGTCCCCTCATATGAAGGTGGAAGGACGCTGACTCCTGTCCAGTTCTTGGTGGGTGGAGCAGCGTTCAGTGATGGGAAGATTTGGAAGAAGTCAAACAGGTTCTCTTTAGAACTTGAGATCTTCTTCACCTCAGAGCTTCTCTTCTCCAGCTCAGAGATTTCCTGTTCCAGCTCTTTGATGAAGCCTTCAGCCTGTTTCTCTGTCTCTCTCTGCTTCTCTTTGATGGTGTCGATGAGCTCGGCCTGGCTTCTCTCAACAGACTCCTTCAGAGCGCTTCACCTCCTCAATCTTCAGTTGTCTCTTCTGGATCATCTGCTGAATTTCAGCGTCTCTCTTCCCCAGCTCGGCCTTCTTTCCTTCATATTCTTCTTTCAGAGGAACAACATCATGTGTCTTGTGGTCTAAAACAGTGCAGAGTAGGGCTGCACGATTCTGGAAAAAATGTGAATCACGATTTTTTTGCTTAGAATTGAGATCACGATTCTCTGGCACGATTTTTCTCTCAAAATGTTTATTGCACTGATGAACTTCAACAAAACAAAAAAAACATGATAGTGTGGCAGATACTACTATGCCTCTGCCAAAGCAATGTTTTTTTGTTCATTTCAAGTTCTATCATTGGATGAGAAATTATTTTTACACAAATAAAAAAAAAAAAATTAGTCTCCCAAGATGAGAGGGCATCCTTTTATACCTCATGTTTTACAGTGTTTATTGGGGCCGTATTTTAAGCTAGGTGATATGCGATAGCTGCTGTGATCGGCTTTCTAAAATGGAAGCATAATTTTCTTCCTTTTCCAAAAGCCGCCTCAGAGGTAGAGGTAAATATGTGACTTGACGTGAAGCCCGACGTTGGGCTGTGAGCAGTTGACAACGAATTTGTCTTCAAAATAAGAGCTTTACATTACACCCCATTGGAGTTTAGAGCTGGGTTCTTAGCGGGGGGCTTTTAATTTGAAAGTAGCGACCGTTCCTAGATTGTGGCTACAACAACAAGCTAACACAACCATACAGCTTGAGATCCAGGAGACGCTAGCATCTCCTGATCTCAGCGGCTGTCCAGTTGCTCATCTAGCAGGCGAGACGGAAATAAGTGTACCCTCCGAGGCGGGAAATCGGCGGACCAAAACAGACCCCCAATTTGCCGTCCTCTGTCTAAATCCACGGACCTAGCCGCCAAAAGGACGGGCAGATTGGCAGCTTGCTGCCCCGTCTAAAAACGGCTTCTCACTCACTCCTTCCATACACTTAATTGCAGGCGGGCTTCCGCCACTGAATCACGTGTTGTAAAGACGTTTAACACAGGTTGAGGGCGGAGGCAGCGGCAGTGCTGCGTTTGGGGGCGCTTCAAAAAATCCGGGAGGAAATTAGGAGCATTTGTTTGTGATTCAGCTCGAGATATAAAATGCTTCAGAATCGCTGTGTGTAGATATGAGATCACGTGTATGTGTGAATCGAGATCGCGATTTTTTAACGATTTTTTGTGCGGCCCTAGTGCAGAGCATGCAGACACACATCTGGTCGGTCTTACAGAACAGCTCCAGCAGTTTATCGTGCTTCGTACACATCCTGTCTTCCAGGTTCTCCACAGGGTCGATCAGCTGATGTCTTTTCAGGCCTGACATTGTCAGATGAGGCTCCAGGTGAGTCTCACAGTAGGAGGCCAGACACACCAGGCAGGACTTCAGGGCCTTCAGTTTGGTTCCAGTGCAGACGTCACAGGGAACTTCTCCTGGTTTGGAAACTTGATGCTCGGAGCTGCTGCTGCTGGCTTTCTGTTGAGCTGACTGTCTGAACTGAGCAGCCATCTCAGAGATGAACGTGTTGACCTGCAGTTCAGGTCTGGTGTTGAAAGTCGTTTTACAGTAGGTACACTGACACGGGACATTTTTATCCCAGTGTTTAGTGATGCAGGTTTTACAGAAGTTGTGTCCACATGGTGTGCTGACTGGATCAGTGAACACAACCAGACAGATGGAGCACAGAAACTGATCTTCAGTCAGCAGACAGCTGGCAGCAGACATGTTTACAGTCTGAGGATGAAAAGTGAGAAAAAAAAACTGTAATTAGAAATCTCTTGATTAAATGTTCAATAAACTATCACTCCTTTAATTTAAGGAGAGTCATGATGAGTTCTGAGGAGTTTAATGTGTGTCCTGGATACACCTCTGAGTGGAACTTCCTGTCTGAGTACAGTTCAGGTTTTGTGTTACTGGTAATAAACACAGTAAATATTATCAGCTGTACAAAGACATGGAGCAGAAACAGGTAAGTTGAAAGGACAGAGTCATAAGTTCAAAGCGTCCTATTCAGTGTCTAACAGCTAGTTGTAAAACAGACATTTTGTGCCTTTTGGAAGCAATAAAATACACTGTCAGATAAAATGAGACACTGTGCTCTGAGCTCGGCTAGTTAGCCTCTAGCAGACTAGTTCATCTGTGTTTGTCTTTGTTATGGTTGGATTGAGCTGCTGTGCTTTACAGTAAAGGTATGTGGTTTAACAAACTCAATTAATATCAGGTATCAAGCATGATGTTTTAATATCAGGAGACAGATCTGTCAAAGTGGGTAAATTAGCTGAAGCTAAAGCTAGCTGTGACTGTGTCCTATCTAAATTTATCCAGAGTTCAGTCACTGTGGTTTGATTTCAACCTGTTTTGTAGTTCTGACTAAATGTACATGTTGAAATTGGCCGTGTACTCACCAGTGTTTGTCAGAGATTCTGCTGTTGTGTTGAGAAAGTTTTCTTCAGAGAGAAACACAGAGACTCGTCTGGACTGCAGCTCTGCTGTAAATTAACTTTCACTTTCATTTGAGGAAATGTGACTTGTAGTTTTTTCTCTCTCAGCTGCTCCTCCTCTCAGTGCAGCTCTGTGGTTTTATTGTCTCACTGTGAAATAACCTTGACACAGATTTGAAACAGGGGCAGCTGTAGCTCAGTGGGTAGAGCAGATCAGCTAGTGATCGGAAGGTTCAAATCCCGGCTCCAGGGCTAGGCTGAGCAGTGCAAGTGTCCTTGAGCAAGATACCGAGCCCCAAATTGCTCCTGATGTGCAGTTGGCACCTTGCATGGCAGCCACTGCCATCAGTGAGGGTGCTGCGATGAGCTGGCGACTTGTCCAAGGAGTACCCTGCCCTCGCCCGGAGACAGCTGGGACTGGCTCCAGCAACAAAACCCAGCGACCCCATAAAAGGGATAAAGCGGTTACGGACAATGACATATTTGAAACAAGATGAGAATTACATTTCAGTTTATTCTTCTTTTTTCTACAATGGAAATACACAGCAGCCAAAAGAACACATAATTACAAACAGTCAACATAATAAAAGAAGTGAGTGGAAGATATTTAAGAACATACTGACAGATTTCTAACTATCACATTTACAGGAAACAAAAGTGAAGAAATACTGAGATGGAAAAGTTTTGTCACGGGTTTGAAACAAGTCAGTGTAGAAAACAAGACATTTGACTTTTAGTTTATTCCTCTTTTTTTCTACAGTGTAAGTTCACAGCAGCCAACAGAACAATTACAAATAGACAACATAAGAAAGGAACTCTTAAGTGAAAAATGTAATTGTGTAGTTTATATAAAGCTCCTCCATTAGAGAGAACAGTTGGCCTGTACACAACTGGGAAAATCCACAGTGTGTCTAAGAAAACAGGATTTATAATTATCACTTTTACTCCAATAGAGGGCATCCTTACTGTGAAATCTAACTTTACAAGTGCTCTGATGTCAGTGACAAGTTTTTGTGTGTTTTGCATTTTTTAGCTCAATCTAAAGCCAGCAAATTCTACTCAATAACATTTGTATTTAAAAATGATTCACAATTACTTTCTACTTGAACCAGACTATAGTTGTTGTCCTTATCTTGACCCAAGAGATGAACTGACTTCATGAATTAACTTCTGTAAAACCTGCATCACTAAACACTGGGATAAAAATGACAAGTGTCAGTGTCCAAACTGTAAAAAGACTTTCTACACCAGACCTGAACTGCAGGTCAACACGTTCATCTCTGAGATGGCTGCTCAGTTCAGACAGTCAGCTCAACAGAAAGCCAGCAGCAGCAGCTCAGAGCAACAAGTTTCCAAACCAGGAGAAGTTCCCTGTGCAGGGTATATACAGCAATTCTTAAGTTGAATTTAATACCTTTTAATACCTTTTTTAATACCTTCATAATATTTTTTAATACCAACACGACTTCGAGCTGCAACTGTAGTGGCAACCTTTCGAACTTCAGTGTTGGGGGTAACGAATTATAAGGTAACAGATTACTGTCATTTTGTTACTTAACTTTCTGAGTGAATAAGTGTAGTAATGCTTACAATTCAAATCAAATACCTATTATTACTGGATACTTAGTTACTTTTTTGCCTAAATAAAAACACTGACCTATACACAATTATTTGGTATCTAACCCTAACCCACGACAAAAAATTATTACATTGTTATGTGTAGGGAGAGCACACACCACTTCTCCGGGGCCGGTACGGGGAGGTAATTTTGAAAAAAAAAAAACCTTTAAATGGTGACTACTGGTGAGATTTAAAAAAAAAAAAATCATTTTCAGAATTTCAGAATCAGAATCCAAGACATGAGACAAAATAGTGTAGAAGCTGACATTACTGCTTGAAAATATGTTAACCTCTTGAGCATTAGAGAACTTTAACATTATTTTCTTTATTATTAGATATTTTTTATGGAGTCTGTTTCAGAAGTCAGTGGGCCACATGACAAAATAAAATAAAATAACAATAACTGTGTCTCATTCGTCCAGTTTACTAATACAGTTTGCTGCTAGATCGGAGTCACTGGGTCATGACATGGAAAATATCGAAAAAAACTGCAATTATTTTGTATTAATATATTTATGCTTAGTAATTTAATGACGGTCCCTTGCACACTCCCATCCAGGTGATATTCATTGTCTTACTACTGCTTACTACTTTGTCCAACTACTGGCCTAAACCAGCTTTTGAATCTAGAGTCCTCTAATCAGAGGTCAGGAAAATTACATTTCCCCATGACTTCATCAATAGTAGCGAACTTCTGCAAACTTTTGGCAGCAAGCCAGCTGTGTGCTATCCAGTTAGAGCATAGACTAAGGGCGCTATTAGCTTTACCGTGTCGCACACTGTCTGACGTCACATCATCGATACCTCTCTGGTCCTACTCGCACATATAATTTATATATATAGGAGATAGGCCTGCAACTCATAGTCGGATAGTGGTTCGAAAATGTAATACCTCATCAGATGACGTTTATCACTATTTAATATTTTTTAATGACCTTAATTTTTGCTAATTTCATGTACTACCTTTTAATACATTTTACAACCCTGCGGACACCCTGCTGTGTTTTCTTAGACACACTGTGGGTTTTCCCAGATGTAGAAATGAATAAAAGCCGACTTATCTCTAAATGGAGGAGCTTTGTATAATATACGTAATTTAATTTTTCATTTAAGATTCATTTTCTTATGTTGTCTATTTGGAATTCCATTGTAGAAAACAGAGGAATAAACTAAAAGTCAAATGTCAACTTGTTTCAAATCTGTGTCGATACCTGATATTAATTGAGTTTGTTAAACCACATACCTTTACTGTAAAGCACAGCAGCTCAATCCAACCATAACAAAGACAAACACAGATAAACTAGTCTGCTAAAGGCTAACTAGCCTAGCTCAGAGCACAGTGTCTGATCTTAACTGACAGTGTGTTTTATTGCCTCCAAAAGGCACACAATGGCTGCTTTACAACCTATAAAGCTGTTAAACACTACAACAAGTAATCAGCCTCAAACTTATCACCCTGTCCTTTCAACTTTACTGTTTCTGCTCTGTGTCAGAAACCGTTATTATCTGTAACACAAAACCTGAACTGTACTCAGACAGGAAGTTCCACTCAGAGGTGTATCCAGGACACATTTGTACCTGTCAGAGTTCATCATGACTCTCCTTATATTCCACTAGTAATAGTTTATTTAACATTTAATCAAGAGATATCTAATTACAGTTTTCTTTTTCTCACTTTCCATCCTCAGACTGTAAACATGTCTGCTGCCAGCTGTCTGCTGACTGAAGATCAGTTTCTGTGCTCCATCTGTCTGGATGTGTTCACTGATCCAGTCAGCACACCATGTGGACACAACTTCTGTAAAACCTGCATCACTACACACTGGGACAAAAATGTCAAGTGTCAGTGTCCCAACTGTAAAGAGACTTTCAACACCAGACCTGAACTGAAGGTCAACACGTTCATCTCTGAGATGGCTGCTCAGTTCAGACAGTCAGCTCAACAGAAAGCCAGCAGCAGCAGCTCAGAGCAACAAGTTTCCAAACCAGGAGAAGTTCCCTGTGACGTCTGCACTGGAACCAAACTGAAGGCCCTGAAGTCTTGCCTGGTGTGTCTGGTCTCCTACTGTGAGACTCACCTGGAGCCTCATCTGACAAAATCAGGCCTGAAAAGACATCAGCTGATCGACCCTGTGGAGAACCTGGAAGACAGGATGTGTACGAAGCACGATAAACTGCTGGAGCTGTTCTGTAAGACCGACCAGATGTGTGTCTGCATGATCTGCAGTATTTTAGACCACAAGACACATGATGTTGTTCCTCTTAAAAAAGAATATGAAGAAAAGAAGGCCGAGCTGGGGAAGAGAGACGCTGAAATTCAGCAGATGATCCAGAAGGGACAACTGAAGATTGAGGAGATGAAGCGCTCAGTGGAGCTCAGTAAGAAAGATGCAGACAGAGAGATAGCAGCTGGTGTTCAGGTCTTCAGCGCTCTGAAGGAGTCTGTTGAGAGAAGCCAGGCCGAGCTCATCGACACCATCAAAGAGAAGCAGAGAGAGACAGAGAAACAGGCTCAAGGCTTCATCAAAGAGCTGGAACAGGAAATCTCTGAGCTGGAGAAGAGAAGCTCTGAGGTGGAGCAGCTCTCACAGTATGAAGACCACCTCCACCTCCTCCAAAGCTCCCCATCACTGAACGCTGCTCCACCCACCAAGAACTGGACAGGAGTCAGCGTCCGTCCACCTTCATATGAGGGGACTGTGGTGAGAGCTGTGAATCAGCTGGAGGAGACGCTCAGTAAACAGATGAAGAAGCTGCTTGAGGCCGAGCTGAAGAGGGTCCAGCAGTATGCAGTGGATGTGACACTCGATCGTGATACAGCACAACCCTTGCTCATCCTGTCTGATGATGGGAAGAAAGTTAAACATGGTGATGTAAAGAAGACACTCCCAGACAACCCAGAGAGATTTGATTATTGTGTCTGTGTCTTAGCAAAGCAGAGTTTCTCTTCAGGAAGATTTTATTATGAGGTTCAAGTTAAAGAGAAGACTGAGTGGGATTTAGGAGTGGCCAGAGAGTCAATCAACAGGAAGGGAAACATCACAGGGACTCCTGAGGATGGTTACTGGAAGATAGGGTTAAGGAATAAAAATGAGTACTATGCTTGTACTGATCCTCCAGTCCGTCTCTCTCTGAAGTGTCAGCCTGAGAAGGTGGGGGTGTTTGTGGATTATGAGGAGGGTCTGGTCTCCTTTTATGATGTTGATGCTGCAGCTCTTATCTACTCCTTTACTGGCTGCTGCTTCACTAAGAAACTCTACCCATTCTTCTGTCCATGTACTAATTATGACGGTAAAAACTCTGTTCCTCTGATCATCTCTCCTGTCAATCACACTGAACATTTTATGTTCTTAGATATTTAAAAATAGTAATCCATCTCTGTTCCATAAATATTTGGGTGCCAAATTCAAAACTTTTCATGGTCTGATCATTGTATATATAAGAAGTGTTGCATGCTGGCACAAACTGCTGAAGAACATTTTATGGCTAAGACAAATGTCATCTAATTTCCTCTCAATTTTTTTTAAAATGATGAAAAGTAAAAATAATGGGTTTTTTTCTGCCTTAATCAGTTAATCTGTTTTTCATTGTTTTCAGCTGCTGATGTTTCTAATAACGACCAAATCATTTGATTAAAAACACCATCAGCTGTTATGAGATCAGATCACATGTGAGAGAGGTTGTAGTGTGAGATGATGGTGGATCATTGTGGGGTCTATAAAAGGAGTGTTACAGTCTCATGATGTTAGTATGTTTTTGTACATCTACCACTCATCTGTTTTTTTGTCATCTTGTAGTCTTGTTAGACGATTTCTGATGATTTAAATGTGTTATTAATCTTTGCCTCATCTTGTAACTCCATTTTTTCAACGTAACCAGGAATGACATCCTTGATGTGTTTGTTAAACAAAGTCAAAATATCAACATGTTGTTTTGTCCAAAATATGACCAATATCTTTCATTATGTACTGATATCTTGTATCTGATGACATTTTCAGTTTTGAGGTACAAGTGATTTTCAACCAGATCAGCAGACAGAATATTTCTTCACCCAGATGGTTAGAAGAGTCTTTGAGGATTCTGGAAATTCTGATCAGAAGTAAGTGCTGTGAAATGAACTTTTCGGTGTCATGATTCTGTTTGTGTTTTGTGATTTCCTGTTTTATTTTGAAGTTTGTGTGTTTCGTGTGTTGTTCTTCAGTTCCTCCCTCTGTGTGAACTTCCTGCCCTTCTTCTGTGTTCAGCTGTGTCTTGTTTGTCAGTCAGCACTGTGTGTATATAGTCTGTGTGCTCCCTGATGTCTTTGTCAGTTCGTCCTGTGTTTCCTCTGAACCCGTTCCTGTGTCTTCCACTATCTTCTCGTGTCATGTTTCTGTTGTTTTTGTTCCTCTTGTTTTCTCCTGAGTTGTAATTTGCTCCTCTTGGTTGATACTTTGTTTTAGCATTTTATGTTTCTACTTTGTATTTTTGGGATTTATGCCTGTTGGTTGTTTTTGGATTCTTTGTTTTTGGTTTACTCAGCTTTTTGTGCAATAAAGCCTGACTTTTGTTCTTAATCCTGCCTGCCTCCCTGGTGTTTTGTATTTGCGTCCTCACCTTTTTACCACAAATCATAACATTATGATCTTTAAAATTAATTGGAAAATGACAATCTTAGCTCTATCACTTGAATGTTAGGGTGATACATGAGATAATAAACATTCAGTATAATGTTGACTAACGATCACAAAGCTCAGAATGTGAACTTTAAAGCAACACAGGTGCTAAATTATAGCAGAAAAATGTCACTTATGCAGCTGATGATCGACACAAACTGGCTCCAACACGAGGCTCACAAAGTGGGTCTGCTGATCAGCTGCTGCATTGTGATGATCAACCACAAACCATGAACAGTAACATGGTGCAATAAACTGCACCACAAACAGAATATGTTTTCAATGAGGAAAACTTCAGCACAATGTCTTCATGAACACATAACAATTAACAAAAAACTGTCCTTGAACCATCCACTCCTCTTCTGTTGCTGCAGTGACTGAGTGAGAGAACACTGTTTGTGTGCAACTCCTGTTTGGTCCACTAGGTGTCACTGCCAGTCTTTCCAACACATATAGATGATCTATGACTAATATGTAAGCAGCTGCCTCTCTGCCCAGTCTGAGATGTTTTCACCTTTTAACACACACACGTCTTAGTGATGTAAAAACAAGAGGACTCCAGACTGAACTCCACCAAGACTTGACTCAACTTGAGCCTCGAAAAGCGAGTTTCAAGTTTTCACCTGTAAAATCCTCCAACAATGAAAAATGAAGAAGACAGCGACTGGCAGGACTTCATAGTTTACAATGAAAGGACCTGATCTCAGCCACAATATTCACAGTAAAAATAACAAGAATAAACACTGACACAGACACACCATCAACACACACTGCAATAAATCCACAGCAGCTCTCTTCATAAATGACTGTATCACCAGTCTGACACTGAAACTAATGACATGAATGCAGGAGTTGAATAATTAAACTCTTAATCTCTTTAAAACGTTTAGGCTTTAAGATTTTATATTTCATGCATAGAAATAAAAGTGATAATCATAAATCCCCTGTGTTTAATTAGACACACTGTGGATTTTCCCAGTGGTGGAAATTAAATACGGTCGACTTCTCTCTCTAATGGAGGAGCTTTGTACAAAATACACAATTTTATTTTTCACTAAAGTTTTCTTTGAAAGAAGTATTTAGACCTCTATATCACAGAGAAGCCTGCTCGTCGCCCTGTGACAACTTTTCTGTCTCAGTTTTTCTTCACTTTTGTCTCCTGTAAATGTTCTTGAATATCTTCCACTCACCTCTTTGATTATGTTTTCTATTTGTAATTATATGATCTTTTGGCAGCTGTGTACTTCCATCGTAGAAAAAAAGAGGAATAAACTAAAATGTAATTCTCATCTTGTTTCAAGACTGTGTTAAGGTATTTTACAATAAGGCAATAAAACCACAGAGCTGCACTGAGAGGAGGAGCAACTGAGAGATAAAACAAAATAATGATGAAGCATTTCCTCATATTAAAGTAGAGCTGCAGTCGAGACGAGTCTCTGTGTTTCTGTTTGAAGAAAACTACAACTGAATCCATCTGCTTTTCCTCAACAAAACAGTAGAATCTCTGACGAGCACTGGTGAGTACACGGCCACACAAACACAAACTGAAGAAAGATTTGGTTGAATTGAGTTAAAACCAGTATTTGACTTTGTTTCACCTGTATTACCATTTTTTATTGCCATCAAAATGTATCACATTTCAACATGTACATTTTGTGAAAATACAAAACAGGTGAAAACCAAACCACAGTGACTGAACTCTAGTTAAACTTGGATAGAATACAGCAGGGCCCCAGACTAACTTTTCTTACTAGGAGCACAGTGGCCCCTAACTCCTAATTTTAGGAGCACAATCACAAAATGTAGGGGCGCACACTGTAAATCAATTATATTGACTATATAATATATAATAATTAAGAAATTATTATATGTTGAGTTCAGTTTCAAGCCGTTCTTTCTTTGCAGGTCGAGTAGGCCTTTGTATTTTGTAAACTGTAGTTCTTCCTTGGCAATGAAAAAGGCCGTTTTAAACTCAAATATTAATCCGGCCTCCTCAGCGCACTGATTAACAGCCTCTTGCCTTCTAAATGTAACTGACAGTGGAGTTGCATTTTCATTGGAGTGCAGGTCACAGCATATTTTATGCAGCACTGTTTGACTAATGTGTTATGTTTTAACTGTGTAGTGCAGCATTACCTATACATTTCGTGTTCCGCACATGTTGAGGGTATCAACTGCAACATTTGCAGTTCATGGAATTCCTCTTTCTGAGAAATCTTAACCACTCAAATTTGCACAGCCATTCTTCACGAAAACAGTGTTTTCTGCTCTTTTTCGTCACACACATGTCTTCAGACTCAGACTCATCCTCTGCATTAGGATTTGATTCTGGCACACTATTGGGCTTATTGGGGAGAAAATAACCCAGAGATTCCACCAGATACGTGTCACATGCGTTATGGCTTTGATCCAGTTTTGCTCTGCTGTCCGGCAACACCCACCAGTTGTGTTTTGAGTCAGCCACCATGCAGTACTTTTACAACTGGCATCACGAGACCGAGAAGTTCCTGTGATAATCACATAATCTCTCATGACCGCAGTTATAGGTATGTGTTATAGGAACAACAACACAAAGTTTTCCCAACCGAACGATTAGTAGAAGAGCTTGTATTTGTCTCTTTTTGAGATTTGTGTTGAGTGTTTTATTTTGTTTCACTGCGTGACTCCCTGTCTGCTCTGTGCTAAATTCAGCTGAATTGCTGCGATATGCAGGACGAAATAGAGGTCCTGCATATCTGCTCCGGAGCTGGGACGGTGGAAGTTAACACATAGAATAGAGTGAAAGTTTCGCTGGCATAGCGGGCCGTAACGCAGTGGACATTTATCTGGTGGAATCGCAGGGTAGCGTCAAGAGTTCGTTTCGACATTGTTTGCTGAAAGTGTAGCCTTCTCCTTGGGCTCAGAACAACTTTAGGACCCTCCCCCTCCACACAATCACCACTTACAGTGGCATTCCCTGACACTCTCACACACATTGGCCTGCCACCTGTGATTCCAGGTTCTTTGATTCGCCCCTTCCACGTACCAGTGTAAGAAAAAAAAATGGAAAAAACTCAGACAAATGTAACATGTAGCCGCACTGTCACAAATTTTGGTCGCAGTCTGGAGCTCTGTACAGTCACAGCTAGCTTTAGCTTAAGCTGATTTACTTACTTTGACTGGTCTGTCTCTGAAAATTGAAACATCAGTCTTGATACCGCAACATATTAGTTCTTCAGTTTGTTATACCATATACATTTACTGTAAAGGGCCACAGTTAAATCCAACCATAACAACGACAAACACAAGCACAGATAAACAAGTCTGCTAAAGGCTAACAAGCCTAGCTTAGATGACCTTTGGATTATTCAAAAGTGTATTTTATTGCTGATTAAGGAACAAAGTTACTCTTTACAACTTACAGAGCTGTTAAACAGGCAAGTAAGAAGCCTTGAACTTATAACACTGTCCATGCTACTTTATGTGTCTGCAGCTACATGCTGTATGACTTTGTACAGCTGATAATATTCACTGTGTTTCAGAAATCTGAGCTCTACACAGGCAGTAAGTTCCCCTCAGGGCTCAAATATAACTATAAATAATTAAAAAAGAATTATAGGAAACACAAATTGAGTAATTAAACTGTTATGAAATAAACAATATATGATCACTGTAATGTAAACAAAATAGCGAATGAGGAGATTTGGTTTGTCATTGACAATGACAGCACTTACTTAAGTTTCACCAACTTCTGAGAAACTTTGTACCTCGATTTGTTAGGGTACAACAACAGAACTTAACAATACTCAATTTATAGGACAGGAGAAAGTTTATGAAACACTTAAACAAGAGATATTCAATTACTAGGGATGTAACAATACATGTATTTGTATTGAACCGTTTCGGTACAGGATGTTCCGTTCGGTACAGGGCTGTGCACAGGTGAGTTCCTGGAACGCAAATTACGTGTGTTTATTTTCCGCCGGCAGCTACACGTGCAGCCCATTTACGTCATGGCTAACGCCCCGTTAAATATTGCAGCAGAGAAAGACATGTTTCCGGTGTGACAGTTGAACTTTGGTGCTCATTTTAACTGGCAAGGGTCAGTGCTGGAGGTGTGGTTTGAGAATCCCGTCTCGAGAGGGGTCCTCGAACATGTCCGCTAACCAGGAAAAACATTCGGATCACCCTGCTCATCGATCCAAGTCATGTATATGTATATTCATTTTGACGTAGCTTGAACACCACTATTCCACCTGTGATGCTGGACCACTGCAAACCATTTTTTGACAAGCGCTACAGAGCACACAGTGACAGTGTAGGTGACTGTGTCGATGCCTGTCCAAAACAACACGACTGTCAATAAATCATCCAAAAGTGCATATTTTCGTCCTTATATCTTCGCAATGAAAGCCTGTACTCACAAATGTGGAGTCAATGTGGACAAGTTAATCTTTCTGGCAAAAAATATGAAGGTTAAGCAGTGTTGTGCCTGAACGCGTTCAATGAACGATCGTTCATGAACTCGTTCATATTTTGGGCGAACGTGAACTGAACGTACTGTATTTCTGCCTGATGAACGTTATTGTGAACGCATTCATACTGGCGTTTGTAAACAACGCGTTCTCACAGTTTAACTGCGTTCAAGACAGTGCCAGATTTCCATCGAGCCTTCCAGGCGAAAACCGGCTAAAACACACCGTGAACAGGCTTAATATGTAGCGGAAAAACACCCAATCTGGCTGTTGTGTATAAAAAGGACGCTGGATGAGAGGTTTCTACACGCAGCTCGCTTTACTTTCGATCAAAACGAAACTTAACTATTTCAGACAGAAACAGCTGCATACCAAACATGCAGTGAGGCATTACCAAACGAACACAGACGAATTCGTCCTGAACGGACCGAAGACTGGCAACACCAGCCACCACAGAGTCGCACCGCGCATGCGTCATCAATGTGCTAAGCATGGAGGCAAAAAGTAACTCTGTCCATTCTCTTACCCTTAAACATGTTATTTGCTGTTAACCCAGAAGTTAATGCTCTTGAACACATGATAAACTTTGTTATCATATGCAAAATGTTTTATTCACAAACAAAAATTTCCAAAATCACTACCTAAATCTGCTCCTTTTCTCCTGGAACTGAGCTCTTTGCTTAAATCTCTGATTTTGTTAAATAACAAAAAAAGTAATACCTTACTGAGTCATTATGAAACGTTTTTCCCTGAAGCCACTGTCTGAACTATCTATTTATTTATTGTTTTATTTTTCCCTTCCTTCTTCTTCTTTTTTTTAGATTATTTATTCGTTTACTTATTTATGTATTTTATTTTTTATTTGAACTCTATCCTGTACCGTAAACCTGAAATGGCACATTGAACTAAAGCACCCGGCGAGCCTTTCAAGGTATGTGCAAATGAATAAAAAATCAAAAGACACGGCAATGGCGAGCCAAAACAGATCCTCTATCACCCAAATTGCATTAACGGCGTACAGTAGCGACTCTGTTGTCTTCATCTCCCAGCCGCAGCTGGACAACCTGGTTTTGCAGAATATTGTCGAAGAGCTGCAGTTTCAGTGTTAAAACTGAAAACTGAAAAATAATAGCTTGCATCAACATCTTGAAAAAAAAACGAACTATGAACTAGTTCAAAATGTTGAATTATGAACTATGAACTGAACTAGTTCAATTTAAAATTTGTGAACTGAACTTTGAACTAGTTCGTGTAGAAAGTGAACTTTCCCAACACTGAGGTTAAGTAAAACTGAACATGGCTATATGCTGGAACTGTTGCACTTGTGGAAAAGTTTTGATAACAGACTTTAACAAGCTGTGAGGAAATCATTTTCATATTGTTTCATATAGTTTTTGTTTGAGAATATTTTACTCATTAGAAAGCTTATATTATAATTATATTTTGTTTATTTGAGAATAATTTATTTAACTTATTACCAGGCAGCACTTTACAACAGTATTATATTTCTTTTTTCGTATTTTGTATGTCACAATAAATTGTTGGTTTACAAAAGTTCTGAATACACAACTAGCAAATTTACTTTTTGCATTTTGTTCCCATACTGTACCGAAAATGAACCAAACCATGACCTCAAACCGAGGTACTTATCAAACCATGATTTTTGTTTATCGTTACACCCCTACTATTACAGTTCTTTTTTCTTACTTTTCATCCTCAGACTGTAAACATGTCTGCTGCCAGCAGTCTGCTGACTGACGATCAGTTTCTGTGCTCCATCTGTCGGGATGTGTTCACTGATCCAGTCACCATACCATGTGGACACAACTTCTGTAAAACCTGCATCACTCAACACTGGGATAAAAATGAGTGTCAGTGTCCCAACTGTAAAAAGACTTTCAACACCAGACCTGAACTGCAGGTCAACACGTTCATCTCTGAGATGGCTGCTCAGTTCAGACAGTCAGCTCAACAGAAAGCCAGCAGCAGCAGCTCAGAGTTTCAAGTTTCCAAACCAAGAGAAGTTCCCTGTGATGTCTGTACTGGAACCAAACTGCAGGCCCTGAAGTCCTGCCTGGTGTGTCGGGCCTCCTACTGTGAGACTCACCTGGAGCCTCATCTGACAGCTAAAAAGCTGAAAAGACATCAGCTGATCGACCCTGTGGAGAACCTGGAAGGCAGGATGTGTACAAAGCACGATAAACTGCTGAAGCTGTTCTGTAAGACCGACCAGATGTGTGTCTGCAAAGTCTGCAGTGTTTCAGACCACAAGAGACATGATGTTGTTCCTCTGAAAAAAGAATATAAAGTAAAGAAGGCCGAGCTGGGAAAGAGAGATGCTGAAATTCAGCAGATGATCCAGAAGAGACGACTGAAGCTTCAGGAATTTAATCATTCAGTGGAGCTGTATAAGAAAGATGCAGACAGAGAGATAGCAGCTGGTGTTCAGGTCTTCACTGCTATGAAGGAGTCTGTTGAGAGAAGCCAGGCCAAACTCATCGACACCATCAAAGAGAAGCAGAGAGAGACAGAGAAACAGGCTGAAGGCCTCATCAAAGAGCTGGAACAGGAAATCGCTGAGCTGGAGGAGAGAAGCTCTGAGGTGAAGAAGATCTCAAGTTCTAAAGAGGACATATATGTCGTCTTCCAAAGCCTCCCATCACTGAACGCTGCTCCACCCACCAAGGACTGGACAGGAGTCAGCGTCCGTCCACCTTCATATGAGGGGACTGTGGTGAGAGCTGTGAATCAGCTGGAGGAGACACTCAGTGAACAGATGAAGAAGGCCGAGCTGAAGAGGGTCCAGCAGTATGCAGTGGATGTGACACTCGATCCTGATACAGCAAATCCCAACCTCATCCTGTCTGATGATGGAAAACAAGTTGAACATGGTGATGTAAAGAAGATTCTTCAAGACAACCCAGAGAGATTTGATTATTGTGCTAATGTCTTAGCAAAGCAGAGTTTCTCTTCAGGAAGATTTTATTATGAGGTTCAAGTTAAAGGGAAGACTCGGTGGGATTTAGGAGTGGCCAGAGAGTCGATCAACAGGAAGGGACAAATCACACTGGCTCCTCAGAATGGTTATTGGACGATAGGTTTGAGGAATGAAAATGAGTACAAAGCTTGTGCTCGCCCGGCAGTCAATCTGTCCCTGAAGTGTCGGCCTGAGAAGGTGGGGGTGTTTGTGAATTATGAAGAGGGTCTGGTCTCCTTTTATGACGTTGATAATACAGATCTTATCTACTCCTTTACTGGCTGCTGCTTCACTAAGAAACTCTACCCATTCGTCAGTGCTGGTCTTAATGATGGTGGTAAGAACTCTGCTCCTCTGATCATCTCTCCTGTCAATCACACTGAGTAGAACAAACATTTGATTTTCTACATCACATCATTTAAAGCTGCAGTCTCGAGTTAGCATCCAGGTCCGTCCTTCTATCTCTCTTCCTTCAAAACCCCTCCCCACAGACGAGCATGCCATGCACAAGCAGACTTGTAATGACGTTAACAGAGGACGCCAGATAACCAAGTGGGTGCATTCAAAATAACAACTGCATAAGCTCTATTGCTTATTTCTGATCAATACAACTAAATTACAATGACGAGTGCCTCATGCCGAGTCACTCTATATATCCCGAGTAATGAGCAATATTCCTCACATCGCTGTAGACAGAGTTACCAGGTAATCATTTGGGTAATCATCATCCCCATGCTGCCTTCCTGTAGCATGAGTTATGTTATTTCTCTAAACCAATTCAACCACTTCAGAGCAACTGCCCGGGCACTTGAAAGACACTTTTGCTAACCAGTAGTCATCAAGACAAAGCTAAACACCGGAGTTAGCATACAAGTTAACTAGTTAGCTAGATTTACCAACAAGCTACATAGCTCCACTGCAACGTTGTACGGTGATATGCGCTATTGCGAGTATTACTGTAACCACTGCCACCACAGCCTTGTGGTTAAAACATAGAATAAAACATATCAAGCAGGGATCCTTAACTGTCCAGCAGAAAAGCAGCAAACTCCGCGTCGCTCTTGAGTCCTTACAAATCCTGCAGCTCCCTCCACCTCCGAAATGACGCTCCGATATTTATCCTTGTTTTCTCTCTGGCTTGGTGCAATTCTTAGTTTTTACGCTACACTTGTTTTTACACTAGCCTTCTTATTTTTTCTCTTTAAGTGGGCAATGGTGGGGCATTTCACGGCTCTGCTGTTGTTATTGCCTGTTCTCCGCCATTGTTTACAGTTTGGGCTTGAACATATCTGAGCAGGTAAGAGCAGACACTGTGCCTGCATGGGGAAGGGCACTGCCCACTACGCGCTGCGTGAGGGAGGGGGGCTGTCAATGTTTATGTTAAATGTGTCACAGTATTGCTCTGACTGATATGATGTAATGAACTTTATTTTTCTAAGAACCGTTAAATCATCTGATTATACAATAATCAGCATTTTCTGTTAAGTATTTAAAAATAGTATTCCTTCACTATTCCTTAAATATTTTGGTACCAGAACCTTTTTATGTTGTGATCATTGTATATATGAGAAGTGTTGATTAAAAACACCATCAGCTGTTCTCAGATCACATTTGAGAGAGGTTGTAGTGTAAGATGATGGTGGATCATTGTGGGGTCTATAAAAGGAGTGTTACAGTCTGATATGTTGGCATGTTTTTGTACATCAACTCAACTGTTTTGTTGTCATTTTGTTGTCATGTTAGATGATTTCTGATGATTTTAACTTGTTATTAACCTTTTTCTCATTTTGTGACTCCGTTTTTTCCATGTAACCATAAATGACATATGTTCTTGATGTTTTTATTAAACAAAGTCAAAATATCATTGTGTTGTTTGGTACAAAATATGACCAATATCTCTCGTTATATACTGATGTTTTGTATCTGATGATAACATTTACAATTTTTGGGTTAAAATAGTTTTTCCAGCTCAGCAGACAGAATACTTTCTTCCACTATCTTCCCGTGTCATGTTTCTGTTGTTTTTGTTCCTCTTGTTTTCTCCTGAGTTGTACTTTGCTCCTCTTGGTTGATTCTTTGTTTTAGCTTTTTGTGTTTCTACTTAGTATTTCGCGGATTTACACTTCTTGGTTGTTGGATTCTTGGTTTTTGGTTTACTCGGCTTTTTGTGAAATGAGCACACTTTGGAGAACAGCAGTGAAGTGCAGAGAGATTATTGGCTGTGATGGATCACAGATTGTAAAGTGTTTGGAACAGATACACACTGAAATGTTACAGTCACAGACAGAAAGTAAGAAAGTGCATTTACTCACATGCAAAAGCACAAAAATTGCCATACGTTTCTGTTTCTGGAGGCCGTTTTACTTTTCCATCACTGTGAGAGGAAACATTGTACTTTTGACGTCATCTGGACTTGATGTTTGCAAATTTACATTTTTCATTAAACAAGAATTAAACTCAAATAACTGTTGTTGTGTTATCTTAAAACTAATTTAATTGTACTAATATTACATGCATTTTGTTCATTATGTTAAAAATCTCCACACATTAAGGTACGTCATATAATCCATGCTGTTGTCTGATGACATAACCCCCAAAAACCTGATGATGTAAGCTTTCCAACCCACAGTAACAGCATGGTGCATTTAATGTTTCCAATAGTATTGAAAAGCATTCAGATCTAAGGCCAGCTGAAACAGAAACATCAGCATCAGTCATTTCTGGATATTCAAATGCTGAAGCAAATCTTACAATATCTACAGAGCACTTTCAACTTGAATCAATAGCGGCAATAGCAAATATCAATAATCTAAAAGATTATGGTTAATCAAAGTTATGTCTGACATTTGACTGAAATTGAAATTGAAATTTACCATGCAACTGTTTTTAACGAGAAATCCACGTCTGCTCCTGTAGTAGACTAGCGGGGTTCGCTATATCATAACACTTTTGTCTAAAGGGTTCAAGATGTGAATCTCAGGTTATGCTGAAATTAAAGTTGCACACTTATGAATGATTGCCAACAGTACACTGCTTCACACTGGGCAGTCTATGTTTCCTCTGAACCTGTTCCCGTGTCACGTGTAGGGTTTTTTCTTGTTCATCTTGTTTTTTCCTGAGTTGTACTTTGCTCCTAAATTTTTTCTCCTTTTTTCTGTCAGTGTTTTGTTTAATGTATCAAAGGATCACTTGGATTGAGATGATGTAATGAACTTTTCTAAGAACTGTTAAATCATCTGAAACAAAGTATTTAAATAATTATAATCGTTTTCTGTTCATAAATATTTGGGTGCCAAATTGAAACCTTTTCATGTTCTGATCAAGTGTTGCATACTGGCACAAAGTGCTGAAGAACATTTTATGGATAAGGGAATTTTCTCTCATTTTGTTTTAATGATGAAATTACAATAAAGATTTTTGAATCAGTAAATGTGTTTTTCATTGTTTTCAGCAGCTGATGTTTCTGATAACGACCAAATCACGTGTTTAAAAACACCATCAGCTGTTCTGAGATCAGATCACATGTGAGAGAGGTTGTAGTGTAAGATGATGTTGTGTTATTGAAGGTTTGAGCAGCTGATGTGAACTAAACCTGTCCAACTGGTTTGTAGAGAATAATAGATGTGAGGACGCCCTCTAGTGGAGTTCATAACAAACTGCAGCCTGTGTTCACATGAGGACCTGCTCTTAATAAAGAACTACAGTCTGATGCTGAAGCATACAGAAGAGTATTAGGGCCAGGGGGGAGAAAAAAATATCAGGGGGAGGTTGACATTTTAAGATTAAAGTCGATCATTTGAGACAACAACAAACAGTGCATATTACTGCCTTTACAAATTTGTCTTTCAGCCCATAAACACAGTGTAGTTGTCAGTATTAGGACTTTGAAGAGATTGTGCAGAAAACTGCGTTTGTTCAGAAGGAAAAAGCACGCAAAACAGCATGGAAGAGGTGGCCGCGTTCGTGCAGGCTCAGGTGGGTGCAGTGTCTGAGACGCAGACATTACTGCAACAAAGCTCCCAAGGCGCTGTGACATATTATGGACTCGTACGATGGCACTTTATGGGGATTACTTGGATAGAAGCCTAATCAAATTCTGCGTCTTGAACCATGTTCAGGTCGGCCTGCAAGTGAAAATTAGCTTGGAGAAAGTTCTCCCACTTCCTGATGTCGCCCTCTCACTCAAATCTGTTCTATGATTTTCATGAAAACCTCTTTTATGTATCAGACTGCATGGGAGCGAACTGATGAGAGCTACTAAAATGTATAATTTGGGATGTTTTACAATAATTAACACACATTGAAAATGACTCTGGCTAAATTGCAGAGAGGCCTGGGTGGTTTATTAATTGCAGCTATACTGTTATTGAGCATTCACTTTCCCATTCAGTTTACTTTAACTGTAACTATAGCTCTTATTCAATATAAACATCAATCCAACAAGGATTTAGCAATAATAAAGGTCGAAACCTTGTGACTCATATTGTATTCCTTTGTTTGAATCACTTCACAACAGAAATACACAAACATCAGAAATTTTCAGTATAGTAATACTTTGGGTTTATGTAGTGTTTCTGTTGGTACCTGTGATGAAGGCATCCTGGAGCTCATATAGAAATCCATCTTGAACCCGCAGATCAGGATACTCACACCAGAACCAGGAAAAGCAATCCAGCAATTTCCTCCAAAACCTCTTCCCAGAGGCAGCGGCATGACCAGAGATCCGTCCACAGGCTCGGTTCTGTCCCCGATACTTCATCCTGCACCAACTCCTTCGTCCTGAACCAGCTCCTGGACACGTCCAACATCCAACCTCCTCTGCTGTCTCCTGATTAGCAACTGGCGATGCTAACTGCTAGCAAACATTCCCATTGTTGTCTTCAGTTAGCAACAGTAATGAACCCTCACTTCTAAAACACGCTCGGTTACACTCTTGACAAAATAAGCAAACACTTGTATAAACTCCCGGCTGATAACGGTAAATAATACTGTTTCATAAACTTATCTGAAAATTTGCTCAGACTTAACATCTTTCCGCTTCTCTCTCCGATCTGTCTCTCCTCATTTCCCGGGCTTTCCCTCTAGTCCCGCCCCTCTAACAATCCGACAGGTTAATCCCCAACAACAGAGAAAATGATTGACAGCTGCCCAAACACATGAGAATCCAAACAACAGAAGCCTGAGGCGTTCAAAGGCCTTTCAAAACATAAGACATTTCTGTTTTCACTCGCCACATTAACCATACAAATATTAACAGCAGCAAAGTATTTATAGGCGCACATCAGAACACTTTACCAACTGAAATAAATATAATATACCCGTATAAACAAATTGGCAGGGCACTACATTAATACACTACGTGATTAATTGTCCTCATATGTGCTATGTTTTCATATGCTATCAACTTGCCATGGTCTGGAGTAGTGGTTGTCTAATTCTACTTGCTCATGTGTTGTGTTTTATGTCTGTTTTTTAATAAAGATGGGGTAGTATAAGATATAAAAACGTACAAAAAACAAAACAAGTCTGTTTCTCTCTCCTTAAATACTTTTTATTCTTTTATTTTAAAGACAGAACATTGTATGTTCCAGTTGTCTGCTGGATGACAGAAAGGTTGTGATACAAGTTTGGTTTCAGAAGATGAATTTAATCCATCCGTGGTCACAGCCCCCTTCTTTGTCAGATGCTCATTGGATCACTGCTGATGCTGCATTCACTTGCTGTTGGAAATATCAGAAATTGCCAGTTAAAATTGCAAGGACGAGTGCAGTGTGACACCAGAATACATTTCAAACATCCAAATCACCCATCATAGTTTATCTGTTGGTGTAAGCAGCATCTGTTGGGGCGATGAGCAAGTAGGTTACGATAAGATGTGATGGGCGTGAAAGCAAGATGAGCTAACAAGCTCAGAGGTTAGCAGGAGGGTCAAAGGTCAGTGATTGGAGGAGCTGAGCTGGAATCATCTTGGGACATTTTGCACGTCTCACCGCAATTTGGAGACAAACCGTCTATCATGGCACAAATTCTGTGAGCAGGATTTTCCAAGATGGAAATATGTGAAGATGTTATTATTTGACTTGTATGTGTTTTGTCTTGTAAAACATGCGTCGAACTACACAAACACATTCATGGAGCCAGATCAATGAGATAAATCAATATGAACCAGATCAATATAGAGCCAGAACATGGCCAATTGCGGTTTGAAAAATATAAAAAGGACTGAATAAAATAACATTTCAAATTCACATTTTCAAATTTCAGCAACCTGTATTTCTTCTCATCTCTTGGGTCAAGATGAGGACAACACCTATAGTCTGGTTCAAGTAGAAAGTGATTGTGAATAATTTTTTAAATAAAAAAATGTTTAAAGTAGGATTTGATGGTTTCAGACTGACAAAAAAAAAAAATACCAAACATACAAAAACTTGTTACTTGACATCAGAGTACTTGTAAGGTTAGATTTCACAGTAAGGATGCCATCTAGTGGAGTGAAAGTGATAATTATAAATCCTGTGTTTTCTTAGATTTTCCCAGTGATAGAAATCAATTAAGTCCAACTACTCTCTCTGATAGAGGAGCTTTGTACGAAATACACAATTTCATTTTTCACTCAAGAGTTCTTTTCTTACGTTGTCTATTTGTAATTACATGTTCTGTTGGCTGCTGTAAATTTCAGTTGTGGAAAAAAAGAGGAATAAACAAAAAGTCAAATTTCAACTTGTTTCAAATCCGTGTCAAGGTTATTTCACAGTGAGTCAATCAAACCACAGAGCTGCACTGAGAGGAGGAGCAGCTGAGAGAGAAAAACTACAAGTCACATATCCCCAAAAATGAAAGTGAAAGTTTGAGTAACAACAGAGCTGCAGTCCAGACGAGTCTCTGTGTTTCTCTCTGAAGAAAACTTTCTCAACACAACAGCAGAATCTCTAACAAACACTGGTGAGTACACGGCCAATTTCAACATGTACATTTAGTCAGAACTACAAAACAGGTCCAAATCAAACCACAGTGACTGAACTCTGGATAAAGTTAGATAGGACACAGTCACAGCTAGCTTTAGCTTCAGCTAATTTACCCACTTTGACTGATCTGTCTCCTGATATTAAAACATCATGTTGATACCTGATATTAATTGAGTTTGTTAAACCACATACCTTTACTGTGAAGCATAGCAGCTCAATCCAACCATAACAAAGACAAACACAGATAAACTAGTCTGCTAAAGGCTAACTAGCCTAGCTCAAAGCACAGTCTGTCTGATGTTATCTGACAGTGTATTTTATTGTTTATAAAAGCTACAAAATTGCTGTTTTCAACTTATGCAGTTATGAAACACTGAAGTACGAAGCCTCACACGTATAACCCTGTCCTTTCAACTTTACTGTTTCTGCTCTGTGCCTTTGTACACAAAATCCTGAGCTCTCCTCAGACAGGAAAATAAAAAAATAAAAAAGGAATTTCACTCAGAGATGTTCCCAGTAGGGATGGTAAGATTTACCGATTCATATCGGTAAATCCGTATGAACATTTACGATGCGGTTGCATCTATGACAAAAGTGTGCATCGGTTAAAAATCCAGACGAACTCGAGATGTATCGCGAAGTAGGACAAAGTGCTTGTTTGCATTCTCATCACCACGGCCGTCATCGGCCAATTCAGCCAGAGTCTCGTGCGAGCTGGAGGCGGGGCGGAGATACACTCGCCAGTCATTTACAAGTCTGGTGTTTGGGCACACTTCGGCTTTTATAAAAGAGATGGTCAGCTTGAGCAAACTAATGCCATCTGTCAATGTGCCGTGCTGCGATTAAACACACAGGGAGCACAACCAAGCTAAGCTCTCTCCTGAAGCGGCGACATGGTGTTAATGTGACAGAGAGGTCCCCTTCGGCTCCAGTGGTTAGCACCAGCAGGGGTGCTTAGGCCTGTCATGATAATCAATAAATCAATTAATCATACAATAAATAAAAATGAGCTTGATAATTTTGCCGGCCTCGATAATTTCCATTTGCATGCTTATTTCTT
Source organism: Sparus aurata (assembly GCF_900880675.1). Lineage (NCBI taxonomy): Eukaryota > Metazoa > Chordata > Actinopteri > Spariformes > Sparidae > Sparus > Sparus aurata. The sequence goes on along the minus strand of NC_044194.1, from coordinate 3,746,319 downwards.
TTCTTCGTGTCTCTCATGTGAATCCTCTTGTCAGTCACTCGGTCTCTCTGTGGGGAGGCGGGCCCTGCCCCTGGCATAACACAGAGTGCAGCATGTGAGCCCCGTGAGGAGACACAAGCAAGAGGTAACGCTAGTTGAGATTTGACTTAATAAAAACAAAGATGGAATTGGTTTCAAAGACGAACGCGACAGCCGCAGTGTGGGAGCACTTTGGATTCAAACCGAACGACCATGGTGAACCACTTAACCAGGACATTTACATTTAGACATTTGTCAAAGATTCTCTAAGTGCATAAGAGATATGATAAAAGTGCTAACAATACCAGCATACAAGTGTATACAATTTTTTTGTTGATTTTTTTTGTTTCGTATTTGGGGGAGCGGGGTCGAGGTGAAGTCTGAACAAATAAGTCTTGAGTCTTTTGCTGAAGATGGAGAGTGACTCTGCTGTCCTTACATTAGTCGGGAGTTCGTTCCACTACTGAGGTGCCAAAACAGAGAAGAGTTGCGACTTTGCTGAACGGGCTTTGTTTGTTCTCAGCGATGGGGGTACCAGTCGGCCAGCTGATGTAGATGAGCGAAGTGCTCTTGCTGGGGCGTGTGGTCTGACCAGTGTTTGGAGGTAGACGGGTGCAGTCCTGGCTGTATGTCGCATTTGTTGTAAAACAGTAGCAACTAAAAGCGGCAATACAACAAACGTCTGCACCTGAAGCATAATCATCCGATGTAGTTTTCCAAAAAAAACAACTAAAGCTACAGAGGAGCTGTCTCCGTCTTCCTGACAGACCACAATAACTGGGGCGTTTAGTCGACAAACAAAATACAAACAAAGGACAGTGCAAAATGGTGCGCATTCATAGAGAGTGTAGATTGCTACATCGCTACAAGAGATGCAGCCCTTTAATACCGTGGAAAAGCCGGCATTTCGACAAATGCTGCAAATACAAATTGTCTGGGAGAACATACATGTCACAAACGGCAATTCCAGAACTATACAGCATGAAAGACGACATACTAAAGGGTTTTGGTTTTTGGTTGTGTGGAATTCAAGTGCAATTTGTGCTAACAGAGACTGAGAGTCCTTTTTATTTATCGTTTCTGGTGGTTTTCTTTATTTATTTTGGATATTTAAAATGTCTTCTTCACATTCCAATTCCGAGGTTAAATGTTCTTTTGAAATACAAGTTTATCTTTGAACGGTTGTACTTGCAATATTATGCCATTATCATTATATTAGTTGAAAAATGGTCTCAAAACGACAATATTATCGTTTATCGCAATCATTTCTGGGACAATTTATCGTCCAGCAAAATTTGTTACCGTGACAGGCCTAGGGGTGCTGCTACTAATACAATGACTGGTGAGCAAAGTAGCCTTATCCTAACTTTTTTTTCACGCCCCACTGGCTAGCAAATTAGGTTCGTTCGACCAAAATAATAGATTCCATCTCATTCTGTATTTGCAAAGACATCCAGCACTACAGTGTAACTGAGAGCTTTTGGAGGAAGTTTTAATGTGTATCTGTGTGAACCTGTGAATGTTTTGTTATTTATCATAATTGCTCATAGAAAGAGCAGCACTGTTTCTGTTTAGGGCTGAGTTGTCCCTCCTGTAGTGTGAAGCAAACTGTAGAAATGGAGAGTAATCTGTTTAACTGTACAGCAATCTGTACAACTTTTGCATTCATTTGGCAGCTTGTAACTGCCAAAAGGCACCACTGCTTTGAGTTTAGGGAATTGTCCCATTGTCCCTGTTAAAAGTGTGAACCATCTGTACCAATTTGTATTCCATTTTACAATATTCTTCTGCATTGCATCATATCATATCACATCGTATCGCACTGTATCGTACTGTGTTAAATCAAACAGTACTGTAACGCAGTAGGTGGGAGAATCGTATTGTATCTTATCGGTGGTTGTTTCATATCTTTGTCTTTAATGTATCGTATCGTTGTGTGTCGAGATGTGTATCGTATCGCCTCAGTGTTGAAGATGCACATTCCTAGTATCCAGGGCACACTGTTGTCCAACAAAGGTCATGGTGTCCCTCCTTATATTCCAGGAGTAATCGTTTATGAAGCATTTAATCAAGAGATATCTAATGACAGTTTTCTTCTTCTCACTTTTCACCCTCAGACTGTAAACATGTCTGCTGCCAGCTGTCTGCTGACTGAAGATCAGTTTCTGTGCTCCATCTGTCTGGATGTGTTCACTGATCCAGTCACCATACCATGTGGACACAACTTCTGTAAAACCTGCATCGCTATACACTGGGATAAAAATGTCCCGTGTCAGTGCCCCAACTGTAAAAAGACTTTCAACACCAGACCTGAACTGCAGGTCAACACGTTCATCTCTGAGATGGCTGCTCAGTTCAGACAGTCAGCTCAACAGAAAGCCAGCAGCAGCAGCTCAGAGCAACAAGTTTCCAAACCAGGAGAAGTTCCCTGTGACGACTGCACTGGAACCAAACTGAAGGCCCTGAAGTCCTGCCTGGTGTGTCTGGTCTCCTACTGTGAGACTCACCTGGAGCCTCATCTGACAGCTAAACAGCTGAAAAGACATCAACTGATCGACCCTGTGGAGAACCTGGAAGACAGGATGTGTACGAAGCATGATAAACTGCTGGAGCTGTTCTGTAAGACCGACCAGATTTGTGTCTGCATGCTCTGCACTGTTTTAGACCACAAGACGCATGAGTTGTTCCTCTGAAAGAAGAATATGAAGGAAAGAAGGCCGAGCTGGGAATCAGAGATGCTGAAATTCAGCAGATGATCCAGAAGAGACGACTGAAGATTCAGGAGATGAAGCGCTCAGTGGAGCTCAGTAAGAAAGATGCAGACAGAGAGATAGCAGCTGGTGTTCAGGTCTTCAGCGCTCTGAAGGAGTCTGTTGAGAGAAGCCAGGCCGAGCTCATCGACACCATCAAAGAGAAGCAGAGAGAGACAGAGAAACAGGCTGAAGGCTTCATCAAAGAGCTGGAACAGGAAATCTCTGAGCTGGAGAAGAGAAGCTCTGAGGTGGAGCAGCTCTCACAGTCTGAAGACCACCTCCACCTCCTCCAAAGCTCTCCATCACTGAACGCTGCTCCACCCACCAAGAACTGGACAGGAGTCAGCGTCCAGTCCACCTTCATATGAGGGGTACTGTGGTGAGAGCTGTGAATCAGCTGGAGGAGACGCTCAGTAAACAGACGAAGAAGCTGCTTGAGGCCGAGCTGAAGAGGGTCCAGCAGTATGCAGTGGATGTGACACTCGATCCTGATACAGCACATCCTGAACTCATCCTGTCTGATGATGGAAAACAAGTTAAACATAGTGATGTAAAGAAGAAATCTCCCAGACAACCCAGAGAGATTTGATACTTATGTTTATGTCTTAGCAAAGCAGAGTTTCTCTTCAGGAAGATTTTATTATGAGGTTCAAGTTAAAGAGAAGACTGAGTGGGATTTAGGAGTGGCCAGAGAGTCGATCAACAGGAAGGGACCAGTCACACTGTCTCCTCAGAATGGTTACTGGACGATATTGTTGAGGAATGAAAATGAGTACAAGCTTGTGCTCGCCCGGCAGTCAATCTCTCTCTGAAGTGTCGGCCTGAGAAGGTGGGGGTGTTTGTGGATTATGAGGAGGGTCTGGTCTCCTTTTATGACATTGATGCTGCAGCTCTTATCTACTCCTTTACTGGCTGCTGCTTCACTCAGAAACTCTACCCATACTTCAGTCCATATCTTAATGTGGTGGTAAAAACTCTGCTCCTCTGATCATCTCTCCTGTCAATCACACTGAGTAGAACAAACGTTTGATTTTCTACATAAAGATTCACATCATTTAATGTAATAAATGAATGTTTACTCATTATATTTGTTTTTTCAGATTCTGATTTAGCATTTTTCACCTTTTTCTGTCAATGTTTTTTTTATGTATCACACTGACTCTCTCGTTGATATGATGTAATTAATTTTATTTTTCTAAGAACTGTTAACAGCATTTTTGGTTATTTTAATATTTTTACTCGCTAACAAATTGCTAAAGAACATTTAATGTAACAAAATGTTCTCTTATTTTGTTTATAAAATGATGAAAAGTAAAGATTTTTTGTAGTTTTTGAGCAGCAGTGATCACAGTCTGTTTAGTGTTTGATTCAGTAACCGACTGAAGTGGGTTTTTATCATTTTCTGGACTCTTCTGGATTTCTACATGTTGGCTGTTAGTGTGGTGGCCCTAAAGCGCGATTCAATGACGTAATGACCCTCACTTCTTTTTAAAGTTGGTTTTAGAAGTCATTACTGCATCACTTTATATTAGACAACAGAGAAGCAACATTTAATTAATACTTGTCAAAATAAAGGAAGCTGAAGTCTGACCTCTTTCTTTTTGTCTCATGGGACTTTTTTCAGTCAAAACTGTGTATGGTAGTGAATGGAGAAAAACAAACACTATTTAAATCCCCTCTGAATTTTGACATGAACTACAAATATGATGTTAAATGTAAGACTGTAACTGTAGTTAAGACACATAATTACAGTTGTCAATACAAACAGATTTATTATGATTATCATCTCTTTTAGTACCAATTCTGTGCAGAGTTGATGGCCATGTTGTTGTTGAGCGAGACAATGTAGTTCACTGAGCATTTTAACACAAAACCAGATGAGATTTGACTTTAATTATGACAAATTGAGACTTTCTTGATTTGGAAAATTACCTTTTAACTTGATGAACATTATTGTCATCAATCAATTATCAGCCTCCTGCAAATGTACACAATAAAATAAGTGTCAATAATATTCTGTCATGCAGTGTTTCACTTCACTGCTAAAAGAAGAGAAAGCAGACTCTCTCTTTTTTTTTGATTTGCAGACTTTGCTCATTTTTTTGTCTCCATGATGACATCATTAGAACCTACATGAATATAAATCATTGAATATAAAAACGACAAAATCAGCTAAATGTAAATGTTTTTGCTTTTATTTTGAAAACCAACAGTTTTCACATCTAATAGTATTTGTTTACAGGACAAAACCTGCCACATCCAATATAGCGGATGTGCTAACATATCTTGCCAGTACAGTCAATACGGCGTGTGCATATATATGTCTGTGGTCAATATAATCAGATTTATTGTGATTTTCATCTCTTTTAGTACCTTTTCTGTGCTGAAATCGAGGCAGTTTCGGTGTTGGTGACGTCTGTTGAGTGAGACGATGTAGTTCACTGAGCAGTTTCACCCAAAACTACATGATATTTTACTAAAATTATGGCAAACTGCGAATTTCTTGACCTGAAAAGTAATTTTTTAAAGCATGTCTTCAGCACTCTGTTTGCCTCTTCTCTCGGACCCCATGGAACCTTAAATCAGAAAAACTTTGTATGGTAGTAAATGGAGAGAGACCAATAATGTATTGATCCCGCTTAAATTGTGTCATGAATCACAAATATGATGTTTGTCAATTTAAAAGATAATTTTCCGAGTCAATAAAGCCTCAGTTTGTTGTAAATAAAGTATAATCTCTAGTTGTTTTGTGTTAAAGCGCTCAGTGAACCATATCGTCTGACTCAGCATGTCACCAACAACAACATGGCCGCCACCTCGGCACAAAAAAGGTAGTAAAAAATATGAACATCACAAATCTGCTCATAGTGATGACTGTACTTATGTGAATAGAGAGTCGGTCAGTTCTATTAGCTGCTAATATACAGGAGCAGCTCTATAATGTTTAAGTTACAGGTTATGGTGAGCGGTCAAGGAGACAGTGTCGCCAACATCTGTTGGCTGTGTGTTCTTTATAAATATGCATTTTCACAGCCTTATATTTAATTCATTTTATGACCGACTGAGCCTTTATTGATGTGGAAAATTATCTTTTAAATAGACAAACATCAAATGCGTGATTCATGACACAGTTCAAGCGGGATAAAAAAAATAATTCATCGCTTTATCCAGTGTTAATAAAGTTTGGGGAAAAAAATAACAACCACCACCATCACTGTCCTGGAAGCAAAACACAACAATAGACCCATTCACACTGCCGTTTGAAGGAGGGGATGCTGTGTCAATTCTCCGCCTCCTCTCTGTGCAAGCCTCAGAGGCAGCGAGGGGTGAAATTTCGCTTCGGCGCTGATCCGTCTCTGGAGGTAGTATCAGAGGCGCAGTATTGGTGAACCAAACTATTGTGAATGGATTGGCCAGCAGCGCGAATCGAGGGCGTAGTCTGATAACTGCACAGTCACTTCACTCAACTAAATAAAGAGAAATGTCCCACAAAGCAACGTTACATGACCAAACAAAAGTAACGTATTAACTGTAACCGTCTTTGGCAACTCTGACGAAAAAAATTCCCCAGTTGTACACAGAAAATCGTCCGTCCTCCCACCTGTTCTACCGACACTTCATCACATTTCTGACTGAAAAACAGTGTCTGTCACCGGCTTCCAGTTTACTGTTGGTGATTATGCAGTTATGTAATTTTAGCGAAAAACGTTACTTTGACACCTTCCAGGATGTTTGTAGGGTCAGGATCTCAATCACTACCCATTATAACAGCATCCATATGATTATAAACTGTCCGTGGGTTTAGATTTACAGGAGGACACCTGGGAAACACCTAGAAAAAAACGCAGAGGTCATCATCATGAAGTGTGCCGTCATGTTTCTTTGGGAGCCGCAGCGCCAGTTACACAGTTTGATAACAAGTTAATGTTGGTCAGTAATGAAGTAGTACATGTTTCATGTTACATTCCGGTAATAAAACATATTGCTTACATCAGCTTCGATGAGAAACGAAGAGAGACGGTGAAGAGAGACGGTAAAGAGAGAGCTGCAGCCCACTGATTCACAGATGAAGAATGTTATTTTGTGTATTGGAATGAAATGATTTGTTCTGTTGTGTGTTAGAGAGGTACTGACTCTGGTACAAGCCAAAATAAAAATATCATGATATAAAAAGTCTTCTGCAATCACAGAGTGACCTGAAGGCCTTCAGTGTGTTGCATCAGACTAAATCAAAAGGACATCAGTGATCAAGTTGAACCTGAAAGGCAACAAAACCTCACCTGCAGAGCAGAAAGAGGCGGAGCAGCACTGGAAAAACACAACAGCTTTAATACCACATTCATTAAATGAAACTGAACATTCATCAGATAAATAGCAGAGCTGCAGTCCAGACGAGTCCCTGTGTTTCTCTCTGAAGAAAACTTTCTCAACACAACAGCAGAATCTCTGACAAACACTGGTGAGTACACGGCCAATTTCAACATGTACATTTAGTCAGAACTACAAAACAGGTCGAAATCAAACCACAGTGACTGGACTCTGGATAAAGTTAGATAGGACACAGTCACAGCTAGCTTTAGCTTCAGCTAATTTACCCACTTTGACTGATCTGTCTCCTGATATTAAAACATCATGCTTGATACTTGATATTAATTGAGTTTGTTAAACCACATACCTTTACTGTAAAGCACAGCAGCTCAATCCAACCATAACAAAGACAAACACAGATAAACTAGTCTGCTAAAGGCTAACTAGCCTAGCTCAGAGCACAGTGTCTGATGTTATCTGACAGTGTATTTTATTACCTTTAAAAAGGCACAAAATTGCTCTTTTACAGCTTATATAGCTGTTAAACACTTAAGAAGACTCAAAATTATGTCTGTCTTTTCAACTTTACTGTTTCTGCTCTGTGTCTTTGTACATATGATAATAATTACTGTGTTTTAGAAGCCTGTACTCAAAACCTCAACTGTACTCAGACATTATGTTCCACTCATAGGTGTATCCAGGACACATTTTTATCAAACAGGGCTCATTAGAACTTCTTATATTCCACTAGTAATAGTTTATTGAACAATTAATCGAAAGATATCTAATCACAGTTTTCTTTCCCTCACTTTCCATCCTCAAGAGTGTAAACATGTCTGCTGCCAGCTGTCTGCTGACTGAAGATCAGTTTCTGTGCTCCATCTGTCTGGATGTGTTCACTGATCCAGTCGCCATACCATGTGGACACAACTTCTGTAAAACCTGCATCACTAAACACTGGGATAAAAATGACAAGTGTCAGTGTCCCAACTGTAAAGAGGTTTTCAACATTAGACCGAAGCTGCGGGTCAACACGTTCATCTCTGAGATGGCTGCTCAGTTCAGACAGTCAGCTCAACAGAAAGCCAGCAGCAGCAGCTCAGAGCAACAAGTTTCCAAACCAGGAAAAGTTCCCTGTGACGTCTGCACTGGAACCAAACTGAAGGCCCTGAAGTCCTGCCTGGTGTGTCTGGCCTCCTACTGTGAGACTCACCTGGAGCCGCATCTGACAATGTCAGGCCTGAAAAGACATCAGCTGATCGACCCTGTGGAGAACCTGGAAGACAGGATGTGTACGAAGCACGATAAACTGCTGGAGCTGTTCTGTAAGACCGACCAGATGTGTGTCTGCATGCTCTGCACTGTTTTAGACCACAAGACACACGATGTTGTTCCTCTGAAAGAAGAATATGAAGGAAAGAAGGCCGAGCTGGGGAAGACGGATGCTGAAATTCAGCAGATGATCCAGAAGAGACGACTGAAGATTGAGGAGATGAAGCGCTCAGTGGAGCTCAGTAAGAAAGATGCAGACAGAGAGATAGCAGCTGGTGTTCAGGTCTTCACCGCTCTGAAGGAGTCTGTTGAGAGAAGCCAGGCCGAGCTCATCGACACCATCAAAGAGAAGCAGAGAGAGACAGAGAAACAGGCTGAAGGCTTCATCAAAGAGCTGGAACAGGAAATCTCTGAACTGGAGAGGAGAAGCTCTGAGGTGAAGGAGCTCTCAGGTTCTAAAGAGAACATCTTCGTCCACTTCCAAGGCTCCCCATCCCTGAACACTGCTCCACCCACCAAGGACTGGACAGGAGTCAGTGTTCGTCCACCTTCATATGAGGGGACTGTGGTGAGAGCTGTGAATCAGCTGGAGGAGATGCTCAGTAAACAGATGAAGAAGCTGTTTGAGGCCGAGCTGAAGAGGGTCCAGCAGTATGCAGTGGATGTGACACTTGATCCTGATACAGCACATCCCAAACTCATCCTGTCTGATGATGGAAAACAAGTATCTGATAATGATGTAAAGAAGAATCTCCCAGACAACCCAGAGAGATTTGATAAATGTGCTAATGTCTTAGCAAAGCAGAGTTTCACTTCAGGAAGATTTTACTATGAGGTTCAAGTTAAAGGGAAGACTGACTGGACTTTAGGAGTGGCCAGAGAATCAATTAACAGGAAGGGACAAATCACACTGTCTCCTCAGAATGGTTACTGGACGATATGGTTGAGGAATAAAAATGAGTACAAAGCTCCTGCTGATCCTTCAGTCCGTCTCTCTCTGAAGTGTCATCCTAAGAAGGTGGGGGTGTTTGTGGATTATGAGGAGGGTCTGGTCTCCTTTTATGACGTTGATGCTGCAGCTCTTATCTACTCCTTTATTGGCTGCTGCTTCACTCAGAAACTCTATCCATACTTCGGTCCGTGTTTTAGTGCTGGTGGTAAAAACTCTGCTCCTCTGATCATCTCTCCTCTTAACTGATTAAAATTTTTTTTTTGATTGATTTGGTTAAAAACACCATCAGCTGTTATCAGATCAGGTCACATTTGAGAGTGTTAGTCTGCTGATGTTAGTATGTTTTTGTATCTACCACTCAACTGTTTTGTTGTCATTTTGTAGTCCTATTAGATGATTTCTGATTATATTAACTTATTAACCTTTTCCCTCACTTTGTAACTCTGTTTTTTTCCATGTAATCAGAAATGACATATGTTCTTGATATTTTGACAAAGTCAAAACATCAATGTGTTGTTTTGTACAAAATATGACCAATATCTTTAATTATATACTGATATCTTGTATCTCATGATAACAATTTTTAAGGTTTGAGGTCAAAAATGTTTTTTAACCAGATCAGCAGACAGAATATATCTTCATCCAGATGGTTAGAAGTAAATGCTGTGAAATGATCTTTTCAGTGTCCTGATCTCGTTTGTGTTTCTGTGATTCCCTGTTTTATGTAGGGCTGGGACTTCAATCGCTAATTACAATTAATTAATTAAAGAAAAAAATAACGCGACAAAAAACGCATCTTATCTTAATTTATTTTTGCGCTCCAAACAAGGCGGAACGTTGCTCTTGCAAACAGTTACCGGTAAACCCCTAATACTGATGCACAGGACACTACACGCGAAATGGAAACCGATGATAAGACGTTGCTGTGTACGGTGGGCGGAAATTTTTGTTTTGAAAACCACCAAATGCAAATGCAAATCGTGCAAGAAATTATTTGCCTATCACCAGAGCACTTCCAGCCTCCGCTACCACCTCAATGCCAAACATGTTGCAGCTAGCACTGACAACGCTCCTAGTTCGAGCAGGCAGTGTCGCCAATCCACACTCGACAAGGGTGTCAAGGTTCAGAAGCAAAATGAGTCCACGACTGACAAATTAACAAATGCACTTGCGAAGCGGACTGCAGTGGACCTTCGGGCACTCTCGGTGGTAGAAGATCAGGGGCTAAAAGCGGTGTTATAGACAGCGTCATCTGACCCAACTTGTGAATTGCCATGCAGAGAGGCAATTACAAACAAAATTCATCAGCTTTATGATACTGAAAAGCAAGCGAAAATGGATTTATTGGAGAAAGCCGAATGTGTTGCTGTGACTGAGGATCATTGGCCCTCGTTAAGCAATACAAATTACGTCGGTGTGACTACACACATCATTGACGTCACTGACAGGGAATGGCATCTTAAGTCTTCCGCCTAAACGTGCAGAAGATGGCCACCAGGCACTGTGCTGAAAACTGCGCGGAGCAGTTTCTCTTTGTGGCAGAAGCTTGGGGAGTTCAACAAAAGGTCACCACAATTGGAACAGGCAGCGCCTGAACCATGGTTGCTGCAGCTAGACAGCTCCCATTTGTGCATATGCCATGTGTTGCTCACATTTTTCAAAGAACCATCACTGGTTGCCTTCGTGACAGCGGGTTTAATGATTCGCTGGCAAAATATCGCAAAATAGAGGGTCATTTTAAACACAGCCCTGCCAATACAGAGGAACTACATCAGGGGAAAACAGCGCTTGGGCAAAAAAGCGAGCCACTTATACAGGATGTTTCCGACGCTGTATATGATCTCTCGTCACCTGAAGAACCAAGAGGCTGTGAAGCTACCCTTTGCAAGCGGAAGCACAAGCTAACCATGCTGATTACAACGGAGTGGGACAGACTACAGAGGCTTGCGACCATCCTTGAACCATGCAGGGAAAAACCCACATACACCATGAATTGACATTTGAATTGACTATTGTTTTTAAGATTAAGATTTAAAAAAAGGAAAAAAAACATTTTATTTAATTGAATTTGGACAGTAATGAAAAATAATCCTTTCTGTAACTATCCATTGCAGATATGTGAATGAGTTTCTTGGAGGTGAGACTTATGTCTCATATTCCGTGGTGTTACCTGCTCTCCACCACCTGGACCGCACCATGGAGGTCTCTGATGAGGACCCAGCCTACATAGTGAGGTTCAAGAGTGCTTTCTCAAAGGATCTATCCCAACGTCAAGCAACACTCAACCATGAATACCTCAAGTTGGCTACAGTACTTGAACCATACTTCAAGGACTTAAAGTGTCTACCCAATGGAGAGCGAGAAGGGGTGTGGATCAGTCTTGAGGCACTGCTCCAAACAAAATCCAAAAGTGCTACTCCAGAGCCCACAGAGGAGCCAGCAAAGAATAGACTACTACCGTGTGCATCAGAGTCTGATTCAGATGATGATGTGGGGCCTAACAGGGCCTTGAGTCTCTACAGAGCAGAACCCACCATCAGCGAGACAGACTGCCCACTGCAGTGGTGGTCAACTCATGCATGGGCCCATCCGCAACTGTCTGTCCTGTTGTTGCATTATCTTGTCATTTAAAACTACTTAATGAATTACAAAGTGTCTAATTAATTCGATCAATTTTTTTTTATCGAGTCCCACCACTAGTTTTGTGTTGAAGTTTTGCCTGTGTGTGCCGCTCTTCAGTTTCTCCCTCTGTGTGAACTTCCTACCCTTCTTCTGTGTTCAGCTGTGTCTTGTTTGTCCGTCAGCACTGTGTGTATATAGTCTGTATGCTCCCTGATGTCTTTGTCAGTTTGTCCTGTGTTTCCTCTGAACCCGTTCCTGTGTCTTCCACTATCTTCCTGTGTCATGTTTCTGTTGTTTTTGTTCCTCTTGTTTTCACCTGAGTTGTACTTTGCTCCTCTGGGTTGATACTTTGAGCTTTTTGCGTTTCTACTTTGTATTTTTGGGATTTAAACCTCTTGAATGTTTTTCGATTCTTGGTTTTTGGTTTACTCAGCTTTTAGTGAAATTTTCACACTCAGACTGTAAAGTGTTTGGAACAGATACGCACTGAAATGTTACAGTCACAAACAAAGTAACTGAGTACATTTAATCAAATAGAGAAGCACAAAACTTAACTTGCCATACTTTCTGGAGGCTGTTTTACTTTTCTACCACCATGAGAAGAAATATTGTACTTTTTACTCCACTACATCCTTCTCACATCTGTATTTGCTGTTTGCAGATTCACATTTTACATTAAACAAGAAATAAACTCAACTCACCGTTGTTGCATTATCTTGCCATTTAAAACTAATTAAATTTTACTAATATTACATACATTTTGCTCATAATCTTAAAAAATTCCACCCATTCAGGGATGTCATGTAATCCATCATGTAATCTGATGGCATGACCCCTAAAAATACAATTATGTAAGATTTCCAATCCACAGTGACAGCATGGTGCATTGAATTTTCTCAGTATTATCTAAAAAATATCGTCCTCCATCGTGGCACAGAACACTGGATATTTAAATGCTGAATTGAAATTCTTACAATTTCTACAGAGCAATTTCAACTTGAACCAGTAGTGGCAACGGTAAATGTTTCAATAATCTAAAAGATTTTGGTTTGATTATGGTAAATCAATTCTCATCACAATGTAACTGTTTGTGATTAGAAATCAACATCTACTCCTGTAGTAGACTAGTGGGGTTAAATGTTATGATTTTTGGTTGAAGGGTTCAAGATATGAATCTCAAATTTTAGCACTGGCAAAATTATGCTGAATGTAATATTGCACAATTCTGAATCATTGCCAACAGTACATTGTCTCACACGGGGCACCGTGTGTAGTGCTTCTCGCACCCTTAATATGGAGTCTTGTGTTAAATCTGTCAAATCAGTCACTCGATCCTGATACAGCACATCCTGATCTCATCCCATCTGTTGATGGGAAACAAGTGTATGATAGTGATGTAAAGAAGAAACTCCAAGACAGCCAAGTGGATTTGACGAGAGTCTGGTCTCCTTTTATGACGTTGATGTTGCAAGTTCTTATCTACTCCTTTACTGGCTGATGCTTAATTCTACCCTAACTCTACCCATACTCCAGTCCATTTCTTAGCGATGGTGGTAAATCTCTGCACCTCTGACCATCTCTTCTGTCAATCACACTGAGTAGGTCAAACATTTGATTTTCTACAGAAAGATTCACATTATTTAACATAATAAGTGTATGTTTACTGATTATTTGGTTTGAATGTTGTTTTATCAGATTCTGATGAAGCATTTTTTTCTCCCTTTTTTTCTGTAAATGTTTTTGTCACAATATCACTCTCATTGGTATGATGTAATTAACCTGTCCAACTGGTTTGTAGAGAATAAGTGAGATGTGAGAGCACCCTCTGCTGGAGTAAATAACAAACTGCAGCCTGTGACCACACATTGAGCTCATTCTAAAATCAGGAACTTCCACTTAATAAGACTTTAACTCTAGAAATATTGTACTTGAACTTTTTTTTCAAAGTGAAAATCTACATTGTACAGCTTTCCAATCAGAAGGATTCTCCATCTCAGGTCAAAACTCTTATTTTCCTACATCTAATTTGTGAGGGAAATTCTCTAAAGTCCCTTTCATTATTTTGATATTCTTGCATATGAAATTTGACAAATATAGGATATTTGTGTGGGGTGACAACACACGTCTGTGGGCCTCCTGCATGGTTTCTGTTGTGTGACAGTTAAATGTTTGCAGAGCATATATGGTATAAGGTTGTCACAACAAATGTAGTCAGAATGTTTCAGATGGAGAAAAGCTTCTCAACACTTTGGAGAACAGCAGTTAAGTGCAGAGGGATCAGTTGATGTAATGGATCACAGAATGTAAAGTGTTAGGAATAGATACACACTGAAATGTTACAGTCACAGACATGAAGTAACTACCGTATTTCTATAAGTCACATCTTTTTTCATAGTTTGGCTAGTTCGTCAGGTGCGACTTATATAACAAAATATATATAATTTACCAAGAACCAAGGAGTAAACATTACCCTCTACAGCCGTGAGAGGGCACTCTAGGCTCGTGACAACGATATGGTGCTCCTGTACCACTGAAAAAATTAACTGAAACATTAACTTGAAGACACCTGAGAAAGACTTAACACAAACAAAATACCCCCAAAAGAAAATCTTATTCTGCAGATTACAAACTGCAAGTAGTAAAATATGCAGCTGAAAACGGTAATCGAGCAGCAGAGAGAAAGTTTGGAGTGAGTGAGAAACTTGTGAGGGACTGGCAAAAGCAGAGATTACTCTTACTCTAATGAATTAAACAAAAAAAGCTAATCGCGGGCTGAAAGCAAGATGGCAAGAGCTTGAGGAACGAGTCCACAGATGGGTGCTTGAAAAACGTGCTGCCGGGAGAGGCTTGTCAATGGTGCAGTTACGTCTCCCCGCCCTGGTAGCTGCCAAGGAGATGAATATAAATGACTTTGCAGGCAGGCCTTCTTGATGTTACCGCTTCATGCGACGCAACCGCCTCTCTATCAGAGCAAGGACAACGGTGTGTTAGAAACTGCCAGCTGACTTCCAAGCCAAGGTAAACAGTTTCCGTGAGTTTGTTGAAAAGCAGGTAACTGAACACAACGTGTCACTGGATCATATTATCAACATGGACGAGGTCCCCCTCATGTTTGACATCCCCATGGGCTGGAGTGTCGCAGAGAAAGGGCAGAAAAGTGTGAATATAGTGACAACTGGTCATGAGTAATCTCACTTCACAGTGGTGCTGGCATGTTGTAGAGATAGATTGAAATTGCCACCAATGGTCATTTTCAAATGGAAAACCATGCCAAAAGACGAATCTCCTCCCACAGTTGTCTTGGCCGTGAATGACAAAGGGTGGATGGATCAAGAAATGATGAACTTGTGGCTTACAAAGTGCTACACTAAGCGTCCTGATGGTTTCTTTAAAACACGCAAAGCCCTGCTTGCAATGGACAGTATGCAAGCGCACATAACGCCCCAGTTCAAAGGTAAAATAAAAGCTTGCAACTTCATACCTGCCATCATCCCTAGAGGCTTAACCAAAGTACTCCAGCCACTCGACATCTCAGTGAATCAGCCTTACATCACCTGTGGGAGGAATGCATGGTGGATGGAGAGCACAGCTTCACGGCAACCAGAAGGATGCACCATGCAACAAAGTCCTTGGATGGATCGACAAAGCCTGGACTTCAGTGACAACCGAAACCATCCTGTCGAGATTCAGAAAGGCTGGAATAATTGGAATTGATACCGAGTCTGATGACAGCCCCGCAGAAGAGGAGACGGTACTTCATCTTCCTTCGGAGTTGGCAGAGTTGTTCAGATGTGACACGGAGGATGAAGAATTTAATGGATTCAGTGATGTGGAATGAGATCGATAGCTTGGTGAACTTGTTTACCGGTAACTTGCTTGTTGGACTCGTTGGCGTGTTATGTTAATTTAGCTTATTGGGCCTCCCAGTTATGTTTTTATGCTATTGTGTAGCTGTTACGTTTCGTTAATACACCTATTAAGCCTGTTCTTATGTGTGCTATTGTGTTGTCGAATAACTTGCCTTTCCAGATTAAATGTCTGTTCTTGCTCTTGGATTTTGTTAAATAATTTCTAAATAAATGCGACTTATAGTCAGGTGCGACTTATGTTTTTTTCCTCTTCATGACGCATTTTTTGAGTGATGCGATTTATACTCCGGAGCAACTTGTATGGAAAATAGGGTAAGTACATTTACTCACATACCAAAGCACGAAACTTAACTTGTCAACGTTTCTGTTTCTGGAGGTTGTTTGACTTTTCCACCACTGTGAGAGGAAATATTGTACTTTTCACTCCACTATATCTGTCTAACATCTGGATTTGATGTTTTAAGATTCACATTTTACATTAAACAAGAGACAAACTCAAATCAATGTGGTTGAGTCATTTTATAATTTAAAACTATTTTCATTTTATCTAATATTACATGCATCCTGATTTGTCAGGTCATTCTGTGTTTCCTCTGAACCTGTTCCCGTGTCTTCCACTATCTTCCTGTGTTACGTTTCTGTTGTTTTTGTTCCTCATGTTTACTCCTGAGTTGTACTTTGCTCCTCTTGGTTGATACTTTGTTTTAGCTTTTTGTGTTTCTACTTTGTATTTTTAGGATTTACGCCTCTTGGTTGTTTTTGGATTCTTTGTTTTTGGTTTACTCAGCTTTTTGTGAAATAAAGCTTGCCATTTGTTATTAATCCTGCCTGCCTCCCTGGTGTGTTGTATGTGGGTCCTTACCTTTTTTACCACACATTGTAACATTATGATCTTTAAAATTAATTAGAAAGTGACATTCTTAGCCCTGTTACTTATTATTATAATTATTATTAATATTGGGGCTTCTCTGTAATGTGATCAGTTGTAAATCTGTCACATAGAGAAAAGATGCTGAAAAGTTTTGAAAGCAGCAGAAAAGTGAAATGACAGACTGAACAGTGAGCTGAACACTGGAGTGTTAGTGGGAGTACACTGACCCACACAGACCTGACTAAATATTTCTTCAAGACTGAGTTCAAACTAAATCAGTTAATTTACTTGAGAAATCACTTATCCTCTTCAGTCATGCTACATGAGGCAAATTAATTTTTTAATCTAAATTTTCTCTTATATGCACAAGTCAATCTGTAGGATTGGTAGACAGTGCTGTGATTCTGTTGTTTAAACTAGTGTGTATATACGAAGATATCAGCCAAAATGTGCACATGAAGACTTGTGAACAAAAGTTATCTTGTCATTATTAAATAGGTGCTTTGATTATGAAGCAACTGTTGTTCACCTTTGATGAGAAGATAGACTGTAAAGAGACCGCTGGAGCCCACTGATTCACAGATGAAGAATTTTTATTTCATGTACTGGACTGAAATCTTTTGTTCTGTTGTGTGTTAGAGCAGTACTGACTCTGATACAAGACATACTAAAAGTAAAAAGTCTCCCGTAACAACAGAGTGCCCTGTAGGCCTTCAGTGTGTTGCATCAGAATAAATTTTGTACCAAAATGAAACTAAACATTCATCAGAGAAACAGCAGAGCTGCAGTCCAGACGAGTCTCTGTGTTTCTCTCTAAAGAAAACTTTCTCGACACAACAGCAGAATCTCTGACAAACACTGGTGAGTAAACGGCCAATTTCAACATGTACATTTAGTCAGAACTACAAAACAGGTCGAAATCAAACCACAGTGACTGAACTCTGGATAAAGTTAGATAGGACACAGTCACAGTTAGCTTTAGCTTCAGCTAATTTACCCACTTTGATTGATCTCCTGATATTAAAACATCATGCTTGATACCTGATATTAATTGAGTTTGTTAAACCACATACCTTTACTGTAAACCACAGCAGCTCAATCCAACCATAACAAAGACAAACACATATAAACTAGTCTGCTAAAGGCTAACTAGCCTAGCTCAGAGCACAGTGTCTGATGTTATCTGACCTTGTATTTTATTGTGTATAAAAGGTACAAAACTGCTGTTTTATACTTTTTATAAACACTTAAGTAAGATGCCTCAAACATATAACCCTGTCCTTTCAACTTTACTGTTTCTGCTCTTTGTCTTTGTATAACTGATAATATTTACTGCGTTTCAGAAATAAGTCCCTGCTGGAAAACCCAGCAGGGACAAGACCAGCAAGACCAGCATATGTTGTGTTTTAGTGCTAGTCTATGCTGGTTTATCCAGCAGGGGTATTACCTGTAACACAACACCTGCGCTGTACTCGGACAGGAAGTTCCACTCAGAGGTGTATCGAGGACACATTATTACCCGTCAGAACTCATTACGATTCTCCTTATATTCTACTATTAGTAGTTTATTGAACAATTAATCAGGAGATATATAAATAGTGCGAATGCCGCAATTATTCATACTATTGTCTTTCTGAAATTTGTTTAAGTTTTTATTATCATTCTTCCATATGTCTTTCGGCTTCTTCTCCTACAAATTTTGAGCTACAGAAACCATTTAACTATAGAAATGTTCAGCTTGTTAAGGACATTACTGCTTGTATTTTCCCATTCATCCTTATGGGGAATTTTTCAAATTTCATTTTGCTACGTTCAGCTAGAGAAACTATTCAACTATTAAAATGTTCGGCTTTTTATGCTCTTTCAGCCTTGAACTTTTCAGCTTTTGAAAAATTCAGCTTTTTCTGCAAACTCTTGACCATTCATTCTTATAGTTTTATTCATTTCCAGCAAGTGTTTTCCAGTGCATTCAGCAGATTTTTGTTGATCAGCTGTCAGCATTCACACTGTATTTTCGCAGGAAATGCAAATAGAATAGAATAGAATAGAGTAGAACAGTCTTTATTGTCATTGTACAGGAGGGTACAATGAAACTGAGGGTGCTCCCAAAGGGCAACAGATCAAACAGGGTGTGAGGGGTCTCCTGTGATGGCCTTGATTCTCCTGAGGCAGCAGGATGTGGCGATGTGTTCCAGGCTGGTCATTGGGCAGCCGATGATCTTTTGGGCAGTGTTTATGACCCTCTGCACTGCCTTCCTGTCCTCGGCTGCTGAGCCTGCGTACCACACACCCAGACAGTATGTCAGTATGCTCTCCACAGAGGAGTGAGAGAAGGCCAGCAGCAGCTTTGTGTCCAGTTTGTTTTTCCTGAGGACACGCAGGAAGTGTTTTCTCACTTTTCCTCCTGAGACTGTAAACATGTCTGCTGCCAGCTGTCTGATGACTGAAGATCAGTTTCTGTGCTCCATCTGTCTGGATGTGTTCACTGATCCAGTCACCACACCATGTGGACACAACTTCTGTAAAACTTGCATCACTAAACACTGGGATAAAAATGACAAGTGTCAGTGTCCCGACTGTAAAGAGTTTTTCAACACCAGACCTGAGGTGAAGGTCAACACGTTCATCTCTGAGATGGCTGCTCAGTTCAGACAGTCAGCTCAACAGAAAGCCAGCAGCAGCAGCTCAGAGCAACAAGTTTCCAAACCAGGAGAAGTTCCCTGTGACGTCTGCACTGGAACCAAACTGAAGGCCCTGAAGTCCTGCCTGGTGTGTCTGGCCTCCTACTGTGAGACTCACCTGGAGCCTCATCTGACAATGTCAGACCTGAAAAGACATCAGCTGATCAACCCTGTGGAGAACCTGGAAGACAGGATGTGTACGAAGCACGATAAACTGCTGGAGCTGTTCTGTAAGACTGACCAGATGTGTGTCTGCAAAGTCTGCACCTATTCAGACCACCAGGGACATTCTGTTGTTCCTCTGAAAGAAGAATATGAAGGAAAGAAGGCCGAGCTGGGGAAGACAGACGCTGAAATTCAGCAGATGATCCAGAAGAGACGACTGAAGATTGAGGAGATGAAGCGCTCAGTGGAGCTCAGTAAGAAAGATGCAGACAGAGAGTAGCAGCCTGTGTTCAGGTCTTCAGCGCTCTGAAGGAGTCTGTTGAAAGAAGCCAGGCCGAGCTCATCGACACCATCAAAGAGAAGCTCTCTCTCTGCTTCTCTTTGATGGTGTCAGAGATCTTCAGAGAAACAGGCTGAAGACTTCATCAAAGAGCTGGAACAGGAAATCTCTGAGCTGAAGAAGAGAAGCTCTGAGATGGAGCAGCTCTCAAAGTCTGAAGACCACCTCCACCTCCTCCAAAGCTCCCCATCACTGAACGCTGCTCCAACCACCAAGAACTGGACAGGAGTCAGCGTCCGTCCACCTTCATATGAGGGGACTGTGGTGAGAGCTGTGAATCAGCTGGAGGAGACGCTCAGTAAACAGATGAAGAAGCTGCTTGAGGCCGAGCTGAAGAGGGTCCAGCAGTATGCAGTGGATGTGACACTCGATCCTGATACAGCATATCCCAAACTCATCCTGTCTGATGATGGAAAACAAGTGAAACATGGTGATGTAAAGAAGAAATTCCCAGACAACCCAGAGAGATTTGATACTGGTGCCTGTGTCTTAGCAAAGCAGAGTTTCTCTTCAGGAAGATTTTATTATGAGGTTCAAGTTAAAGAGAAGACTGACTGGACTTTAGGAGTGGCCAGAGAGTCGATCAACAGGAAGGGAGAAATCACACTGAATCCTCAGAATGGTTACTGGACGATATGTTTGAGGAATAAAAATGAGTACAAAGCTTGTGCTCGCCCGGCAGTCAATCTCTCTCTGAAGAGTCGGCCTGAGAAGGTGGGGGTGTTTGTGGATTATGAGGACGGTCTGGTCTCCTTTTATGACGTTGATGCTGCAGCTCTTATCTACTCCTTTACTGGCTGCTGCTTCACTCAGAAACTCTACCCATTCTTCAGTCCTGAACCTAATCAAGGTGGCAAAAACTTTGCTCCTCTGATCATCTCTCCTGTCAATCACACTGAGTAGAACAAACATTTGATTTTCTACAGAAAAATGTATATCATTTATTATAATAAATATACATTTACTGATCATATTTGGTTTGTACATTGTTGTTATTTAAGATTCTGATGAAGCATTTTGATGTTTAATGTGTCACAGTATCGATCTGATTGATATGACGTCATTGGCATTGGTAAATCATCTCAAACAAGTTATTCAAAAATAATAATCATTGTCTGTTCCTTAAATATTTGGGTGCCAAATTCAGACCTTGTTATGTTCTGATCATTGTTTATATAAGAAGTGTTGCATAGTGACACAAAGTGCTGAAGGACATTTTATCGATAAGACAAATGTAATTAAATTTTCTCTAATTTTGTTTTTAATATGATGAAAAGTATAATAAAGATCTTTTTTGCCTTAGTCAGTAAATGTGTTTTTCATTGTTTTCAGCAGTTGATGTTTCTAATGATGACCAAATCATGCGATTAAAAACACCATCAGCTGTTCTCAGATCAGATCACATGTGAGAGAGGTTGTAGTGTAAGATGATGTTGTGTTATTGAAGGTTTGAGCAGCTGATGTGAACTAAAACTGTCTAACTGGTTTGTAGAGAATAAGTGAGATGTGAGGACGCCCTCTAGTGGAGTTCATACCAAACTGCAGCCTGTGTTCACATGAGGACCTGCTCTTAATAAAGAACTACAGTCTGATGCTGAAGCAGATTACATGAAGGCAGAAGAACAATGAAATCTAACTGGTGCAAGTACTCTGTCTGATGTCAGTATCAAGTTCTGGTTTGTTTTGATTGTACAGTTTTAGTGTACGGCTGTGGTCCAATCACAAGGATTCTCTTCTGTGGGTCTCCTGCATGGTTTCTATCTTGTGACCGTTAAATGTTTGCAGAGCATTTATGGTAAAAGGCTGTGAAAACTAACCTAAATATAAACTCAGATTAGGAGTTCATCCTGAAGGGTGTTTGTGTAACCTCTTTTGTGTATATGTGTTCTGACAGTGGTTGATGTATGACACATAAACTATGGAATGTACGTGAATGCTAAGTTTATGTTTAACCTAATTTTGGATGTGGAGATGGTGGAAAGCCATTTTAAGTGAGTTCACATCTAACCTTGTGACTGCTGCAATTGTGTGAATTGGTTTCTGCTATTATAAAGGATGAGGAGAGACTGACTCCCTTCAGTCATCATATATGCGCTGCTGACGTGTGAACCTTGCTTGCGAGCAATAAAGGACTTCTAGAAAAGAAATGTTGTGTCGAATGGGGTGTTTGACCAACTCTCATCTGCACTACAAGTGACTGATTTTCAGTTGCCACGACAAATGTAATCAGAATATTTCAGACAGAGAAAAGTGGCTCAGCACATCTGTCTAACATCTGGACTTACTGTTTGTAGATTCACATTTTACATTAGACAAGAAATGAATTTAAATCACTGTTGTTGAGGAATCTTGTAATTTAAAACTACTTTCATTTGATCTAATATTACATGCATCCTGATGTCTTTGTCAGTTCGTCCTGTGTTTCCTCTGAACCTGTTCCTGTGTCTTCATCTATCTTCCCGTGTCATGTTTCTCTTGCTTTTGCTTGTCTTGTTTTTTTCCTGAGTTGTATTTTGCTCCTCTTGGTTGATATTTAGTTTTAGCTTTTTGTGTTTCACTTTGCACTTTTTGGATTGATGCCTATTGGTTGTTTTTGGCTGCTGTATAGCTCCATTTTAGAAAAAAAGAGGAATAAACTAAGATTAAAATCTCAACTTGTTTCAAATCTGTGTCAAGACATTTTACAATACAGCAATAAAATCATAGCGCTGCACTGAGAGGAGGAGCAGCTGAGAGATACAAAAATAATGAAGCATTTCCTGATACTGAAGTAGAGCTGCAGTTGAGACGAGTCTCTGTGTTTCTCTCTAAAGAAAACTTCAGCTGAATCCATCTGGTTTTCCCCAACAGCAGGATCTCTGACAAACACTGGTGAGTACACGACCACATAAAGAAAAACTGCAGAAACATTTGGTTGAATTGAGTTAAAACCAGTATCTGACTTTGTTACACCTTTATTACCATTTTTTATGCCATCTAAATGTACCATTTTCAACATGTATAGTTCGTCAGAACTACAAAACAGGTCGAAATCAAACCACAATGACTGAACTCTGGATAAAGTTAGATAGAATACGGTCACAGCTAGCTTTAGCTTCAGCTGATTTACCCACTTGGACTGATCTGTCTCTGAAAATTGAAACATCAGTCTTGATACAGCAACATTTTAGTACTTCAGTTTGTTATACCACATACATTTACTGTCAAGGGCCGCAGCTAAATCCAACCATAACAAAGACACACAAACACAGATAAACTAGTATGCTAAAGGCTACCTAGCCTAGCTTAGATGACCTTTGAATTATCCAACAGCGCATTTTATCGCTGATAAAGGGTTAGGGTTAAAGTCACTCTTTTACAACTTATATAACTGTTAAACACTTAATCAAGAAGCCTTGGATTGATAACCCTGTCCTTGGTACATTAATGTGTCAGCAGCTGTGTGCCTTCGTACAGCTGATAATATTCACTGTGTTTCAGAAATCTGTATTAACACAAAACCTGACCTCTACAAAGACAGGAAGTTCCACTTTGGGCTCAAATATAACTAAAAATAACTGAAAACCTATTTCAAAAAATAATCATTGAGTAATTAAGCTGTTACGAAATAAACAACATATGATCATTGTAATGCAAACAAAATAGTGGATGAGGAGATTTGGTTTGTTTTCTTACACTTGAATTGAAACTTAAATCAGTAAAAATAACTTCAAGGCTTCAACAATGTTGAATTGTGAGTTTAACTGCATTAACATCAATATTAACATTCACAATAACATTACCTCCTCCTGCTTCTCTCTGTTTGTTTATTTTATGTCTTTAGCTGTGTGTTACAGCCGCAGTGCTGTGCTTGTGTTTGTGTATGTTTCCTCTATTCGGGTACTACCTTCATACTCCCCCCTTCTCCTTGCCAGTGTGTGGAGTGCCACACCTGAGTCTTTGGGGCTTGTCCAGGATCGTTAAAGGAGCCTGAAAAACTAGTGAAAGTTATCCGTCTGCGGTAGCTGCTGTGGTGAGTACTGACGTCCACTGTGCCAGTGTTTGGCCATTGCTATTGTGCGAGTTACTGCTCCTCGGGTGAGAATAGGTGAGTGTCCATCTTGGTTGTTAATAAGCCTTTGCATTGGGAACTCGTTTGTTATTTTGCCTTTTTTATTTTCGGGGTAATCCTGGGCGGGGAAAATGTTCCCTATTGGAGGCAGGTGTTTCAGGGCCTTGGCCGCTGATGGAAGGTTTTCAAGTTGCCTCAAGCCCCGTACGCTCTAGAAAATAAGCAGGTAAAGTTATGATAGGTAGAATCTGAAGACTTGGTTTCTCGCACGGCTGTACAGGTAATAATTGTGTGTGGCATCGGACATCAGTGTTATCGTGTTGGCTGCTGGTGGTCGGTGGACCCTACTCCTGGTGTGGCCATTTATAACCCAGGCTTCTGTGCCACAGTTGGATGGTAGCATAGAGAAGTTATGTTTCTTCTGTCACCAGCCCGGCCATCTAGTGACTGATTGTGAAGCTCCAAAGCGCAAACAGCAAGCGTCGGCTTTGAGGCGGCTCAAAGGTGTTGGGCTCATTAAGACTGTGTCACTGGTGGGTCAGCCTAATGCTTCAGGTGAGCCTGATGCATGTTTTAAGCCGATCATCTCTAAAGGTTATGTTTCCATCGCAGGAAAAGCCGAAGACCAACGTCCTGCCACAGTGCTGCGAGACACGACTTGCTCGCAGTCCCTCATCCTAGTGGGTGTACTACCTCTGGGTGCGGAGGGTGACGTGCCGGTGAAGTGAGTTTGGTAGTGAGAGGCATTGAAATGAGATTGATGCCCTCACCCCTCTATGGTGTCCACATTAAGAGTGGATTGATAACTGGTTTCTTCTCAGTAGCTGTACATGCTTGTTTCCCTGTAGATGGGGTTCATTTCATGATGGGGAATGACGTGGCTAGTGGGAAGGTCTTTCTTGTGCCGGAGGCTGTTGGTGCATTTGTGGCTAAGGTGCTGACTCGAGGGCATTCTCCTGAGCAGACCCATACTGCGCATGCTTTATTGTTGTCTGTCTCAGATGATAGGTTGCCCCCTGCTTGTGAAGCAGTGGTTTGCCCGTTCCAGGAGCCAAACACCAGACTACCTGCATCAGTTGTAAAGTGTAGTACTGTAGCGAGGAAGAATGCTGGCGAGTGTACAAAGCGGGAATGTCATGTTAACGAGGGTGTGTTACTGCCCAGATGGGTTTCACAGCCAGGCGCTGTGTCTGGGGTAACACAAGTGTGTTTTGTGTCAAAGTGAGAAAACTTGTGGCAGAGGTCTACGTTACAATGTAGGGTGTATGTTGATGGGTTTGTTCTTATGAGAGGGGGTGTTACAGCCCCAGTGCTGCGGGTGTGTTTGTATTGTGTTTGTTCTATTCAGGTGCCACCCTGGTACTCCCCCCTCCTCTTTGCCAGTGTGTGGAGCGTCACACCTAGGTCTACTTGCCACTTAGGCCTCCTTTACGCTCCTTTATTTTAACGATGTTACTCCCTTCATCCCCTGGCCTTACGGGGATGTAACACTGGTCTTAAAGTATCTACTTTTGGTCCATAGACACATGGAGGTTAAAGTTTGCTCATGTTTTAATAATGACAGCGAGCCTCAGGCGTTCACATGCAGACCAAAAACTCATTGACAATCACAGCACTTACATGACTTTCATCAGCTTCTGAGTAACTTCGTACCTCGGTTTGGAGGAGTACAACAACAGAACTTAACAGTAGTCAACTTATAGTACAGGAGAAATAGTTTATAAAACACTTAATCAAGAGATATAAAATTACAGTTTTCTTTTTCTCACTTTTCATCCTCAGGCTGTAAACATGTCTGCTGCCAGCTGTCTGCTGACTGAAGATCAGTTTCTGTGCTCCATCTGTCGGGATGTGTTCACTGATCCAGTCACCATACCATGTGGACACAACTTCTGTAAAACCTGCATCACTCAACACTGGAATTTCAATGTCCCGTACAAGTGTCCCAACTGTAAAAAGACTTTCAACACCAGACCTGAACTGCTGGTCAACACGTTCATCTCTGAGATGGCTGCTCAGTTCAGACAGTCAGCTCAACAGAAAGCCAGCAGCAGCAGCTCAGAGCAACAAGTTTCCAAACCAGGAGAAGTTCCCTGTGACGTCTGCACTGGAACCAAACTGAAGGCCCTGAAGTCCTGCCTGGTGTGTCTGGTCTCCTACTGTGAGACTCACCTGGAACCTCACCTGACAATGTCAGGCCTGAAAAGACATCAGCTGATCGACCCTGTGGAGAACCTGGAAGGCAGGATGTGTACGAAGCATGATAAACTGCTGGAGCTATTTTGTAAGACCGACCAGATGTGTGTCTGCATGCTCTGCAGTATTTCAGACCACAAGACACATGATGTTGTTCCTCTGAAAGAAGAATACGAAGGAAAGAAGGCCGAGCTGGGGAAGAGAGACGCTGAAATTGAGCAGATGATCCAGAAGAGACGACTGAAGATTGAGGAGATGAAGCGCTCAGTGGAGCTCAGTAAGAAAGATGCAGACAGAGAGATAGCAGCTGGTGTTCAGGTCTTCAGCACTCTGAAGGAGTCTGTTGAGAGAAGCCAGGCCGAGCTCATCGACACCATCGAAGAGAAGCAGAGAGAGACAGAGAAACAGGCTGAAGGCTTCATCAAAGAGCTGGAACAGGAAATCTCTAAACTGGAGAAGAGAAGCTCTGAGGTGAAGAAGCTCTCGAGTTCTAAAGAGAGCATCATCACCTTCCAAAGCTCCCCATCAATGAACACTGATCCACCCACCAAGGACTGGACAGGAGTCAGCGTCCGTCCACCTTCATATGAGGGGACTGTGGTGAGAGCTGTGAATCAGCTGGAGGAGACGCTCAGTAAACAGATGAAGAAGCTGTTTGAGGCCGAGCTGAAGTGGGTCCAGCAGTATGCAGCGGATGTGACACTCGATCCTGATACAGCACATCCTGAACTCATCCTGTCTGATGATGGAAAACAAGTTAAACATGGAGATGTAATGAAGAATCTCCCAGACAACCCAGAGAGATTTGATAAATGTGCTAATGTCTTAGCAAAGCAGAGTTTCTCTTCAGGAAGATTTTATTATGAGGTTCAAGTTAAAGAGAAGACTGACTGGGATTTAGGAGTGGCCAGAGAGTCGATCAACAGGAAGGGACAAATCACAGCATCTCCTCAGAACAGTTATTGGACGATATGGTTGAGGAATGAAAATGAGTACTATGCTTGTGCTGGCCCTGCAGTCCGTCTCTCTTTGAAGCATCAGCCTGAGAAGGTGGGGGTGTTTGTGGATTATGAGGAGGGTCTGGTCTCCTTTTATGACATTGATGCTGCAGCTCTTATCTACTCCTTTACTGGCTGCTGCTTCACTCAGAAACTCTACCCACTCTTTGGACCATGTCCTAATGATGGTGGTAAAAACTCTGCTCCTCTGATCATCTCTCCTGTCAATCACACTGAGTAGAACAAACATTTGATTTTCTATAGAAAGATTCACATCATTTGATGTAATTAATGTATATTTACTGATTATATTTGGTTTGTACATTGTTGTTTTATCAGATTCTGAATAGCATTTTTTTACCGTTTTTTAATGATTTTTTTTATGTGTCACAGTATCAATCTGGTTAATATGATGTAAGGAACTGCTTTTGAATATGACATTTTTACTGTATTTCACCAGATTCAACCATTTTCCCATTGTAGTTTAATGCATGAAATTCTTGTATTTTTTATTCTCAATTTCATTGTTAAAACACAAACGTTGACACTTTCCTACCGTAGTAAGTTAGATAACAAGCTACAACTGTATTTTCATCAAAACAAGTGCTCCTCCGGCTGGACATCAACATTGGTCTCTATGGTCAGTCATCTGTGAGACAAGGGTGCAGGGACCGTCTACAAAGTGCAACTCCAAAAAGAGATACTACAAAAAATATTTGCTAACTTCACTATTATTCAGTGTAGTGTCACCAAAATCACTCCACACAGCAATGATCTCCTGTTGGTTATTCTACAACTGTTTGTTTGGAAAAAATGTCATTTGTCATAATTAATAATTTAATAATTTTGTGGAATTTCTATTGGGACAAATATTCAAAAACTTATTAATATTCAGTGTAGCATCACCAAATTCACCTAACCCCAATTTAAAACAAAAGTGTTTTCTAATGTAACATTAACTTGATATTGGTATTAAAAATGTTTTAATACATAATCCATGTCTTATTGTATCCATGCATCTGTTTCTCTCAAACACACACACATGCATCATACATTCAATGCCTGGGTATTTCTGTTTATATTTCATATTTTGTTCATGTTTCACATTCTGTTTTGTTTTTTGTTGTCCAAGTTTCCAAAGTTGTTGCAGTTTGCACAATAAGTGTTGACATTGATGAATCAGATGCAGATTTAAAAACATTTCTCTCTCTCTCTCTCACACACACACACACACACACACACACACACACACACCAGTTGAATCTGGTGAAATATAGTAAAAATGTAAAATATCACTTATTTTCTTCAAAATGACATCCTGACATTGCAGAATGCATGGTTTTATACTGTAATGGCAGTGAGATTAAAAAAATGTGGTTTTAATGAAAGTCAATGAGGCATTTTTGGCCACGAAGGTGGTTATAGGGAGTATCTGTACATAAAAAATACAAATGCAATCAAATTCATTTTGTTGGTAATCTCTAATATATCCAAGACTCTAATCACCACCAAAGCCCCATCAGCCTACTACTTATTATATGGAAAATAATACATTTTTTGTAGGCTTTTTATAGATATTTCAAATACTTAAACTGGCATTTAAAGGGTTAACATCCTGAAAATGATTGCATATTTGATCATGTCGATCAGGGCCTAAGCAAAAAAAAAAAAATAAATTATGGCAGATTTTGTGCATGTACATTTTTGCCATGAAGGTGGTTAGAGGGAGTATTTGTTACTACCTAAAACACTGATGCAATCAGATCAATTTTGTTGGTAATCTTTGACAAATCCAAGACTCTCAATCAATCAATCACCACCAAGGCCCCAAACCTGAACTACTTATTATATGGAAAATATAAATTTATTTTAGAGGAAATAATGAAATAATTCAAATAATAAAACTGGCATTTAAAGGGTTTAAATGATTTATGAAAAAAAAGCAGAACAAAACATTGATGTATGGCGATTTAATGGCATTTCTTTTGTGCCTGTACATTTTTGCCACGAGGGAAATGATTTTGAGGAGGGCACGAATCCTTTTTATCATTTTGATATGTTATTCTTTCTTATGAAATTTGCCAAATATGGAATATTGTAGGGTGAAAACTCATGTCTGTGGGCCTCCTGCATGGTTTCTGTTTTGTGACAGTTAATGTTTGCAGAGTATTTATGGTATAATGTTGTGAAAACTAACCTAAATGGGAACTTGGTTAAGGAGTTCATCCTGAAGGGTTTTTGTGTAACCTCTTCTGTGTAAATGTGTTCTTACAATGGTTGATGTATGACACATAAACTATGGAATGTACATGTATGCTTAGTTACTAGTAGTTAAGTAACTAAGCATACACGTACTTAGTAGTAGTTTATGTTTAACTTAATTTGGATGTGGAGAGGGTGGAAAGCTATTTCAAACAAGTTCACATGTAGCCTTGTGACTGCTGCATTTGTGTGAATTGGTTTCTGCTATTATAAAGGATGAGGAGAGACTGGTACACTTCAGTCATCATCTATGGCTGCTGACATGTGACTCTTGCTTACAAGCAATAAAGAACTTCTAGAAAAGAAATATCTTGTTGAATTTGGTGTTTGACCAACTCTAATCTGCACTACAAGCGACTGATGCTCAGTTGCCATGGCAAATGTAATCAGAATGTTTCAGACAGCTGGACAGAAAAGCTGCTCAACACTTTGGAGAACAGCAGTGAAGTGCAGAGGGATTAGTTGCTGTAACGGATCACAGACTGTAAAGTGTTTGGAACAGTCACACATTGAAATGTTACAGTCACAGACAGGAGGTAACTAAAAACTGTTACTCACATACAAAAGCTCAAAACTTTACTTGCCATATGTTTCTGTTTCTGGGGGCTGTTTGACTTTTCCAAAAATGTGAGAGGTAATATTTTACTTTTTACTCCACTACATCTGTCTAACAATCTGGATTTGCTGTTTGCAGATTCACATTTTACACTAAAAAGATATGAACTCAAGTCACTTTTGTTGAGTAATCTTGTAAATTAAAAGTACTTTCATTAAATCTAATATTACATGCATCCTGATGTCTTTGTCAGTTCGTCCTGTGCTTCCTCTGAACCCGTTCCTGTGTCTTCCACTATCTTCCTGTGTCATGTTTCTGCTGTTTTTGTTCTTCTTGTTTTCTCCTGAGCTGTACTTTGCTCCTCTTGGTTGATACTTTGTTTTAGCTTTTGTGTTTCTACTTTGTATTTTTAGGATTTACGCCACTTGGTTGTTTTTGGATTACTCAGCTTTTTGGGAAATGAAGCTCGCCTTTTGTTCTTAATCCTGCCTGCCTCCCTAGTGCTTTGTATGTGGGTCCTCACCTTTTTACCACAAATTGTTACATTATGATCTTTAAAATGAATTGGAAAATAACATTCTTAGCTCTATTTCTTGGATATAAGGGCTTCTCTGTAATGTGGTCAGTTGTAAATCTGTCACATAGAGAAAAGATGCTGAACAGTTTGGAAAGCAGCAGAAAAGTGAAATGACAGACTGAACAGTGAGCTGAACACTGGAGTGTTGGTGGGAGTACACTGACCTACACAGAACTGACTAAATATTTCTTCAAGACTAAGTTAAAACCAAATCAGTTAATTTACTTGAGAAATCACTAATCTTCATCAGTAATGCTACATGAGGCAAATTCATTTTTTAATCTAAATGTTTCTCTTATATGCACAAGTCCACATTTAGGTATTGGAAAGCAAAAACATATCAACATTGAGTCATTTCAAAATAAGTTATTCATGGTGTCAAAGTCAATCCGGCGTGATGGCAGCATAACAACCGCATTCATGATGATTCTCTGAATGTTCCACCAATCATTGTTCAAATTCATCCAATGAAATGTTCTATATACTTTTGTCTTTTGTCCTCAGACTGTAAACATGATAGTTCAATGATAGTTTTGAAGCTCACACTCAATCTGTTTTCATTCTTGTGTATCACTATAAGTAGAAACACTTGATATTTCATTCATGTGTTTGCAAATAATCTGCCAGAGTTGATCCTATCTATGTATTAATGGTTGAAATAGAACAGACTATTTCCAGTATTAAGATAAATATGTGTATGATTTATTGATCAGTGTAACTTTGCCTTTGTCAAATGAGAAATGTGCTCAGTAGATCATGTGGAGGCTGGTAGAGTTTAAACTGCAGTTTCCAATTCTGGCCTCTAGATGTTGCTGTTACTAAGACTAAATCAACTCAAATCAAATTAACTTTATTTATATAGCACCTTTCATACATGTAAAAATGCAGCCCAAAGTGCTTTACATTAAAAGAAAAGAAAATGAAACAAACCCCCACTCCCCGTACCCTCATTCATGTAACACACACACACACACACACACACACATGCACACACACCCTTGAGCATACTACACCGATACGTACACCTCATCCCCCCACAAGATAAAATGGAGTATGGCTGAGCACTGATAGACCAAGTGAGGAAACACCATCCTATGGGGGCCATCCCCACCGAGAGCCGTCCAAGCCCACAACTACAGGGACACCGCCACAGAGACCACCCCGACCCAGACAGATAGGGGCCCATACCACGGTCGTAAAGCCCTAGGGCAGGACTCCCCAACTATTGAGGCCTGGACAACCCCCAGGACGGCACCCCTGCAGGCAGGCCAGACAGAGCTCCCGGAATGAAGGGCCCCCATGAGGAGAACACTGGAGCTGGAAACTAAGAGACAATAAATAAAATAAGTACTAAAAGAAATGAAAAACCTCCTAAAACAACATAAATGAATGTTAATATAAATTACTAAGAGCAAAACACAACTTTTAAGTACTAAACCCGTAAAAGCAGCATTAAAAATAAATACATAAATAAGTAAATTAATAATAAAACCTTTAAGAGAAAATTAAAGGACAAAGAAAAATGGCAGAACAGCATAAATGAGTAATACTAAATGAGTAAAAGGGGACTCAGTTAAAAGCTAAATTAAAAAGGTGAGTCTTGAGCCTGTGTTTAAAAGCATCAACAGACTCAGTGGCCTTGATGCCCTCCGGCAGGCTGTTCCATAGGCGAGGGCCGTAATGATAAAATCAGGCTTCACCAAAGGTTTTGGTTCTAACACTGGAAACAGATAAAAGACCAGTACCGGAGGACCTCAGGGTCTGTGAGGGCCGATACGGTAAAAGCAGGTCAGACAGATAAGAAGGCCCAAGGCCGTTAAGACACTTAAAAACTAATAAAAGAACCTTAAAGTCGATCCTGAAGCGCACAGGGAGCCAATGCAGTGATTCTAAAACTGGTGTAATGTGAGCCCGCATTCTGCTCTTCGTCAGCACACGTGCAGCTGAGGTCTGGAGCAGTTGAAGCTGTGAAATGCTCTTTTTTTGGGAGACCAGAGAGCAGGGCATTACGGTAATCTAACAGGCTATAGATAAAAGCATGCATTAGCACCTCTGTGCTGGCCAGAGAGAGAAACGGGCGAACTCTGGCTATATTCTTAAGATGGTAAAAACCAAGCTTTGTAGTATTTCTGATGTGTGGAATAAAATCAAGCTCAGAGCTGAAAAGAACGCCAAGGTTTTTTACACATTGTGAACGTTTAAAAGCATTTAGTTTTGGTAAAAGCCTTGCCTTCAGGACCAATAATTAAAACCTCTGTTTTGTCCTGGTTGAGCTGTAAGAAGTTCTCTGCCATCCATGACTTTATATCTAATACACAGTTTAAAAGGGAATCAATAGGCCCCATGTCATCAGGAGACACGGCAATGTAAAGCTGTGTATCATCAGCGAAGCTGTGAAAATGGATGCCGTGCCTTCTGATGACGTCCCCAAGGGGAAGCATATATGAATTGAAAAGTATTGGACCTAAAATTGACCCTTGGGGCACCCCACACTTAAGTTCATGCGTTCCTGAGGAACATGTATCCATACTTACAAGAAAGTGACGATCTGTGAGGTACGAATAAAACCAGTTAAGAACAGTACCAGAGAGGCCCACCAGGTGTCTGAGTCTATTTAAGAAGATGTGGTGATCTACTGTATCAAAAGCAGCGCTTAGATCCAGTAGCACCAGGACTGACAGTTTCTGAGAGTCCATGTTACACCTGAGATCATTAACAATCTTCACGAGGGCTGTCTCGGTACTGTGGTTCATCCTAAAACCAGATTGACACTGTTCTAAAATATTGTTGCCAATTAAAAAAACATTTAATTGGATATAAACCAGCTTTTCTAAAACTTTACTTAAAAAGGGTAAGTTGAAAACAGGTCGGTAGTTGGCGAAAATATCAGGATCCAAATTGCTCTTCTTCAGAAGGGGCTTCACCACTGCCGTTTTAAAGGCAGTGGGGAAGACACCCGTCTGGAGAGAGCACTTAACAAGATTTAAAGTTCAAACTCTAAATTGTTTTAAGAGTGATGTGGGAATCGGGTCTAAAAGGCAGGTTGTTGGGTTAACTCGGGAGAAAACTCTACATGCATCAACCAGGACAAAATGCTCCATTGTCTCCACAGATAAAAGCGATGGTTCAGGTTTGTTAAAAGCAACATTGTTTTGTTCTAAAAGAGTGGATCTAATGCCATCGATTCTACCTCTGAAGTGGTCTGCAAAGTCCTCACATAGATTCTTAAAATCAGTATTAATTAAACGAGCGATTGTGGAGAAGAGGGATTTATGGTCGTTCTTTTTATCTGAGATGAGTTGTGAAAAATGGGAAGTTCTTGCCTGTTTTACTGCTTTATTGTAGGTTTTGAGTTTGTCTTGGAATATGTCATAATGAACTGTTAAATTTGTCTGCCTCCATTTTCTCTCTGCACTCCTGCAATTTCTTTTTAGTTGTTTTCTTTCAGTCTTTATCCAAGGTGGTGTAGGTTTGATTGATACTGTTTTTGTGGAAAGTGGAGACACTGAATCTAGGGCTGACCTGAGTTTACTGTTAGAATTATCAACAATAAAATTGCAGGGTGTATGTAAAATGTCAGCAGTGCTATTGTGTAAAATTTCAATAAAATTTGCAGCCACTTCAGGAGTAAGGTAGCGCTTCCTCACTGTTCTCACTGGGGCCTCCTGTTGGATAAAACTGGAGATATTGAAAAACACACAATAATGGTCAGACACAGCCAGGTCGACAACAGAGGACACACCAGTGGACAGGCCATATGTTTTGACCAGGTCCAGGGTGTGTCCTCTGTTGTGAGTGGGCTGTGTGATGTGCTGCTTAAAATCCAGGTAGTTTAAAAGATTTAAAAATTCAGTCGCAGTGGGATTTGAATTATCAACTGTGTGTATGTTAATATCACCAGTTATTAAAACCCTATTGTAAGTTGAGTGTAAAATCAATAAAAGTTCAGAAAACCCACTGATAAAACAGGGATGGTGCTTGGGTGGTCTATAAATAGTCATACATAAAATCGGAGGACTGCCAAAAAACAAAGGCATGGTGTTGAAATGATGTATAGTTGTTAAAAGAAATGTCCTTTGTTATTATAAGCATGGTGTTGAAATGATGTACAGTTGTTAAAAGAAATGTCCTTTGTTGTTATAGAGTTCGAGATGATTGTTGCAGTCCCACCACCTCTCCTACCACTCCTGTTAGAAAAAAAAAAACTAAAGTTTGGTGGGGAATTCTCAGTGACAACAGCTCGTGCATCAGTGCTAAGCTATGTTTCAGTTAAAAATAAACAGTCAAGTTTGTTCTCTAAAATTAGGTCACTGATGATAAAAGACTTGTTCAACAGGGAGCTAACGTTAAAAAGTGCCATGTGGAGGGCTGCATGTGGGCTGGTTGACTGTGAGACCTTGTTGATGTTAACATGTTTCAGGTTATGACGGGAAGGGCAGGGAGGTGTAATGGGACGGTGGATGTGTAGTGGTCTGTTGTTTGTGATGACTGGGATGTGTGCAGGGTGTGAAGTGGAGATGGAGATGGAGGTAGAGATGTAGGTGGACTTGTGGCGTCAATCTGTGGGACAGGGGAGATGTGTGGTAATGTGGGAGGCTAGTGCAGTGAGACCTTTAATGTTGAGGTGGAAGATGTCCAGCCAAAATAGATCAGTCCTTTTCCAGAATGTATCAAAGTTATTAATGAATCCAAACCCACATACAGAGCAAAAGTCCGATAACCACTGATTGATACTGAATAATCTGCTAAAAAACTCAGAGCCACATCTGGGGGATGGAATCAATCCAGAAAATATACAGGTCCTACCCAGACTTTCTATGAGGTTAGCAAGCTGTTTGTATTCCACGCAGAACTTTGTTGATTGTCCGCACCTGAGATTGTTCACGCCACAGTGCACGAGGATCGTGTGGGCAGATGGTTGACGGTCGGCAATAACAGGGATGCGTTTGTGTAAATCCAGGATTTTTGCAGCAGTAAAGGAATAAGTAATGCCATTTGTGACTGTTGTAAATGGTGGTTGATAATCTGGAGGATTGCATGGTGGACAGTGCTGTGACACTGTTGTTTAAATTAGTGTGTAAATATGAAGATATCAGTCAAAATGTGCACATATATAGACTTCTGAACAAAAGTTATCGGGTCATTTCTGACTGGTGCTTTGATTGTGAAGCAGCTGCCGTGACAATGTTGTGGAATTTAAGCCTTTTTAAACTGTTTGATTACATAGCAAGTTAATGTTGGTCAGTAATGAAGTAGTACATGTTTCATTTTACATTTCAACAATAAAACAGATGAAGAATGTTATTTTGTGTATTGGAGATAAATCTTTTGTTCTGTTGTGTGTTGGAGCAGTACTGACTCTGATACAACACATAATAAAAGTAAGTCTCCCGTAACCACAGAGTGCCCTGAAGGCCTTCAGTGTGTTACATCAGACTAAATCTTGGACCAAAAGTATGTCAGTAATCAAGTTGAACCTGAAAGGTAACAAAACCTCACCTGCAGAGCAGAAAGAGGCGGAGCAACACTGGAAAAACACAACAGCTTTAATATCACATTCATTTAATGAAACTGAACATTCATCAGAGAAGCAGCAGAGCTGCAGTCCAGACAAGTCTCTGTGTTTCTCTCTGAAGAAAACTTTCTCAACACAACAGCAGAATCTCTGACAAACACTGGTGAGTACACGGCCAATTTCAACATGTACATTTTGTCAGAACTAGAAAACAGGTCAAAATCAAACCACAGTGACTGAACTCTGGATAAAGTTAGATAGGACACAGTCACAGCTAGCTTTAGCTTTAGCTAATTTACCCACTTTGACTGATCTGTTTCCTGATATTAAAACATCAAGATTGATACCTGATATTGCTGTTTTACACTTTCTAATAGCTGTAAAATACTTCAGTAAGATGCCTTGAACTTATAACTTATAACCTTGTCCCTTCAACTTTACTGTTTGTGCTCTTTGTACAGCTGATAATATTTACTGCGTTTCAGAAACCAGTATTACCTGTAACAAAACCTGAACTGTAGTCAGACAGGAAGTTCCACTCAAAGGTGTATCCAGGACACATTTTTACCTGTCGGAGCTCATCATGACTCTCCTTCAATTAAAGAAGTAATAGTTTATTTAACATTTAATCAAGAGATATCTAATTAGAGTTTTCTGTTTTTTCATCCTCAGACTGTAAACATGTCTGCTGCCAGCTGTCTGCTGACTGAAGATCAGTTTCTGTGCTCCATCTGTCTGGGTGTGTTCACTGATCCAGTCACCATGTGGACACAACTTCTGTAAAACCTGCATCACTAAACACTGGGATAAAAAGTGTCAGTGTCCCAACTATAAAGAGATTTTAAACATCAGACCTGAACTGCAGGTCAACACGTTCATCTCTGAGATGGCTGCTCAGTTCAGACAGTCAGCTCAACAGAAAGCCAGCAGCAGCAGCTCAGAGCAGCAAGTTTCCAAACCAGGAGAAGTTCCCTGTGACATCTGCACTGGAACCAAACTGAAGGCCCTGAAGTCCTGCCTGGTGTGTCTGGCCTCCTACTGTGAGACTCACCTGGAGCCTCATCTGACAATGTCAGGCCTGAAAAGACATCAGCTGATCGACCCTGTGGAGAACCTGGAAGACAGGATGTGTACGAAGCATGATAAACTGCTGGAGCTGTTCTGTAAGACCGACCAGATGTGTGTCTGTATGTTATGCACTGTTTTAGACCACAAGACACATAATGTTGTTCCTCTGAAAGAAGAATATGAAGGAAAGAAGGCCGAGCTGGGGAAGACAGACGCTGAAATTCAGCAGATGATCCAGAAGAGACGAGTGAAGATTGAGGAGATGAAGTGCTCAGTGGAGCTCAGTAAGAAAGATGCAGACAGAGAGATAGCAGCTGGTGTTCAGGTCTTCACTGCTCTGAAGGAGTCTGTTGAGAAAAGGCAGGCCGAGCTCATCGACACCATCAAAGAGAAGCAGAGAGAGACAGAGAAACAGGCTGAAGGCTTCATCAAAGAGCTGGAACAGGAAATCTCTGAGCTGGAGAAGAGAAGCTCTGAGGTGCAGCAGCTCTCACAGTCTGAAGACCACCTCCACCTCTTCCAAAGCTTCCCATCACTGAATGCTGCTCCACCCACCAAGGACTGGACAGGAGTCAGCGTCCGTCCACCTTCATATGAGGGGACTGTGGTGAGAGCTGTGAATCAGCTGGAGGAGACGCTCAGTAAACAGATGAAGAAGCTGTTTGAGGCCGAGCTGAAGAGGGTCCAGCAGTATGCAGTGGAGGTGACACTCAATCCTGATACAGCACATCCCAACCTCATCTTGTCTGATGATGGAAAACAAGTTAAACATGGTGATGTAAGGAAGAATCTCCCAGAGAACCCAGAGAGATTTGATACTTGTACCTGTGTCTTAGCAAAGCAGAGTTTCTCTTCAGGAAGATTTTATTATGAGGTTCAAGTTAAAGAGAAGACTGACTGGTATTTAGGAGTGGCCAGAAAGTTGATCAAAAGGAAGGGATGCACAACACTGACTCCTCGGAATGGTTACTGGACAATATGGTTGAGGAATAAAAATGAGTACAGAGCTCTTGTTGACCCTTCAGTCAGTCTCTCTCTGAAGTGTCGGCCTGAGAAGGTGGGGGTGTTTGTGGATTATGAGGAGGGTCTGGTCTCCTTTTATGATGTTGATGCTGCAGCTCTTATCTACTCCTTTACTGGCTGCTGCTTCACTCAGAAACTCCATCCACTCTTCAGTCCATTTCTTAACGATGGTGGTAAAAATTCTGCTCCTCTGATCATCTCTCCTGTCAATCACACTGAGTAGAACAAATATTTGATTTTCTATAGAAAGATTCACATCATTTAATGTGATAAATGTATATTTACTGATTATATTTGGTTTGTACATGTTTTTTCAGATTCAGATGAAGCATTTTTGACCTTTTTCTGCAAATGTTTTTGTTTAATGTGTCACAGT
The DNA here is from genome assembly GCF_900880675.1 of Sparus aurata. Classification (NCBI taxonomy): domain Eukaryota; kingdom Metazoa; phylum Chordata; class Actinopteri; order Spariformes; family Sparidae; genus Sparus; species Sparus aurata. The sequence continues at coordinate 3,707,846 of NC_044194.1, read as the reverse complement.
ATCGCTCTGATTGATATGATGTACTCAACCTGTCCAACTGGTTCGTAGAGAATAAGTGAGATGTGAGGACGCCCGCTGGTGGAGTTCATAACAAACTGCAGTCTATGTCCGCATGAGGACCTGCTCTTAATAAAGAACTACAGTCTGATGCTGAAGCAGATTACATGAAGGCAGGAGAACAATGAAATCTAACTGGTACAAGTACTCTGTCTTATGTCAGTGACAAGTTCTCACTTCTTTTGAATTTTTTAGAGCTCATTCTAAAAGCAGCAACTTCTACTTAAGAAGACTTTTACTCTAGAAATATTGTACTTTAACTGCTTTCTAAATAAAAATGAGAATCTGCAGTGTACCACTGTGATCCAATCAGAAGGATTCTTCATCTCAGGTCAAAAGTTCTTATTTTCCTAATCCTAAATTTCCTAATTTGTGGGGGAAATTCTCTTAAGTCACTTTTAATATTTTGATATGTTATTCTTGCATATGCAATTTGACAAATACAGAATATTTGTGTAGGGTGAAAACTTCTGTCTGTGGGCCTCCTGCAGGGTTGCTGTTTTGTGACAGTTAAATGTTTGCAGAGCATATATGGTATAAGGTTGTGAAAACTAAATAGGAACTTGTTGAGGAGTTCATCCCGAAGGGTGTTCGTGTAACCTCTTTTGTGCGTATGTGTTCTGACAATGGTTAATGTATGACAAATTAGTTGGGGAATGTACGTGTATGCCAAGTTTATGTTAAGCATAATTTGAATGAGGAGATGGTGGAAAGCTATTTTAAGTGAGTTCACATGTAACCTTGTGACTGCTGCAATTGTGTGAATTGGTTTCTGCTTTTATAAAGGATGAGTAGAAAATCAACGTCTACTCCTGTATAGACTAGTGGGGTTAAATGTTAAGACATTTGGCTGAATGTTTCAAGGTGTGAATCTTAAATTTTAGCACTGGCCAAATCATGCTGAATTTAATATTGCACAATTTTGAATGATTGCCAACAGTACATCGCCTCACACGGGGCACCATATGTGTATTCATAACATAACATCAATAGGGAGTCTTGGGTTACATTTGCTATAAATCACTCGATGCTGATACAGCAAATCCTGATCTCCTCCCTGTTTGTTGATGGGAAACAAGTGTATGATAGGGACTACTCCATAAAAGAAAGATTTGATACTTGTACCCAGTGTACTCCCAGTGTTTGTGGGAGTACACTGAGCTAAACAGATAAAATGACCTGACTAAATATTTCTTCAAGACTGCGTTAAAACCAAATCATTTAATTACACATGAGAAATCAATAATCCTCATCAAAAATGCTACATGAGGCAAATTCATTTTTTAACCTAAATTTTCTCTTACATGCACAAGTCCACATGAAGGTACTGGAAAACAAAAACATATCACAAATAATAATTTGTTGATGGTCTCAAAGTGGTGGCAGCACAACAACAACATTCATGATGATTCTCTGAATATTCCATCAATCATTGTTCAAATTCACCCAATGAAATGTTTTAAATAAATCGTATACTTTTACTATTATACTTACTAGTATACTTTTGTCTTTTTTGTCTCTTTTGTCCGCAGACTGTAAACATGACACTTCAATGATAGTTTTGAAGCTCACACTCAATCTGTTTATCATTTGTGTGTACCAGAGCCGTTTCTTGCTATAAGCGGACTATGCGGGTGCATAGGGCCCCCGCGCCACTAGGGGTCCCCTCAAGTTGCAAGGTCAGGTGCAATACCTGTGGAATGACCCGAAGGAAAAGATGTGAAATGGACCTGACACCTGGCCCGCTGATTGGTCAGATCTGGTGTCTACCACGCCGCAGTGCTATGACGACCAGTACTACTAAACTAGGAGGGGGCGGGGAATTGCGCCGAGCCGTAAGTTCAGGTCATTCACGGCATGGCGACCAAACTAGTGTATTCATCTGGCGCAGACAAAAGAAGAATCAAGATGAAGAAAAACGCTCGCTGGATAAAGGTAAGGGTAAGGTTTTTTTTTTTCGTTATGTGGGTTGGAGGGGCTAGCTAAAATGCCGAATTATTTACCTAGCTTAAGTGTTTGCTTTAGGAAATAAAATGCTAAAATAAAATGTATCTCACATGTGAATGCCATAACACTGATTGACTGAAGTGAAACCCGTTTTGGTGAATCACAGCAGGTCCAGTTCGTTGGCACTATATTTGTGAGGGAGGGTGTGTATGTTAGGCAGATATCTGTCATGTCTGCTGTATCCTCATCCAGTGGAGCTGCTGGTCTGTCATAGACCTCCTCTGCTCTTCAAAATTTGTCACATAACATTACTTTAGGATTGTTTTTATAATTAATTTATCAATTTTAGTGTTTCCTCAGTTTGTAGGTCTCTAATGTGAAGTGTGCTAAACAACCCTGATGCATATGAGGCCAACCACGGATTATTATGGACTATTGTGGCAGTAGATTATTGCTGAGGGGATTATTGTTAACTCTACTGAGCTAGTTGTGTCTTTCTTTTCCACATTTATTGTGACAATATAATTTGAACACGTTTGCCTACATTCCTACAGTTTAGTTATGTTTTTGATGTATTACTTTGTTTTATTTAAAAGAATCATAATACCACAAATTAAAGTCAATCTAAAGTGAACTATACTATATAGGACGTTAGTTCTGCCCACAGAATAAATGTTAAGACCAAATCATCAGTGAAGCAAGTAGTTCACTTTGTAATACTCTGTGAAATATAAACTTAGATATTCCCTTCAATATCACATAAAGCTCATCAGTCATTTATCTTTGTCTGATAACTCTTTGAAACTGCTTAAAAGTGACAACTTTGAAATTGGGTGCATGCTTTAGAGGGACACTGTGCTTTATATTACACAGTTTAAAATAAAAACAGATTATGAATTTCTCCATTTGTGTAACATAACTCAATTATATAGTATGCTTAGGATCCGTTTTACTTGGTAACCTGAGGAGTTTTGTCTTTGCAGGAGCAATTCTGAAGTATTTTGGAGCCGCAGAACAGGAAGCAGCACTGCCGCCTTCAGCACCTGAGATTGGCAAGCAGCTCTCATATGCTGGCAAGGAAGCAGAGATTTTAGGAGGGGCTTAGGGTAGATCTGCTTAAAACACAAGACTCAGATGATACTGATAATCATCACAAAGTGGTGTGATTGTGTTATATAGTTCTGTATGGTTCCTTTAAAGTATTGTTTTTATTGTTGGTTTGTTTTCATTGTTGTATTTTTATTGTATGCTGGTTTATTGTGTTGGTCCTGAAGGGCTTGTGTTACATTTGAAAGGTTCCTTACTACCTACTACTAACAGTATTATTCTAGTTAGTTTTTTAGTTTTTATTGTTTGCATATTGATATGGATGCTGGCTCATTGTGATTTTCTTTTCTAAGTAATAGCCTATTTTATTTTCTCTACAACTTTAACTTTAGTTTTGGGTGTATGTTTGTTATATGTTTAATGTCAACTTAAAATAAAATAAAATTGGGGACACTCCATCAGTTTCATTTATTGACCTATCAAGGATCCCTATTGTTTACCTTGTATTATCATTTTCTATCAGTTCAACTTACTAGTGTGGGTCAACTTAAGATGTTTGATTTTAATTTCAGAGAGGTTTTCACGACTCTAGCCTGTTTTCCTCTTAAAATGTAATAGCTTGTTGAATCTTTATGGATCACCCAAAAGGGTTAGGAATCTATCCATCGCAGTTTGACAAAATAGGGGCCCCCAAACAGCATCTTGCATAGGGCCCCCAAAAAGACAGAAACGGCCCTGGTGTGTGTACTACAATAAGTAGAAAAACTTGATATAAAACTTGAGCTACGGTTTCAGTAAACGCATTTAAACTATTGGGAGTCAAAATGTGCACATATAAAGACTTCTGAACAAAAGTTATCTGGTCATTTCTAACTAGTGCTTCGATTGTGAAGCAGAGTGACAATGTTGTGGAATGTAAGCCATTGATCTGTGTAACCTTGCCTTTGTCAGATGAGAAATGTGTTCTGTAGATCATGTGGAGGCTGGTAGAGTTTAAACCGCAGTTAACAATTCTGGCCTCAAGATGTCGCTGTTACTAAGACAACTGTGACTGTTGTAAATGGTGGTTGATAATCTGGAGGACTGCATGGTGGACAGTGCTGTGACACTGTTGTTTAAATCAGTGTGTAAATATTAAGATATCAGTCAAAATGTGCACATATATAGACTTATGAACAGAAGTTATCGGGTAATTTTAACTGGTGCATCGATTGTGAAGCAGCTGTCGTGACAATGTTGTGGAATTTAAGTCATTGTTTGATTACATAGCAAGTTAATGTTGGTCAGTAATGAAGTAGAACATGTTTCATGTTAAATTCCGATAATAAAACATATTGCTTACATCAGCTTCGATGAGAAAAGAAGAGAGACTGTAAAGAGAGAGCTGTAGCCCACTGAATCACAGATGAAGAATGTTATTTCGTGTATTGGATATAAATCTTTTGTTCTGTTGTGTGTTAGAGAGGTACTGACTCTGATACAAGACATAATAAAAATATTTTTAAGTAAAAGGTCTCCCTTAACCACAGAGTGCCCTGAAAGCTTTAAGTGTGTTGCATCAGATTAAATCTTGTACCAAAACTATGTCAGTAATCAAGTTGAACCTGAAAGGTAACAAAACCTCACCTGCAAAGCAGGAAGAGGCGGGGTAACACTGGAAAAATACAGCAGCTTTAATACCACATTCATCAAATGAAACTAAACATTCATCAGATAAACAGCAGAGCTGCAGTCCAGACGAGTCTCTGTGTTTCTCACTGAGGAAAACTTTCTCAACACAACAGCGGAATCTCTGACAAACACTGGTGAGTACATGGCCAATTTCAACATGTTCACTTTGTCAGAACTACAAAACAGGTCAAAATCAAACCACAGTGACTGAACTCTGGATAAAGTTAGATATGACACAGTCAAAGCTAGCTTTAGCTTCAGTTTATTTACCCACTTTGACTGATATGTCTCCTCCTATTACAATATCATGTTTGATACCTGATATTAATTGAGTTTGTTATACCACATACATTTACTGTAAAGCACAACAGCTCAATCCAACTATAACAAAGACAAACAGATAAACTAGTCTGCTGAAGGCTAACTAGCCTAGCTCAGAGCACAGTGTCTCATGTCTCCTCTCCTCCATTTCAATCTTGCCCCTGCCCCCTTTTCTTCTCCATCCTACTACCTCGACCCTCTTTCCATATGTACACTGACTCGACCCCCCCTTTTGCCATCCAACACACTTGACCCCCCCTTTTGCCGTTTAAGTAATGTTGTACCACAGTTGGGTGAGTACAACAACATGACTTAGCATTACTCACCTTATATACCAGGAGAAATAGTTTATGAAACACTTAATAAAGAGATATCTAATTACAGTTTTCTATTTCTAACTTTTCATCCTCAGACTGTAAACATGTCTGCTGCCAGCTGTCTGCTGACTGAAGATCAGTTTCTGTGCTCCATCTGTCTGGATGTGTTCACTGATCCGGTCACCATACCATGTGGACACAATTTTTGTAAAACCTGCATCACTGAAGACTGGGAGCAAAATGACAAGTGTCAGTGTCCCAACTGTCAAGAGGTTTTCAACACAAAACCTGAGCTGTGGGTCAGTACTTTCATCTCTGAGATGGCTGCTCAGTTCAGACAGTCAGCTCAACAGAAAGCCAGCAGCAGCAGCTCAGAGCAACAAGTTTCCAAACCAGGAGAAGTTCCTTGTGACGTCTGCACTGGAACCAAACTGAAGGCCCTGAAGTCCTGCCTGGTGTGTCTGGCCTCCTACTGTGAGACTCACCTGGAGCCTCACCTGACAATGTCAGGCCTGAAAAGACATCAGCTGATCGACCCTGTGGAGAACCTGGAAGGCAGGATGTGTACGAAGCACAATAAAGTGCTGGAGCTGTTCTGTAAGACCGACCAGATGTGTGTCTGCATGCTCTGCACTGTTTTAGACCACAAGACACACGATGTTGTTCCTCTGAAAGAAGAATATGAAGGAAAGAAGGCCGAGCTGGGGAAGACAGACGCTGAAATTCAGCAGATGATCCAGAAGAGACGACTGAAGATTGAGGAGATGAAGCTCTCAGTGGAGCTCAGTAAGAAAGATGCAGACAGAGAGATAGCAGCTGGTGTTCAGGTCTTCAGCGCTCTGAAGGAGTCTGTTGAGAGAAGCCAGGCCGAGCTCATCGACACCATCAAAGAGAAGCAGAGAGAGACAGAGAAACGGGCTGAAGGCTTCATCAAAGAGCTGGAACAGGAAATCTCTGAGCTTGGGAAGAGAAGCTCTGAGGTGGAGCAGCTCTCACAGTCTGAAGACCATCTCCACCTCCTCCAAAGCTCCCCATCACTGAACGCTGCTCCACCCACCAAGGACTGGACAGGAGTCAGTGTCCGTCCACCTTCATATGAGGGGACTATGGTGAGAGCTGTGAATCAGCTGGAGGAGACGCTCAGTAAACAGATGAAGAAGCTGCCTGAGCTGAAGAGGGTCCAGCAGTATGCAGTGGATGTGACACTCGATCCTGATACAGCACATCCCAACCTCATCCTGTCTGATGATGGAAAACAAGTATATGATAGTGATATAAAGAAGAATCTCCCAGACAACCCAGAGAGATTTGATGCTACCTGTGTCTTAGCAAAGCAGAATTTCTCTTCAGGAAGATTTTACTATGAGGTTCAAGTTAAAGGAAAAACTGAGTGGGATTTAGGAGTGGTCAGAGAGTCGATCAACAGGAAGGGACATATCAAACTGTCTCCTCAGAATGGTTACTGGACGATATGGTTGAGGGATTCAAATGAGTACAAAGCTGGTGCTGGCCCTTCAGTCAGTCTCTCCCTGAAGCATCAGCCAGAGAAGGTGGGGGTGTTTGTGGATTATGAGGAGGGTCTGGTCTCCTTTTATGACGTTGGTGCTGCAGCTCTTATCTACTCCTTTACTGGCTGCTGCTTCACTCAGAAACTTTACCCGTACTTCAGTCCTAGTCTTAATGATGGTGGTAAGAACTCTGCTCCTCTGATCATCTCTCCTGTCAATCACACTGAGTAGAACAAACATTGATTTTCACAAGATTCACATCATTTAACATAATAAATGTATATTTTCTGATTATATTTGGTTTGTACATTCTTTTTTCAGATTCTGATGAAGCATTTTGACCTTTTTTCTGCCAATGTTTTTGTTTAATGTGTCACAGTATCACTCTGGTATCATATAATGTACTGTACTTTTCTATGAACTATTACATCATCAGAAACAAAGTATTCAAATTAATAATAATTTTCTATTGGCACAAATTGCTGAAGAACATTTTATGGATAAGACAAATGTAATTTAATTTTCTCTCATTTTGTTTTTAAAATGACAAAAAGTAAAATAAAGGGTTTTTTTCTGGCTCAATCAGAAATGTGTTTTTCATTGTTTTCAGCAGTAGATGTTTCTAATGACGACCAAATCACGTGATTAAAACCACCATCAGCTGTTCTCAGATGTGAGAGAGGTTGTAGTGTAAGATGATGTTGGATTGTTTGATGTTTCTGTTGAGTCAAAATATCAACGTGTTGTGTTGTACAAAATATGACCAATATCTTTGATTATATACTGATATCGTGTATCTAATGATAAGATTTTCAGTTTTTCAGTTTTTTCTTTTAACCAGATCAGCAGACAGAATATTTCTTCATCCAGATGGTTAGAAGAGTCTTTGAGGATTCTGAAAATTCTGATCAGAAGTAAATGTTGTGAAATGAATTTTTTGGTGTCATAATTCTGTTTGTGTTTCTTTGACTTCCTGTTTTATTTTGAAGTTTTGCCCTCTTGTTTCGTGTGTTGCTCTTCAGTTTCTCCCTTTGTGTGAACTTCCTGCCCTTCTTCTGTGTTCAGCTGTGTCTCGTTTGTCAGTCAGCACTGTGTGTATATAGTCTGTGAGCTCCCTGATGTCTTTGTCAGTTCGTCCTGTGTTTCCTCTGAACCTGTTCCTGTGTCTTCCACTATCTTCCCGTGTCATGTTTCTGTTGTTTTTGTTCCTCTTCTTTTCACCTGAGTTGTACTTTGCTCCTCTTGGTTGACACTTTGTTTTAGCTTTTTATGTTTCTACTTTGTGTAGTCTGCACCTCTCTGCATGGTTCGAATTACTGGGGAGCTGGAATAAAAAATAAAAGATGGCTGGTCTGCTGTGGCTTTACCGGTGTTCTACTGAGGAAAGTAGCAGCACCTCACAGTCGCCCACCTGCCTTCTGTAACTTTATAGGCTACTCAAAAAGAAATGTAGAGGCAGAGCAAGTTAATGAGGGTATCTGTAATATCCAAAGATTTTGCACGAACAGCAACCTTTTTCTAAAATACTGCTTGTTCTGTGGTGTTGGCATGTCAAATTGGATCACTCCAGGCATCAGATTTTCCTGCACTGAAAACAATTATTGATTCATGTTGGTTATCGCTTTCAGTGCGTTTGAGCCTGCTTTCTTTTTGTGGTTGTAAACAGAACTTTCAGCCCTAATTGCATTTCCCCACCCATTGTACCAATCCACAGAGAGAAAGAAAACAACAGTCCTGATCTCAACTGCACTTATCCCTTTTTGATATCAACAATGGAGCTAATAATAATACATGCACAAGAAGTCTCTTTATTTCTAAAATAACTTAAGTTTGCTATACGATGTTTGACAAATGTTCAGCTTTATTGTTTTACCACATGTGATTCTTGAAGGGGTGTGTATTAGAAGCAGAACAACTTTGACTGTGTCCCCTGCTGATTTTGTATTTATTTACTTTATTCTTTTGCTCTGATTAATAAATGTATTCTTTGATTTTGAAACTGTAGCCTCATAATGTTGTTATTTAGCTTCTCTGAAATGTTATGAACACTATTAACTATCTGTAGTAGTAACAGTAGAATGTTTTTCGCAGTTAGCCTGCAATTCATCGCATTGCCGCGCATTTCCGTGTATGTGTGTGTGGCATGTTTAGTAGCGGTGCGCACTGGAAAATAGGGTTCACCGAAAGCCACTGTGTAATTCAAACCCTGCCTCTCGGTTGTTTTTGGATTCTTGGTTTTTGGAGTACTCAGTTTTTTCTGAAATAAAGCTCGCCTTTTGTTCTTAATCCTGCCTGCCTCCCTGGTGTTTTCTATTTGGGTCCTCACCCTTTTAACACAAATGATAACATAATGATCTTCAAAATTAATTGGTAAATGACAATCTTAGCTATGTTATTTCAATGTGATACATGAGACAATACACATTCAGTATAATGTTGACTAATGATCACAAAGCTCAGAATATAAACTTTGAAGCAACACAGGAGCTAAATTATAGCAGAAAAATGTCACTTACACAGCTGATGATCGACACAAACTGGCTCCAACACGAGGCTCACAAAGTGGGTCTGCTAATCAGCTGCTGCATTGTGATGATCAACCACAAACAATAAACAGTAACATGGTGCAATAAACTGCACCACAAACAGAATATGTTCTCAATGAGGAAAACTTCAGCACAATGTCTTCATGAACACACAACAATAAACAAAATACTAGGGCTGCCCTCAAATAGTCGACCAAGCACTGGTGGACCAAAAACTCATTAGCCGACCAAAATTTCATTGGTCGATTGGTTGAAGGAGAAAAATTAAAACATTTGGAGCCGTGTCTTATCAAAATTAAGTCAAAATCTATGTGATGGCTGCAGGGCTTTTAATTTGAAGGACCAGATACAGAAAGTCATGACAGTCACTCACTGTCAGTGTTTTTTTTTTTAACACAGCAGGTCCCTTCGACATCGTGGTTAGACAGTTAACAAATAATAGCCAACCATGTTGGGAAAGATGTCTAAAATATAGGATCATTTTGAAAAGAAGAAGGATGACCCCAAAAAGGTGACATGCAAACTTTGCAAGAAATACTTCGCCTATCGCTCCTCCACGACGAACATGATGTAACACCTTAAACATGTAAGTAGCCTAGCTACCTGCCCATGGCGGCCCGAACGTTTGAAAGCAGAGATAAATACATTTTATTATTGTTGTATGCGCTAGTATTAGACTATTTGAATGTACGCAGAGCATGTGAGCAGAGCTGAGCGGCGAGAATTTCCGCTCCCCGCTTACGTGGGTGTTCGCCACTTTGCTCCATCGCTCAAAGTTATACAAGACAGCTCCGCTCAAAGACGGCTCTCTGCTCACTTAAAATTTCATTCAGCTCTCACCCACCAAGGACTGGACAGGAGTCAGCATCCGTCCACCTTCATATGAGGGGACTGTGGTGAGAGCTGTGAATCAGCTGGAGGAGACGCTCAGTAAACAGATGAAGAAGCTGTTTGAGGCCGAGCTGAAGAGGGTCCAGCAGTATGCAGTGGATGTGACACTTGATCCTGATGCAGCACATCTTAACCTCATCCTGTCTGATGATGGAAAACAAGTTAAACATAGTGATGTAAAGAAGAAACTCCCAGACAACCCAGAGAGATTTTATCCTTGTGTTAATGTCTTAGCAAAGCAGAGTTTCTCTTCAGGAAGATTTTATTATGAGGTTCAAGTTGAAGAGAAGACTGAGTGGGATTTAGGAGTGGTCAGAGAGTCGATCAACAGGAAGGGAGAAATCACACTGAGGCCTCAGAATGGTTACTGGGCGATATGTTTGAGGAATAAAAATGAGTACAAAGCTTTTGCTGGCCCTCCAGTCCGTCTCTCTCTGAAGCGTCGGCCTGAGAAGGTGGGGGTGTTTGTGGATTATGAGGAGGGTCTGGTCTCCTTTTATGACGTTGATGCTGCAGCTCTTATCTACTCCTTTACTGGCTGCTGCTTCACTCAGAAACTCTACCCATACTTCAGTCCATGTCTTAATGATGGAGGTACAAACTCTGCTCCTCTGATCATCTCTCCTGTCAATCACACTGAGTAGAACACATTTGATCTTCTATAGAAAGATTCACATCATTTGATGTAATTAATGTATATTTACTGATTATATTTATTTTTTCAGATTCTGACGAAGCATTTTTGTCTGGCAATGTTTTTCTTTAATGTGTCACACTGACGCTCTGATTGATATAAGTTTTTTTTTTTCTAAGAACTGTTTATTCATCAGAAACAAGCTATTCAACAAAAATAATCAGCATTTTCGGTTCTTTAAATACTTTTATTCACTAACAAATTCCTGAAGAACATCTAATGTATAAGACAAAGTAATTTTATTTTCTCTTATTTTGTTCATAAAATGAAGAAAAGAGGATCACAGTCTGTTTAGTATTTGATTCAGTAACCGACTGTCTGAAACTGTTTTTTTTTCATTTTCTGGTGTTAGTGTGGTGGCCCTAAAGCGAGATTCAATGACATAATGACCCTCACCAGTTCCCTGGTTTTAGAAGTCATTACTGCACCACTTTATATTAGACAACAGAGAAGCAAAAATGTATGAAAATAGATGGGGGGATATATTTTTTGTTTTAATATGGATTCTGTAGGAGGACAAACATTCTTAACGTTTTCCAATGCTGTAAAAATGTGCATAATAAATATTAAATTTCAACATTTCTGTCAACGAAGATTTGCGTCATAGCCTGCGACACGTTTCAGCGCGGCGCTGTGCCAGGCAGGTGGCTGTGTTAAACAAACCGGCGGGTGTGTCAAGGGCCATGGATCCCAAAGGGAAAAAGAGAATGATAGCTGATGAGAACAGAGGATTCAAGGAAGAATGGACCGAATCATTTGCTTTCATTGCCAATGCGGAAGGATTGCCTGCATGTTTGCTTTGTAATGAGAAGTTGTCGAACAACAAAAAGAGTAATTTGGAAAGACATTTCCAGGGAACGCATGCTAAATTTGCAGCCGACTACCCAGTTGGGAGTGAGAGAAAAAGTGCGATTGCAGTACTTCTGGAGAAATTAGAGGAGCACAAAGGTAGATTTAAGAAGTGGATTGCATCTCCAAATACCACTATTGCTGCAAGTTTTGTTGCAACCCGAGAGATAATAAAGCATGGAAAACCGTTCACGGATGGTGATTACATGAAGGATTCATTCATCAAAATATCAGAGCACCTATTTTCAGACTTCAAAAACAAAACCGAGATAATCCAGAAAATTAAAGACATGCCTCTCTCCGCAAAGACAGTGAAAGAAAGGGCCATTAAAATGGCAGGCGACATCACCAATCGGCAAATCAAGGACATTAATTCGATATCGAACAGACAGCGCTGTTATGCAGGTATGTGAACTCTGATGGGCTGCACGAAGAAATTATCGAATTAATACCACTGAAAGGCCAAACATGGATTTCTTTCTGTATTTCTATAATTCCATCAATGCAACAAAATATAATACATTAATATTGTAATGGAAGTTAAACTTAAAGCACCAAATATCGTACAGCAGAGTAGTCACGTGGTGTGTCATTCTCTCCAGGATGCGCTGCAGGGAAAATAAACATTTAATCATGAATGCTCATTATGTATTTGTAGCCTACTTAGTCATTTTGATAGTAGGCTAATACAGCTAATATACACTTACAGCCTGTGTTGCCTTCATATAAGGCTTATATAAGGCTTTTAATTTTTTGCGGCTCCAGACAGATTTGTTTTTAGTTTTTTTGGTCCAATATGGCTCTTTGAACATTTTGGGTTGCCGACCCCTGTTCTAAAACAAAGGAAGCTAAAGTCCGACCTCTTTCTTTTTGCCTCATGGAACGTTTTTTTCAGAAAAAACTTTGTATGGTAGTGAATGGAGAAAAACAAATACTATGTACATCCCCTTTGAATTTTGGCATGAAGTAAAAAAAATTATGTTTGTCAAAATAAAATATATTTTATCAACTTGGGAAAGTCGCAGTCTGTCATGAAACTAATTAAATATAAGACTGTGAAGAAGCATAACTATAGTTGTTGATACAAACAGATTTATCATGATTTTGATCTCACATAGTACCAATCCTGCGCCAAGTTGGAGGCCATTTCAATGTTGGTGACATGTGTTGAGTGAAATGATGTAGTTCACTGAGGGGTTTCACCCAAAATTACATGATATTTTACTATAATTATGACAAACTGCACATTTCTTGACTTGAAGAATAATTTTTTAAAGCATGTCTTCAGCACTCTGTTGGCTTCTTCCCTCAGACCCCATGGAACTTTATTTCAGAAAAACTTTGTATGGATATAAATGTAGAGAGACAAATAATTTATTGATCCCACTTAAATTGTATCAGGAATCACACATATGATCATATGATGTTTGTCAATTAAAAAGATAATTTTCCAAGTCAGTTAAGCCTCAGTTTGTCGTAAATAAAGTATAATCTCATGTTGTTTTGTGTTAAAGCGCTCAGTGAACCATATCGTCTGACTCAGCACATGTCACCAACAACAACATGGCCGCCACCTCAGCACAGAAAAGGTAGTAAAAAAATTAAAATCACAATAAATCTGCTCATATGAGGAGGGTCTGGTCTCCTTTTATGACGTTGATGCTGCAGCTCTTATCTACTCCTTTACTGGCTGCTGCTTCACTCAGAAACTCTACCCATACTTCAGTCCATGTCTTAATGATGGTGGTAAAAACTCTGCTCCTCTGATCATCTCTCCTGTCAATCACACTGAGTAGAACAAACATTTGATTTTCTACAGAAAAATTCATATAATTTATTGTAATAAAAGTACATTTACTGATCATATTTGGTTTGTACATTGTTGTTATTTAAGATTCTGATGAAGCATTTTGACCTTTAATGTTTCACAGTATCGATCTGATTGATATGACGTCATGTACTTTATTCTTCTAAGAATTGGTAAATCATCTGAAACAAGTTATTCAAAAATAATAATCATTTTCTCTTCCTTAAATATTTGGGTGCCAAATTCAGACCTTGTTATGTTCTGATCATTGTTTATATAAGAAGTGTTGCACACTGGCACAAAGTGCTGAAGAACATTTAATAGATAAGACAAATGTAATTACATTTTCTCTAATTTTGTTTTTAAAATGATGAAAAGTCTAAGAAAGATCTTTTTTTGCCTTAGTCAGTAAATTTGTTTTTCATTGTTTTAGGCAGCTGATTTTTCTAATGACCAAATCATGTGATTAAAAACACCATCAGCTGTTCTCAGATCAGATCACATATGAGAGAGGTTGTAGTGTAAGATGATGTTGTGTTATTGACGGTTTGAGCAGCTGATGTGAACTAAACCTGTCCAACTGGTTTGTAGAGAATAAGTGAGATGTGAGGACGCCCTCTAGTGGAGTTCATAACGAACTGCAGCCTGTGTTCACATGAGGACCTGCTCTGAATAGAAAGCTACAGTCTGATGCTGAAGCAGATTAAATGAAGGCAGAAGAACAATGAAATCTAACTGGTACAAGTACTCTGTCTGATGTCAGTACCAAGTTCTGGTTTGTTTTGATTACAGTTTTAGTGTACAGCTGTGGTCCAATCACAAGGATTCTCTGTCTCAGGTCAAAAATCTTATTTTCCTCCTCCTAATTTGTGAGGGAAATTCTCTAAAGTCACTTTTATCATTTTGATATGTTATTCTTGCAAATGAAATGTAACAAATATAGAATATTTGTGTAGGGTGAAAACTGTCTGTGGTCCTCCTGCATGGTTTCTGTCTTGTGACCGTTAAATGTTTGCAGAGCATTTATGGTAAAAGGCTGTGAAAACTAACCTAAATACAAACTCAGATAAGGAGTTCATCCTGAAGGGTGTTCGTGTAACCTCTGCTGTGTATATGTGTTCTGACAATGGTTGATGTGTGACACATAAACTATGGACTGTACGTGTATGCCAAGTTTATGTTTAACCTAATTTGGATGTGGAGATGGTGGAAAGCTATTTTAAGTGAGTTCATGTGTAACCTTGTGACTGCTGCAATACTCCTGTAGTGGACTAGCGGGGTTAAATATTAAGACATTTGGCTGAATGTTTCAAGATGTGAATCTCAAATTTTAGCACTGGCCAAATCATGCTGAATTTAATATTGCACAATCTTGAATGATTGCCAACAGTACATTGCCTCACACGGGGCACTATATATATATATATATATATATATATATATATATATATATATATATATATATATATATATATATATATATATATATATATATATATATATATATATATTCATAACATGACATCAATAGGGAGTCTTGGGTTAAATTTGGCTATAAATCACTTGATGCTAATACAGCAAATCCTGATCTCCTCCCTGTTTGTTGATGGGAAACAAGTGTATGATAGGGACTACTCCATAAAAGAAAGATTTGATACTTGTACCCAGTGTACTCCCAGTGTTGGTGGGAGTACACTGACCTATACAGATAAAATGACCTGACTAAATATTTCTTCAAGACTGAGTTAAAACCAAATCATTTAATTACACATGAGAAATCAATAATCCTCATCAAAAATGCTACATGAGGCAAATGCATTTTTTAACCTAAATTTTCTCTTACATGCACAAGTCCACATGAAGGAACTGTAAAACAATAAAATATCACAAATAATAATTTGTTGATGGTCTCAAAGTGGTGGCAGCACAACAACAACATTCATGATGATTCTCTGAATATTCCATCAATCATTGTTCAATTTCATCCAATGAAATGTTTTAAATAAATCTTAGTATACTTTTGTCTTTTTTGTCTCTTTTGTCCTCAGACTGTAAACATGACACTTCAATGATAGTTTTGAAGCTCACACTCAATCTGTTTATCATTTGTGTGTACCAGAGCCGTTTCTTGCTATAAGCGGACTATGCGGGTGCATAGGGCCCCCGCGCCACTAGGGGCCCCCTCAAGTTGCAAGGTCAGGTGCAATACCTGTGGAATGACCCGAAGGAAAAGATGTGAAATGGACCTGACACCTGGCCCGCTGATTGGTCAGATCTGGTGTCTACCACGCCGCGTTGCTATGACGACTGTACTACTAAACTAGGAGGGGGCGGGGAATTGCGTCGAGCCGTAAATTCAGGTCATTCACGGCATGGCGACCAAACTAGCGTATTCATCTGGGGCAGAAAAAAGAAGAAACAAGATGAAGAAAAACGCTCGCTGGATAAAGGTAAGGGTAAGGTTTTTAAAATTTATCAATTTTAGTGTTTCCTCAGTTTGTAGGTCTCTAATGTGAAGTGTGCTAAACAACCCTAATGCATATGAGGCCTACTGTGGATTATTATGGACTATTGTGGCAGTAGATTATTGCTGAGGGGATTATTGTTAACTCTACTGAGCTAGTTGTGTCTTTATTTTCCACATTTATTGTGACAATATAATTTGAACACATTTGCCTACATTCCTACAGTTTAGTTATATTTTTGATGTATTACTTTGTTTTATTCAAAAGAATTATAATAACACAAATTAAAGTCAATTTAAAGTGAACTATACTATATAGGACGTTAGTTCTGCCCACAGAATATATGTTAAGACCAAATCATCAGTTAAGCAAGTAGTTCACTTTGTAATACTCTGTGAAATATAAACTAAGATATTCCTTCAATATCACATAAAGCTCGTCAGTCATTTATCTTTGTCTGATAACTCTTTGAAACTGCTTAAAAGTGACAACTTTGAAATTGGGTGCATGCTTTAGAGGGACACTGTGCTGTATATTACACGGTTTAAAATAAAAACAGATCATGAATTTCTCCATTAGTGTAATATAACTCAATTATATAGTATGCTTAGGATCTGTTTTGCTTGGTAACCTGAGGAGTTTCGTCTTTGCAGGAGCAATCCTGAAGTATTTTGGAGCCGCAGAACAAGAAGCAGCACTGCCGCCTTCAGCACCAGAGATTGGCAAGCAGCTCTCATATGCTGGCAAGGAAGCAGAGATTTTGAGGAGGGGCTTAGGGTAGATCTGCTTAAAACACAAGACTCAGATGATACTGATAATCATCACAAAGTGGTGTGATTGTGTTATATAGTTCTGTATGGTTCCTTTAAAGTATTGTTTTTATTGTTGGTTTGTTTTCATTGTTGTATTTTTATTGTATGCTGGTTTATTGTGTTGGTCCTGAAGGGCTTGTGTTACATTTGAAAGGTTCCTTACTACCTACTACTAACAGTATTATTCTAGTTAGTTTTTTAGTTTTTATTGTTTGCATATTGATATGGATACTGGCTCATTGTGATTTTCTTTTCTAAGTAATAGCCTATTTTATTTTCTCTACAACTTTAACTTTAGTTTTGGGTGTATGTATGTTATATGTTTAATGTCAACTTAAAATAAAATAAAATTGGGGACACTCCATCAGTTTCATTTATTGACCTATCAAGGATCCCTATTGTTTACCTTGTATTATCATTTTCTATCAGTTCAACTTACTAGTGTGGGTCAACTTAAGATGTTTGATTTTAATTTCAGAGAGGTTTTCACGACTCTAGCCTGTTTTCCTCTTAAAATGTAATAGCTTGTTGCATCTTTATGGATCACCCAAAAGGGTTAGGAATCTATCCATCGTAGTTTGACAAAATAGGGGCCCCCAAACAGCATCTTGCATAGGGCCCCTAAAAAGACAGAAACGGCCCTGGTGTGTACTACAATAAGTAGAAAAACTTGATATTAAACTTGAGCTACGGTTTCAGTAAACGCGTTTAAACTATTGGGAGTCAAAATGTGCACATATAAAGACTTCTGAACAAAAGTTATCTGGTCATTTCTAACTAGTGCTTCGATTGTGAAGCAGAGTGACAATGTTGTGGAATGTAAGCCATTGATCTGTGTAACCTTGCCTTTGTCAGATGAGAAATGTGTTCTGTAGATCATGTGGAGGCTGGTAGAGTTTAAACCGCAGTTAACAATTCTGGCCTCAAGATGTCGCTGTTACTAAGACAACTGTGACTGTTGTAAATGGTGGTTGATAATCTGGAGGATTGCATGGTGGACAGTGCTGTGACACTGTTGTTTAAATTAGTGTGTAAATATGAAGATATCAGTCAAAATGTGCACATATATAGACTTATGAACAGAAGTTATCGGGTAATTTCTAACTGGTGCATCGATTGTGAAGCAGCTGTTGTGACAATGTTGTGGAATTTAAGTCATTTTAAACTGTTTGATTACATAGCAAGTTAATGTTGGTCAGTAATGAAGTAGTACATGTTTCATGTTAAATTCCGATAATAAAACCTATTGCTTACATCAGCTTCGATGAGAAAAGAAGAGACTGTAAAGAGAGAGCTGTAGCCCACTGAATCACAGATGAAGAATGTTATTTCGTGTATTGGACATAAATCTTTTGTTCTGTTGTGTGTTAGAGAGGTACTGACTCTGATACAAGACATAATAAAAATATTATTAAGTAAAAGTCTCCCTTAACCACAGAGTGCCCTGAAAGCTTTAAGTGTGTTACATCAGATTAAATCTTGTACCAAAAGTATGTCAGTAATCAAGTTGAACCTGAAAGGTAACAAAACCTCACCCGCAGAGCAGAAAGAGGCGGGGTTACACTGGAAAAATACAGCAGCTTTAATACCACATTCATTAAATGAAACTAAACATTCATCAGATAAACAGCAGAGCTGCAGTCCAGACGAGTCTCTGTGTTTCTCACTGAGGAAAACTTTCTCAACACAACAGCAGAATCTCTGACAAACACTGGTGAGTACACGGCCAATTTCAACATGTTCACTTTGTCAGAACTACAAAACAGGTCGAAATCAAACCACAGTGACTGAACTCTGGATAAAGTTAGATAGGACACAGTCACAGCTCGCTACAGCTTCAGCTAATTTACCTACTTTGACTGATCCGTCTCCTGCTATTACAATATCATGCTTGATACCTGATATTAATTGAGTTTGTTAAACCACATACCTTTACTGTAAAGCACAGCAGCTCAATCCAACCATAACAAAGACAAACAGATAAACTAGTCTGCTAAAGGCTAACTAGCCTAGCTCAGAGCACAGTGTCTCATGTTATCTGACAAAATTGCTGTCTTACCCTTTTATAGCTGTTAAACACTTAAGTAAGAAGCCTTGAACTTATAACCTTGTCCCTTCAACTTTACTATTTCTGCTCTGTCCTTTCAGAAACCGGTATTACCTGTAACACAAAACCTGAACTGTACTCAGACAGGAAATTCCACTCAGAGGTGTATCCAGGACACATTTTTAACTATCAGAACTCATCATGACTCCTCAAAAATAGTTTATTGAACAGTTAATCAAAACATATCTAATTACAGTTTTCTTTTTCTAACTTTTCAACCTCAGACTGTAAACATGTCTGCTGCCAGCTGTCTGCTGACTGACAATCAGTTTCTGTGCTCCATCTGTCTGGATGTGTTCACTGATCCGGTCACCATACCATGTGGACACAACTTTTGTAAAACCTGCATCACTGAACACTGGGATAAAAATGACAAGTGTCAGTGTCCCAACTGTCAAGAGGTTTTCAACACAAAACCTGAGCTGTGGGTCAGTACTTTCATCTCTAAGATGGCTGCTCAGTTCAGACAGTCAGCTCAACAGAAAACCAGCAGCAGCAGCTCAGAGCAACAAGTTTCCAAACCAGGAGAAGTTCCCTGTGACGTCTGCACTGGAACCAAACTGAAGGCCCTGAAGTCCTGCCTGGTGTGTCTGGCCTCCTACTGTGAGACTCACCTGGAGCCTCATCTGACAATGTCAGGCCTGAAAAGACATCAGCTGATCGACCCTGTGGAGAACCTGGAAGGCAGGATGTGTACGAAGCACGATAAACTGCTGGAGCTGTTCTGTAAGACTGACCAGATGTGTGTCTGCATGCTCTGCACTGTTTTAGACCACAAGACACACGATGTTGTTCCTCTGAAAGAAGAATATGAAGGAAAGAAGGCCGAGCTGGGGAAGACAGACGCTGAAATTCAGCAGATGATCCAGAAGAGACGACTGAAGATTGAGGACATGAAGCGCTCAGTGGAGCTCAGTAAGAAAGATGCAGACAGAGAGATAGCAGCTGGTGTTCAGGTCTTCAGCGCTCTGAAGGAGTCTGTTGAGAGAAGCCAGGCCGAGCTCATCGACACCATCAAAGAGAAGCAGAGAGAGACAGAGAAACAGGCTGAAGGCTTCATCAAAGAGCTGGAACAGGAAATCTCTGAGCTGGAGAAGAGAAGCTCTGAGGTGGAGCAGCTCTCACAGTCTGAAGACCACCTCCACCTCCTCCAAAGCTCCCCATCACTGAACACTGCTCCACCCACCAAGGACTGGACAGGAGTCAGCGTCCGTCCACCTTCATATGAGGGGACTGTGGTGAGAGCTGTGAATCAGCTGGAGGAGACGCTCAGTAAACAGATGAAGAAGGCCGAGCTGAAGAGGGTCCAGCAGTATGCAGTGGATGTGACACTCGATCCTGATACAGCACATCCCAACCTCATCCTGTCTGATGATGGAAAACATGTACATGATAGTGATATAAAGAAAAATCTCCCAGACAAACCTGAGAGATTTAATCTATGTGTTAATGTCTTAGCAAAGCAGAAATTCTCTTCAGGAAGATTTTATTATGAGGTCCAAGTTAAAGGGAAGACTGGGTGGGATTTAGGAGTGGCCAGAGAGTCGATCAACAGGAAGGGAAACATCAGTCCAACTCCTCAGAATGGTTACTGGATGATATGTTTGAGGAATAAAAATGAGTACAGCGCTCGTGCTGACCCTCCAGTCCGTCTCTTTCTGAAGTCTCAGCCTGAGAAGGTGGGGGTGTTTGTGGATTATGAGGAGGGTCTGGTCTCCTTTTATGACGTTGATGCTGCAGCTCTTATCTACTCCTTTACTGGCTGCTGCTTCACTAAGAATGTCTACCCACTCTTCGGTCCTGAACTTAATGCTGGTGGTAAAAACTCTGCTCCTCTGATTATCTCTCCTGTCAATCACACTGAGTAGAACACACATTTGATCTTCTACAGAAAGGTTCACATCATTTAATGTAAGAAGTGTATATTTACTGATATTTGGGTTTTTTTTCGGATTCTGATGAAGCATTTTTCTCTGTCAATGTTTTTGTTCTATGTGTCACAGAGACGCTCAGATTTATACAATGTAACGTTTAAGAACTGTTAAATCATCAGAAATGAAGTTTTCAAAAATAATCACCATTTTTGGTTCTTTGAATATTTTTACTCACAAATTCCTGAAGAACATTTTATGTATAAGACAAATGTAATTTTCTTATCTTTTATTTTGTTTATAAAATGATGAAAAGTAAAGGTTTTGTGTGCCTACATCAAAACATTTTTTAAATTGTTTTCAGCTGATGAATAAAGCTGCTCAACACTTTGGAAAGTAGTAGTGACGTGCAGAGGAATCAGATGGATCACAGTTCACAATTTTGCTGTGCCGAGTTGGCATCCATGTTGTTGTTGGTGACGTGTGTTGAGTGAGATGATGTAGTTCACTGAGCGTTTAAGACAAAACTAGATGTGATTTTACTTCAATAACAAATTGAAACTTTTTTTGCAGTGTCTTATTTTGATTTGCAGACTTTGCTCTTTTTTTGTCTTAGTGATTAGAGCTGTTATTGTTTATTTTTTTTTTTACAGCTGTTTTCATCTGGATCAAACAGTGATAACTACACATACAAATAACTTTATGACTGTGATTATACCAAATGTATGTCTGTATTGTTTCATGTAACCGAATAATCACAATTGTGGCAAAAGTGATTGCAGTTTATATCGTAATCAGGGAATGACATTTATGTGATCACAGGGCATAGTATTGTTTACAGTGATATTATTGTTTGTTTGTCTAATATCCTTGATTAGGCCTATATTTGGCAACTAGGCTGTTATTAACATGATTTACGGATGGGTAGTGTACAAAATAAAGAATTGATCTCTATTGCAATTATGCTCATGACTGTCCATTAAAGCTGCACGATATATCGTTTGAGCATTGCCATCGCGATGTACGTGTGCGCAATAGTCACATTGCAGGGCCTGTGATGTAGGAGCCAAATGAACTCATCTAATTTCAGGGTACCTGACACACACTGTGCATTAGGGCTGGGTATCACAAGGTACCTCGCGATACGATACTCTCACGATATTTTGCTCACAATAACGATAATATCACGAAACAGCGATTCTGCGATAATCGATATATTGCAAGAAATTTAATCCACGATACATCACGATATCTGTGTCACTGAAGAAATTCAGAATTTATTGACTGCACTGAATCCATTTCACAGGAATTACAAAACATTGTCAATCAATTTCACATGAATGACAGCCAAGTAAACAAAGAGTATATTGCACAGTGTCTCTTCTTAACACACACACACACTGACTACAGCTATCATTAATATCTATATGTGTGGGTTTCAGAGCTACTTAAACCATTTTTTAATTTGATTTGGTTGTATACCTATGTTTGAATAAAGATAAAGCTGTCCTCCGAAGAGGGGTGGTGGTGGTGGGCCAAAAAACAAAAAAAGATTTTTATTTATTTTTTCATTTTTAAATATCGATATTTGGCACCAGTGTATCGATAACGTACCTCAAGACGAAATATCGCGATATATCGAAGCAGACCACGCACCTGCACATGGAGCCAGTTGCTGGTAACAACATTGAAAAATGAGCAATGAACAAGAAAGAATTGCGGAAAAAGACTTGGTGCCAAAAAGAAAAGCAATGTCAGTTTTCTGGAATTATTTCAGCAACAAGAAGGATGATATTGACAAAACACGTGTTCTATGTCGACAGTGCCTTGCAACTGTTGCCACAACGAGAGGTAGCACAACTAATTTATTTGACCATTTATGTCGGTACCACACGGCTCAGTACGACAAAAAGAGGTAAAACAGTGCAGGTTAATTGTCCACAAGATAGCAGCAGTGCAGCATAACAAAGTGCTATTCAGGTCATCTGATGAAAATTCCTGTATTTTTGCATATCGCAATATATATCACAGGGTTAAAAAAATTGCAGCCCTACTGTCCATTATTTTACCTGCTCTGTGCACAAGATTATAACCAATCCAGTCCTTTTTACCTGTTGAAATAACTTTAAAGGGCCAATACAACTCATAAACGGCTGTATTTCACCTGCCAAAGAGTACAGTTCCTAGCTTGTGACTCAAAGGTAGTTTCTACATCAAAATGACTTCATTTCACTCTTGATGGTTACATCTGACAGATTATAACCCAATCTTTACCTGTTGAAATACCTTTAAAGGGTGAAATACATCCTTTTATGAGATGCATTGGCCCTTTAAAGGTATTTCAACAGGTAAAAAAGAGTGAGTGGGCTATAACCTGTCAAATTAGTGAGTGAGCTATAATCTATGCTAAGCTATAACCACCAAGAGTGAAATCAAGTCATTTTGATACAGAAACAACCTTTTAGTCACAAGGTACGAGCTGTAATCACTTGACTATTATAACTTAGGTTCAGGAACTACACCAAGCCTCTCTACCTTGTTAATTTGCCATGTGAGCCATCTAAATTAGATGGTTAGATGATCTAACCAAAATCACCTGAGTCTGTTTAATGCAACACTTCTGCCTTTCCAATTCAATCACCTATGCAGACCTATATAGGTGAGCCTAACATTTTTTATCCTGTTCAACTCAAATTCTCACAACCCTCCCCCTCCAGACCCTCGACTAGTCCTCCATCCTCCCCCACAGGACCACTTAGCAGGTCAGCACTCGACATCGCTGTCACGCAGTAAGAAGACTGTCCAGAATTTGACCCTGGCCATTCAAGCCACGGGGGATAATGAAGGCGCGCAAATCAAGGCGCACGCTCATCAGGATGAACCCCCACTCTGAGTCTCAACATTATACAATCCCCTCTCCTCCATTTCAATCTTGCCCCTGCCCCCTTTTCTTCTCCATCCACCTACCTCGACCCTCTTTCCATATGTACACTGACTCGACCCCCCCTTTCGCCATCCAACACACTTGACCCCCCCTTTTGCCGTTTTAGTAATGTTGTACCACAGTTGGGTGAGTACAACAACATGACTTAGCATTACTCACCTTATATACCAGGAGGAATAGTTTATGAAACAATTAATGAAGAGATATCTATTTACAGTTTTTTTCTTCTCACTTTTCATCCTCAGACTGTAAACATGTCTGCTGTCAGCTGTGTGCTGACCGAATATCAGTTTCTGTGCTCCATCTGTCTGGATGTGTTCACTGCAGTGGTGAAGTGCAGAGGGATCAGTTGGATCACAGTCTGTTTAGTGTTTGATTCAGTAACCGACTGTCTGAAGTGGTTTTTTTCATTTTCTGGACTCTTCTGGATTTCTTCATGTTGGGTGTTAGTGTGGTGGCCCTAAAGCGAGATTCAATGACGTAATGACCCTCATTTATTTTTTAAGTTCTTTGGTTTTCTAAGTCATTACTAAATGCACCACTTTATATTAGACAACAGTGAAGAAACATGTAATGAATACTTGTGCCTCATGGGACTTTTTTTTCAGAAAAAACTTCGTATGGTAGTAAATGGAAAAAAACAAACACTATTTACATCCCCTCTGATTTTTGACGTGATCTACAAATCTGATGTTTGTTAAATTAGAAGATATTTGATCAACTTGAGAAAGTCGCAGTCTGTCATTAAACTAATTAAATATAAGACTGTAACTGTAGTTAAGACACATAACTAGAGTTGTCAATATGGTCAGATTTTTTATGATTTTAATCTCTTTTAGTACCAATTCTGTGTCGAGTTGGCGGCCATGTGTTGTTGGTGACGTGTGCTGAGTGAGACGATGTAGTTCACTGAGCGCTTTAACACAAAACTAGATGAGATTTTACTTTAATAACAAATTAAGGCTTAAAATTACCTTTTAACTTGACAAACATATTTGTCATCACTCAATTATCAGCCTCCTGCAAATTTACACAATAAAAAAGTGTCTATAATATTCTGTCATGCAGCGTTTCACTTTACTGCTAAAAGAAGAGAAAGCAGACTCTCTCAGGGTATCTGCAGGTTTGAACAAGTGAAATTTAAGACTTTTTAAGACTTTTTATGACCACTTTGAACAACATTTAAGACATACAAGAAGTAAAAAAAAAAAAAAGTAAGGAAAAATAAAGTCCCTGAATTACTTTAAAAAATAACTACATTTTTTGCCATTCACAGAGCAACTCGCTATTTTCCAAACACTAAGAACGCTCGAAACAACATGAAACTTTGCTCACCCTAGCAGTAGCTTGTTCACACACACACTTTTTTTAAAAACGGTACACACTCACACTCACAAACGGTGTTCAAAATCGAAAGCACCTCCGCTTTCAACGTCGGAGTTGAGCCGAAGAAGGTTTGAGTGTCGCTCGACTACGAGACAGCAGAGGTGGTGCAGAGTTCGGGTCGCGCAGAACTGGACAACTTGGACCGAGAACTGGTCACAAAGACGTACAGGAGTGTGTGATAGCGTGACTTTACTGGAGACTTTTAGAAGCTACTGGTGTTTTTCCGATTTTGTGTGTAACACCAGCACTTTCACACCAAGTGTGTCCAAGTTGAAGGTCCTCTGGCAGAGTGCACACTGCGCCTCAAATTCATAATTTCACGGCTTTAAACCAACCGAATTCCGGATGTTCAAGCCAACACTTGTTAAATATACACTTTCCCATAGTTGTAGCAGGCTCCGCAGTCTTTCCGTAAACTGGTGAAGTGTGCGGTGGTAAATTCCAACCGGGCTGTTGGTGAAATGCCACTTACATTCCTGGATACTTCAGACAGAAGTACAACACACAGAGCTGACTGTAAATCTCACCAACACATTTCCCCGAAACAAAAACAAAAAAAGGCGACGACAGAGCAGTAAAGGAACTTATATTTAAGACCTAACTAAACGTAATTTAAGACCCATGTTCAAAATATGGACGTATTTAAGACTTTTTATGGCCTTAATTTTAGATACATGAATTTTAGACTGTTTAAGACTTTTTAAGGATGTGCGGACACCTCTGCCAGTTGCAGTGTCTCATTTTGATTTGCAGAGTTTGCTAATTTTTTGTCTCATTGATGTCATTATTAGAACTTACATGAATATAATCATTTAATCATTTCAATATAAAAACGATAAAATCAGTTAAATGTAAATGTTTGTGCTTCTTTTTCACGTCTACTAACATTTGTTTACAGGACAAAACTGCCACATCCAATTTGGCGGACGCGCTAACATATCTTGGCAACGGGCCGTATATGTCTGTGGTCAATAAGATAAGATTTATTGTGACTTTCATCTCTGAGTACCAATTCTGTGCCGAGTTGGAGGCAATTTCAGTGTTGGTGATGTCTGTTGAGTGAGATGATGTCGCTGACTGAGCGGTTTCACCCAAAACTACATGATATTTTACTGAAATTATGACAAACTGCAAATTTCTTGATGTGAAAAATATTTTTTTAAAGCATGTCTTCAGCACTCTGTTCGCCTCCTTCCTCGAAAACCTTATTTCAGAAAAAATCTAGATGGTATTAAATGGAGAGAGACAAGTAATGTATTGATCCCGCTTGAATTGTATCATGAATCACACATATCATGTTTGTCAATCTAAAAGAGAATTTTCAGAGTCAATAAATCCTCAGTTTGTCGTAAATAAAGTATAATCTCACGTTGTTTTGTGTTAAAGCGCTCAGTGAACCATATCGTCTGACTCAGCACGTCACCAATAACATGGCTGCCACCTTTGTTTTCATGACTGACTGAGACTTTATTGATTTGGAAAAATATCTATTAAATAGACAGACATATGTGTGATTCATGACACAATTCAAGCAGGATCAAAAAATGAATCTTTTTTTTTTTTTTTTAAATAAGCTTCCGTGGGGAAAACCGGAAAGGGGCGTGTCTTCATTGCTTTATCAAGTGTTAATAAAGTTTTGGGAAAAAAAACACCACCATCACTGTCCCGGAAGCAAAATAAAACAGTAGTCCCATTCACACTGCCGTTTGGATTCGAGGATACTGCGCCTATTCTCTGCCTCCTCCTCTGTGTGAAAGCCTCAGAGGCGGTAATTTCGCTCCGGCACTGATTCGCCGCTGGAGGTAGCATCAGAGGGGCAGTTTTGGCAAACAAAACCAGTGTGAATTGATAAGCCATCGGCACGTATCCAAGGCGTGTCGGTCTGACAGTCTGATAACTACAGAGATCCTTCACTCAACTAAATAAAGAGAAATGTCAAAGCAACGTTACATGACCAAACAAAAGTAACGTAGTAACTGTCTTTGGCAACTTATATGAGGAAAACAATACCGCAGTTGTACGTGGAGAAGCGTACGTCCTCCCGATTGTCCTACCGATACTTCATCACATTTCTGCCTCAAAAACAGCGTCTGTCACAAGTAAAAAACTTTGACTCACGAAGTGAGTGTGTCGAAAAAAAATCACCACGACGATCAGCCCTCCTGACTGAGACTTCATTGAACTTTCCCACAGCAAACAGCCTCCGCTGCTCCGCTGCTCCGCTGTCTGACCAGTGTGAGTTGGAGAGGGTGGAGAGGATTATCCATGATGGATAACAGTTTTTTCAGTGTCCTCCTCTCCACCACAGCCTCCA